>NC_136961.1:21013679-21416179 GCF_032717465.1 Coenobita brevimanus | reverse complement strand
CTGTCTCGGCTACCTCCCTTTCCTTGGGAGAAGCAGCAATGGTATATGTATATGTACAGCATATATGTTTCCGATATCTCCTGCAGGTGCTCTGTCGCATTTGTCGTGATCTGTTCTCTCCGATGAACATTGCTCAATACATGTTGAAGTGTGCAAACCACAATCCAGACTTTCTGAAGATTATTATCATTGGAGATGAAACTTGAGTGTATAGGTATGACCAAGAAACCAGGGCACAATCGTCCCAGTGGAAGCAGGCAGGGTTGCCTTGGCCAAAAAGATCACAACAGGTCTGCAGGAAGATGAAACGTATTTTTTTTTTTACTACCGTGGTTGTGTGCAACACGAATATGCAACAGACAGTATAGCTGTCAACAAACATACTACCTCGACGTTATCCACCGTCTTCGTGACGACGTTTGTCAGAAGAGACCAGACCTTTGGAAAGCGGCAGGTTAGAAACTGCACAATGACAATGCCGTGCTCATTCTTCTCAGCTGATTCAGGAATTTTTGGCCAAGCACAACATCCCACAGGTCCACCAGCCTCCAAACTCACCAGACGCGGGTCTGAGCGACTTTTTTTTCCCCATTGATGCCGATTTGAGACGAGATAAGAGATCATGGTGAATGCAACGAAGCACGTACACGAGATACCAAAAACCGACTTTTAAAATGTTTCAGGCAGTGGAAAGAACCCTGGGCTACGTGTCAAGTCAGAAGAGGCCGTTGAGAGGAATTAGTTTTCTACCTCAACAGGTTAGCTATTTATTTTTTCAGAGCCTAAGATCGGATACTGTCTGAACAGACCAACTATGACAAACACAACTATGCCAAACACGAGTATAACAAACACGACTATGACAAACACAACTACGACAAATACAACTATGACAAATACAACTATGACAAACACAACTACGACAAATACAGCTATGACAAATACAACTATGACAAATACTGGGGTACTCAGCGGGGCACATCTCTCCGACAAGGGCAAAGTAATGTCCAGTTATTCTTCATAATGAGTAAGATTTTCTCATCACCGGTTAGGGTTATCCCCAAAAAATGTTTCCCGGATCCATAATCTGTAATACGATCCAGATCAGTACCAAAAGTTAATCGATTGTTCCATGGGAAATAGGATATCTTCACACCAAGTTTGGTTCAAATCTCTCTTTCAGTTTTTGAATAATCCTGCTGACAGACAAACAAATTAATGAAACAAACAAACGGGTAAAAAAATACTATCCTTGTCGAAGAGAACTATGACAAACACGACTATAACAAATACAACTATGACAAACATAACTATGACAATCACAACTATGACAAACACAACTATGACAAACACAACTATGACAAACACAACTATGACAAACACAACTATGACAAACACAACTATGACAAACACAAGTAAGAGTGTGTGTGTGTGTGTGTGTGTGTGTGTGTGTGTGTGTGTGTGCAAGCATGCTTATGTGTGTGTATGCATGTATGTGTGTCAGTGTGTGTGTGTGTGTGTGTGTGTGTGTGTGTGTGTGTGTGTGTGCAAGCATGCTTATGTGTGTGTATGCATGTATGTGTGTGTGTGTGTGTGTGTGTGTGTGTGTGTGTGTGTGTGTGTGTGTGTGTCAGTGTGTGTGTGTGTGTGTGTGTGTGTGTGTGTGTGTGTGTGTGTGTGTGTGTGTGTGTGTGTGTGTGTGTGTGTGTGTGTGTGTGTGTGTGTGTGTGTGTGTGTGTGTGTGTGTCAGTGTGTGTGTGTGTGTGTGTGTGTGTGTGTGTGTGTGTGTGTGTGTGTGTGTGTGTTCGTACCTAATTGTATCTTTACAGGAATGAGTCAAGCTCTTACTGTCCCGTGTCTTAAACCATTTTTATCGTACATATCCTTAAAATTTGTGAATTGTTTTGGCACACACTATTTCAATCGGTACTACATTCCACTGATCAATTGCTCTATTTGGGAAACTAAATTTCCTTACGTCTTTATTACCTCTCTTTTCATGCAGTTTTTTTGCAGTGTCCTCTTGCTAATGCTTCCCCATTCGTTAAGTAATCATTTATCTCTCTTTTCTCCTTCCCTGATTTGCATTTATATAGCATAATCATGTCACCTCTTTTCCCTTTCTCATGTGTTGGTAGATTCAGTTTTTTCGGTCTTTCTTCGTAACTTAGATCCCTTAAGCTTGGTACCCATCTTGTAGCGGCCCTTTGTACTTTTTCAATCTTGTCTAAGTTTTCTGAGATGAGGACCCCAGACTACTGATGCATACTCCAGAGTTGGTCAGATGAATGATGTTATTATCTTTCTTAGCATGTCTTCATTTATGTATGTGAACGCTATTCTCATATTTGCGAGCAGTGTATACATGTTCCGTACCTCTTCACTGATGTGGTCAGCCGGAGATAGTCTGTTATTGATAATCACACCTAGGTCCTTCTCTCTTTCTGATGTGTGTAGGGTTTTATTTCGTAATTTATAATCCCAATCAGGTCTTTTTCCACTTTTACCAAACTTGATTACATGACACTTGTCCACATTGAATTCCATTTGCCATGTATTGCTCCATTCATGAAGTTTATTTAATTCTTCTTGTAGCTCTTTACAAGAGTCTGTGTTAGTAATTCTCCCTTGTATTTTTGCATCATCAGCAAACATATTTAGATAGCTTTCCTTTCCAGTTTTACTGTCTATATCATTTATATACACTGAAAACATGATTAGTGCCAGCACTGAGCCCTGCAGAACTCTGCTAGTTGCTTCTCTCCATGATGAGTAATTTCCCCTTAGTACTGTTCTCATTTCTCTTTTTCTGAGAAAATCTTGCATCCAACAATACAGTTTGCCTCGGATTCCTCCTTGATGGTACAGTTTCCATAAAAGTCTTTGGTGCAGTACTCTGTCAAATGCTTTCTTGAAATCTAAATAGATACTGTCCACCCATCCTTCCCTTTTCTGTAATGTGTCTGTTAGACATAGAAGCTCAACAGATTAGTAACACATGATTTTCCTTTCCTGAAACCAGACTGTCTTTCTGTTACCATATTATGTTCTAGATGATTTACCCAAGCTTTTCTTATAAGCTTTTCTAATGCCTTGCTTACAACACTGGTTAGTGATACTGGTCGGTAGTTTAGTGGATTTTGTCTATTCCCTTTCTTGAATAAGGGAACAATGTTCGCTTTTTTTCCAAATATCCGGTAGTTTACCTTATCTGAAGGATTTCTTAAAAATTAAAGATAATGGTTTACTTAACTCCTTTGCATACTCATGTAGCACCCAACATGAAATTTCATCAGGCCCATTTGCTTTTCCTTTCCCTAATTTGCTTAACTACTCCTATATTTTTTTTTTTTCTGATAATTGTATATCTGGTAGTATGTGTGGGCATGATTCTTCCTCAAAAAATTTTTCTTCTGTAAAAACTTATTGGAAATTCTCATTTAGTGCATCACAAATATCCTTCTCTTGTGTATAGGTGATTCCTTCATCTGTAATGGATTGTATTTTATCTTTTACTTTGGTTTTGCTTCTGATGTACCTGTAAAATAGCTTCGGTTGATCACTACTTTTATTTATGATATCCTCCTCAAACTGTTTTTGGGCTTCCCTCCTTATTCTTGTATAATCGTTTCTTGCCTGTTTATAGTTGTTATATGCCCTTTCACTATTGTGTCTTCTGTATCTATTCCACAAATCTATTCTTTTGATTTTTTTTACATTCTGTATTGAACCATTTCTTTATTTTCATTTCTGCTTCTTTGTGCTGTGGGATGTACTTCTGGACTCCTATTTCATAAAGTTCACAGAATTTTTAATATATATCATTTAATCCTTGTCATCTAAGCTCCTTTTCCCAAGTAGTTTCTAAGAAGTACTTCTTTAGGTCATGATAGTTTCCCTTTTTTATAGTTTAGGCTCTTTTTGTAACTTTCATTGCTGTTAACTATGTCGTATGCAATCCTGAAGTTGCAATTTAGTACTGCATGGTCGCTTTTCCCCGAATGGGGGATGATATATTAAATTGTCACTATCGTTTTCTTGCCTAGTAAATATAAGGTCTAGCATTGAGGGCACATCGAGTCCTCTTTCCTGTTTATGTACCACTTTCGTACCTGCAATCCAATTACTTTGTAAAAAAAAAATGTATACTTCTCCTCCTCTGATCTTCCCTCCCTCTTCTCTTTCAGTAATTCCAGTTCCTCTTGTGTTAGGCATGTTTTTATCCATACATTTTTTAACTCATTTTCCATAAGATTCTTTGCATTTTTTAGGATCTCCTCCACAGTGTTTACACTCTGGAAGGTTACCTTTAGGGGTCTTGACTTGTTTCTCTCGTATTTCCCTAACGTTTTGTGTTCCTCTATGTCTTTATTACAGATTTCCTCTGATACTTCCTTCAATATGCTCATTACATTTGCCATCTCCTTTTTTTCTCTTGAGATCTTGTTTTTTACTTCTTCCTCTTCTATACCAGTGATTACTATAGATTTGTTAATATCTGCTGAATCTCTGACTAATTTAGGATTGTTTTGGATTATTCTTTTCACTTCCTTTTTAATGCTTTTTTCTTCCACCCTTGTTTCTAAGTCTTTCTTTACTTTCACTATTTCAGCATAAATGGTTTCCACATCATTTTTGTAGCTTCGCACAGCTTCATTCGCCTGTGTTGTCTTCTCAGTATCACTACTCTGATCTGTCAGATTGCTTACTTGCTTAATTGTCTCTGTATAATTTTTGAACTCATCCATAATACTCTCGTGGTTGACTACTGTACTTGCCATTTCACTAATTTTCCTCCAAAATGAACCCACTTCTATCACCAGTTCATCTATTGTTGTGTCATTCTTGTTGTCTTCCTTTTCTATTCTTTCTATTTCTTCCTTTTGCAAGTGCATCTGTTTCTTGATTTCATCAATCTCATTCTGAAAAGCCATCTCTAGTCTGTTTACTCGTTCCACCAGTTTATTTTCAGTCTCCATTTCAACCAGTTCTTGGTAAAAATCATCATCCTGCTTTCTACCTTTATCCCTTTTCTTTTCCAGATTTGCCTTACTAAAGTAGGTGGCCATCATGCAGTACTAAAAGCACAGATACTACTTACATTCCCCGGTGCAGATTCGTAGACAAAACAACTGATCAGCTGATTTTGCGCATTCTTGCGCTACTTTGTTTTCTTCACTGTTTGAACTTAAAACTTCTTTTTATATTAGATCACCATTTAGTCTAACCTGGTACAGAGCTTGACTCATATAAAGATACTAATTTTGGTAATGCCCCTGGCCAAGTTGGCCAGGTTTGGAGTGGTGGCAACGTGTGTCTGCTCTGCTCGGTGCCTGTTTGTGTGTGTGTGTGTGTGTGTGTGTGTGTGTGTGTTGTTACCAGATGGGAGTAGGCCACACAAGATAACTAAATCTGACTGTGTAAAAACTAAGAAAAACAAAGTGAAAATGGAACTGAACAAATATTTAAGTGATGAAAAACAATTTAAAAAAAACACTAACTCCAATCTCGCAACACAGGTCCGAAAGTAAATAAAATTAGCTGACGGTAGCAAGGGCAAAACAAACACAATAAAAAATGTACCTAACATAATACAAGCTAATAATATTTACAAAATTTTCAGTGAGATAATGAAACACAAAAGAATGAGAAAAACAATTAACCTGATAACACCTTGAATAATTACAATAAAGTCTGGGAACAAACTTGCCAGAACAAAGAAATAAATCATACAAAAAGAGATAACTAAACTGCATTTGATTGCCACAAATAATAATGATACAATATTAATAATACTTGCAATTGGATGCTGATACGAAGTGAAAAGATGTTCAGAATTATATACTATACACAAGATACTGCTTCTCCTCCCTCTCTAATCTGCAGTTCAAACACTCCCTCTCTCAACACCAATCCTACAAAAACTGTCTCCATTCATCGTTCGTTTGAAGATTTCCTGCACATATAGTGCAGGCCGGGCCATTCATTAGCCCGGTCAGTGGGGTATGGCCTGGTTAAAAAATAGTAAGTGGGGAGGACAGGACCTGGGGATTGCCCAGCACACACGTCCTGTCTCCTGGCTGGCTTTGTGGTGTGTGTGGTCTCCATTTTTTTTTTTTTTTTTTTGCCTATCGACCATTGGGGCCGGAGACCCTGGTCATTAAGGCAAAATATATATATATGTATATACATTGATACATGTCACGGGGTTTTTTATAATATCACGGGGTTTTTAAAATAAATGCTAATTATTATTTAATTGATAATAATATTCAATAATAATGAACAGCAGGGACAATGATTGTCTTGCTAAATCAAGCAACGATTACTTTACGCTGGCCTGCTTCGCACGATTCTCTAAGAACGAGAATTTATAAACTTCCTCAACAGTACACAGCAGAGACTAATTACTCAATAGCTGTTACTGTTAGCCTCTGGAGAAAGTTACTTCACCGCTGACAATAAATAACTAATACTAATAATAGTATCAGGTTCTTGCTGGTGCTTAACTCCTAGGAGGCACAACGGATTTTAAGTTTAATACAAGACTGGCCTAAGTACCAGTTATGAATAGCAAAACGTTTATGCAAGATAGGAGCTATATGGAAAATAAGCTTAACTGTGGAGAAATGAAACAAGAGTTTACATTACATTAAGCTCAAGAAAAAGAACTGTTAAATTTATTGATTACAAAAATAAATTTAACGTTACACTTCAAATGAATTCAAATAAAGAGATCGTACTCACTCACTCACTCGAGCTAAATTCTTATGCCTAGGAAAAACACCTTAATTAAACTCTTAAGACTAGGGAAATACAAAAGGAAATACTGGTCGATGAATGCTGTGTATCACCAAGGGGTGGGAGCACTGGATAACTGTGATTCTAGTGGAGCTTCGGTTGACCTCTCACTTCTGGAGCACAGGACCTCTCTCCGTCAGAGCAAACACTCGACTGAATAAGTCGTGGGAAACAAAAGCGGAGCACTTGGCCGCATTTTTCTAATGGTCGGGTGAGCGAAACGCGCCCAAAACAAATCGCTCAGCGGAAGCGCTAATGTCTCACACAAAGACGATCATCTATGACAATGAAAAATTGATTTGACAAAGCTTCCGTCCCAATGAGCGGTTAACTGAACGATACACAGTGAGTTTTCCACTAATAGTTCGTGGCCTCTCACAAAAGGGAAATGTCGCGAATTTGATTCGTGATATTACGCCCCTACAAAATTAAATTTTTTCCTTATGGGAAAAAATTTGTGGATATATATATATATATGTACACATCCTAACTCATTCACACAAAATTCACACTGTGGTGTGTGTGCTATCCTGCTACAGGAGAAAGTCGCAGTCGCCAGTGAGCGAAAAATCCTCGTATTTACGTTAATAGACGCAAGCTTGAGGGAAAAACTCCATGATGACGGTCAAAATCCTGTACTTAGGTCAAACTGAGCGAAAGTTTGCTACATTTACACTGACACCCAATTGTTGTGTAGCGTTGTGTATGTAATACACGGTGTAGGTGTGACAGTACTAGTGTAACTGTACCTACGTGTAAAATGACAGTAAATAATAATATGGCGACGACGAAGGTAGAGGAGAAGAGACAGCAGCGTGCGGCAGATGATCAGCTGGCCCGCACAGCAAAACTGCTACACCCATTGCTGTACCTGCAAAACCAATTAAGGTGGAGCATCAAAAGTGTCAATGAGACAAAATTCTTATTAAAGTTACAATTACTCTTTCTGCCTAGCAATCAGTACATGCTACGAAAAGTACGCTCTAGCTGAAAAATACAAGTGACAGCCTAAGCTTCGTACATTCGAGGTCGCCATTAATTTTAGCACACGATTAGTGTCGGCAAGTTGAGAATCCCTGCGCAAACTCGGGTCTTCCATAGCCTCGAACTGCACACGGGTTCTCAACCTGTGCCTTAACCTACAGTACTTATATTAATATCAGGGAGCTGAGAATCCTTGTGCAAACTCAGGTCTTCCATAGCCTCGAGTCGCCTCTGCGGAGTTCTCACTTCCCCCTTAACCTACAGTACACGTGTATGTACAGGCCCTGGACATACTGTGTCCTGTACGGCCAACAAGTGAGACGTCAGGTCTACACTTTTAACTGGGAACCAGGCTGGTCCTTGGATTACTCAAATCTCTGAGGATGCCTATCACGGAACCCAGCATACAGCAACTGCCCATGTTAGTCAGCAGTTAGCAGGCGAGACATCAGGTCTGCACCTACGTTATCACTTCCCTTGATGTATCTCACGACAAGGTTAAACTGCTGTAAATACAGTGTCCAGCGTGTCAATCTTGCATTAGCCGTCTTGGTCGTGCTAAGACTAGTGAGTGGCATATGGTCAGTTTCCAGAGTAAATGATGCCCCAAATAAATAATAATAATATTTTTTAACACCATCAACCACAGCCAAGAGTTCTTTCTCAACAGTACTGTAATTCCTCTTGGCGGGTTTTAGCCTACGGCTGTGGTATGCCACTGGGAAGATTCCACCTTCCGATTCCTGCATCAATATGGCACCTACTCCATCTTGTGAAGCATCAGTGCGCAGTATGAAAGGTTTGCTGGAATCAGGCAACTGCAAGATAGGCTCCTTGCACAACATATTCTTGAGGGTGGCAAAAGATCTCTCTTGTGCTTCTCCCCATTCAATGGTGTTTGGAGCATATTTCCGTAGCACTTCGTACAACGGTTGGGCAATGAGAGCAAAGTTGGGGATAAAACTCCTATAATATCCCACTAGGCCAAGGAATGCCCTGACCTGTTTCTTGGTCACGTGTCTCGGGGCTTCTCTAACCTTCCTGATCTTGTCACCCTGACACCTGCAGTGATTGTTGCCAACAATATGACCGAGGAACTCCACCTCACTGTGAGCAATCTTGCATTTGCTAGGCTTCACAGTCATGTTGAAACTCTGGAGTCTACTTAAGACAATTTCCAAGAGTCTGAGGTGCTCCTTCAATGTGGCAGAATGAACGAGGACATCGTCAACGAACATCTCTACTCCTACAATACCATGGAGCTCTTGTCTCATAGCACGATTGAATACTGCTGGGGAATTGGTAAGTCCAAATGGGAGGACTTTATACTGGTACAACCCCTCAGGAGTAGCAAAGGCAGTGAACTGACGACTCTCAGGATGAAGGGGAATCTGGAAGAAACCCTTCGCTAGGTCGAGCTTCGTGAAATATCGTGACCCTGCCAGCTTGGAGAAGATGGCAATATGGTCACCCATTGGCTCAGCATCCACTTTGGTGATTGCATTGAGCCTTCTATAGTCGCCACAAATCCTGACTCCACCATCTTTCTTGCGGACTACTACCATCGGACTACAGTAAGGAGATGAGGACTTTTCGATAATGCCTGCAGTCTCCATGTCAGCAATTTCCTTATCTACTGCATCCTGTAGTCGCATGGGAATCGGATATGGCTTAACCTTTATAGGAGCATTGCTGGTCAACTCAATTTTATGACAATCAACCTTTGCAAGTCTAGGTTGGTCTGAGAAGACATCAGCATACTGACAGAGCAGTGACCATAAGGCATTTTGGTCTCCTACTGCTAAGTCAGGGTTAAGTAAAACATCTCCGACAGTCTCTTCCTGACGGGACTGAGCGGTTAAGGGCTCGTCATCATGGTCATCAGCTGGGATCACTGCGGCTGCCCTGGTTTCTTCCAGTGGCTGGTCACTATCATCAGCTACTCGTAGGCCAGTCTCCTCGGGGTCTGACTCATGATAAGCCTTCAACATGTTAATGGGGAACCTTTTACGAAGATTCCCCATCTGTATTATGTAGTTGAGGTCTGAAATGCGCTCTACTACATTGAATGGACCCTTCCACTGCTCCAACAACTTGTTCTGGGCAGTGGGGAGTAATACCAAGCATTTATCGCCTGGATTAAACTTCCGAAGCTTTGCCTTCTTATCGTAATAAGCCTTTTGCACTTCACGCGCCTTGATCAGTTCTTCCTTAGCTAACTCGCATGTCGACTGGAGGTGGTCAGCCAAATCAAGGACGTAGGTGTAGGTGGTCTTGACTTCAGGGTCGGGTTCTTCATCGTCCCATAACTCGCGAAGGACTTGAAGTGGGCCCCAGACCGACCTTCCATACACCAGTTCAAAGGGTGAGAATTTCAATGAATTCTGTGGGGCTTCTTGATAAGCAAACAGAAGAGGAGCAATGAACCGCGGCCATTCCTTTGGCTGTTCGGCAGTCATGCGCCTCAACATCTTCTTGAGAGTTCCATTGAACCTCTCACACAACCCATTACACATGGGATGATACGTCGTAGTCCATAAGCCTCGGATGGACAGCAACCTGAACGCTTCGTTCATCATTGCTGAAGTGAACTGCGAACCCCGGTCGCTTAAGACCTCCTTAGGGATACCTACACGACAGAACACTTCAATTAATGCCTCAGCAACAGTGACGGCCTCTATATTCTTAAGGGCCACTGCTTCAGGCCACCATGTGCTGAAATCAACAATAGTGAGGATATACTTTGATCCATCACTAGCCCTAGGAGAGATTGGCCCAACTATGTCAGCTGCTACTCTCTCGAACGGTTCAGAGAGTATGGGCATTGGTTTCAATGGCACAGGACAGACACGTCCCCGGTCCGTGGTATGCTGACACACATCACAGGAACGTACGAGCCTCGTTATTTCCCGTCCCATTCCTGGCCAGAAAAAGTCAGCATGGATGCGGTCAGAGGTCTTCTTTTGACCCATGTGACCTCCCATCGCTGAACAGTGACCTAATTCAAACACTGCTCGGCGATACTTGCAGGAACGACAAACTGTAGTCGAACCTCACCCTGGGGTGTCTGTGACTCACGGTACAGCCGTCCTCGCTTACGAAGGAACCTGACTTGTCCTCCCCGTGAATACTTGATCACTTTACCCTCCAGCTTCTTGCACACTGAGGCAAGTGTCGAGTCAGTCTGTTGTTCTTGGACAACATCTTGACTATGAATCAGATCTTGCGGCGTTGCGACTGTCAACGGAGTGACGCAATTTGGAGCCTTGGCCATGGCTCGTGTTATCGCAGCAGCCGAAGTCTGAGTAGCAACATCTACGGCGCAACTATTTTTGACACCATAAATGTTGCCAATGATGAGGTCAAATAAAGGTTCTGGCATGACAACTGCAAGTGTCGTACCAGTATAAAATGGAGATGCCACCTGGATACGTGCCTCAGGGAACAATCTCACTGATCCATCAATAAGTCTAACTTGGATCTGTCGACCTGTATACTCATCAGGCCGAACTAAACTCTGCTTAACAGAGCAACCTGAGGAACCATTGTCCCTCAGAACATTTACAGAAACACGTCCCACAGACCCTGGCTGAACAAGAAAGGTAGTGTTGCTGGTGGAAGGGTCTGAGGAGGTAGCAGCCAGTCATTCATGAGACTGCGGAACAACCGATGCAGCAAACGTGGCGCCCTGGGAACTAGGTGTCTGAGGAGAGTTCATGGTCGGAGGGGGACTTGTGAACTGTTGGGAAGTACCTGTACTGGTAGAGATGGCACCACCAGGTACTTGTTGTGGAATGAAGGCTGCATTTGCCTCCTGCCTCCGATACACTAATTGACCTGACTGAGGGTTACGTGGCTTGTCCTTGTATTGCTGCTGCTGCTTGGGGAACTGCTGTTGGTTGGGGTGCTTGTTGTACCACTTCCAAGCAGGCTGCTGTGTATTTTGCCCCTGGTCCTTCTGCGGTTTGCTTGGACCTTGGCCATTACTCTGAGAACGGCCTTGTTGCTGGGGTTCAATCTGAGACGGTTTCCCAGACTTGGCAGTATCTTTTCTGCTGTTCCAGGTGTTTTGCTTACGAGTTTGATACCCGTATGCAGTAAAGAATGCATCAGCCTTTTCTGCCATTTGGCTGGCATCTTTCACCTGGCAGATCTTACTCTGTGCTATGAGCTCAGCAGGCCACGACCTCTCTAGCTGTGTACGCAGCATAAGGTCAATTATCCCCTCACGCGTGGAAGGAGTTCCATCTTTCTCCATCCACTCATTTAAGTAAGCTGTGAGACGATCGAGGAACTGAATAGTTGTCTCCTTGTCTTGGAGACGAGCTCGCATGAACTGAACTTTGGCGTCGTCTACTGTGAGACCATACGCCTTAATGAGTGCAGCTTTCATCATCTCATATGTGAGATTGTCTCCACAAATTCTGTGGAGAATATCGAGGGCAGGGCCCTCAAATAAACTAAGAAATTGGATCCGCTTAGCTGCCTCATCCTGTTGATACATGTCTGCCATGTCCTCAAAACGAGCTATGTACGGCTCGATTCGCTCGCTTTCCATGTATGAAGGAAGCTTGATGCCTGGGGTCGCCAGGACATGTGTAGGAAGAGCGCTAGTGGAGCTTGGACCAACTGCACCGGATGTGTCTGAAGCCAAGGAATCTCGCTTGAGCTTCATCATTTCAAGTTCGTGTTTTTCGCGTGCTTCTCGCTCGGCACGCTTGTGTTCTCGTTCTCTCTCTCGTTCCTCACGCTGTTCTTGCTCATGTTCCAAGTCGAGTTCGCGCTGTTTTTGCTCGTGTTCGCGCTGTTGTCGCTCTTTTTCTAACTCGAGCTCGCGTTGTTTCTGCTCGTGTTCGCGCTGTTCTCGCTCGTATTCACGCTGTTCTCGCTCACGTTCATGTTGTTCGCGCTCTTATTCGCGCTCTTTCTCACGCTGCTTTTGTTCATATGCAAGCTCTCTTTCACGTTGTTCGCGCTGTTCTCGCTCGTATTCGCGCTGAATCTTACGCTTTTCACGGGCATCATTCTCGCGCTGCTGCTCCTGATTATGCCGTGAGAGTATATACTCTTTAATTTCGGTTGGGTCCGAAAGACCCATTTCTTTGGCTTCCTGTAAAAATACAGTGGTAGCCATGGCGCTAATTTATTAAGCAAACGAAACTGAGTACTGACTGCTTCGCAAACGAATACTAATAAACACAAGTAAAGAGTACAGACACAAGCTAGTGGTGACCAGTCTTATCTAGTTAACTGGCAAAGATTAAAGCAAAAATGCATATGACTGGGAAGACTCAATAATAAACACAATGGGTACGGCGACTTCCCAGGAGCGAATAAAATCGTCTGGCGTTACCAAGAATAAACTAAATAGAGTTAAGTACTCTATGGATTAATAAAGCAAAAATTCACTTGCTAAATTAACGGTAAACACCAGTAAACTTGTGCCCATAAACTTTAATTAAATACCTAAATATGAACGAGTGAGAACTATCTCGTGAATAGCTTTAAAGCTAGGAGTTAATATCCTGGAATGAGGTCGCCAATTGTCACGGGTTTTTTTATAATATCACGGGGTTTTTAAAATAAATGCTAATTATTATTTAATTGATAATAATATTCAATAATAATGAAGAGCAGGGACAATGATTGTCTTGCTAAATCAAGCAATGATTACTTTACGCTGGCCTGCTTCGCACGATTCTCTAAGAACGAGAATTTATAAACTTCCTCAACAGTACACAGCAGAGACCAATTACTCAATTGCTGTTACTGTTAGCCTCTGGAGAAAGTTGCTTCACCCCTGACAATAAATAACTAATACTAATAATAGTATCAGGTTCTTGCTGGTGCTTAACTCCTAGGAGGCACAACGAATTTTAAATTTAATACAAGACTGGCCTAAGTACCAGTTATGAATAGCAAAACGTTTATGCAAGCTAGGAGCTATATGGAAAATAAGCTTAATTGTGGAGAAATGAAACAAGAGTTTACATTACATTAAGCTCAAGAAAAAGAACTGTTAAATTTATTGATTACAAAAATAAATTTAACGTTACACTTCAAATGAATTCAAATAAAGAGATCGTACTCACTCACTCACTTGAGCTAAATTCTTACGCCTAGGAAAAACACCTTAAGACTAGGGAAATACAAAAGGAAATACTGGTTGATGAATGCTGTGTATCACCAAGGGGTGGGAGCACTGGATAACTGTGATTCTAGTGGAGCTTCGGTTGATCTCTCACTTTTGGAGCACAGGACCTCTCTCCGTCAGAGCAAACACTCGACTGAATAAGTCGTGGGAAACAAAAGCAGAGCACTAGGCCGCATTTTTCTAACGGTCGGGTGAGTGAAACGCACCCAAAACAAATCGCTCAGCGGAAGCGCTAATGTCTGACACAAAGACGATCACGTATGACAATGAAAAATTGATTTGACAAAGCTTCCGTCCGAATGAGAGGTTAACTGAACGATACACAGTGAGTTTTCCACTAATAGTTCGTGGCTTCTCACAAAAAGGAAATGTCGCGAATTTGATTCGTGACAGTACATATATACATATATATACGAACATATATATATATATATATATATATATATATATATATATATATATATATATACATACATACATACATACACACATCCATGCATATGAACATACACACTTTCCTGCACACGTACATATATATATAATAATTTTTATTTTATTATTTTTTGTAGTTTTATTTTTATGATTTTTTTTTTATAATTTTTTTTAAACCTATATTACTTATAAACTAAAATGCCTATTCCAAAGACCCTAAAACTAATCACCTAAAAGACAAATCGCTAAGCTATACTAAATCCTAAGAGACAAATAACTAGACCTACACTAATGGTAAAAAAGCCTCGACCAAAAGAACACCATCGACTGCAGATATGAAATGCTTTTCTACATTACATACCTGCACTCATCACCTGGTGACTGTCAGTCGAGACACAACCTAATATAAGGGACATCAGTATATAAAAGGGAACCAGACGAGTCAGGAACATTTCCATATACGTCAGCTGTCGGCCCTAATTAGAATAACTTCAGCAAGATGGTATAATGTATTTACATAATTTGTACAAAAAGTGAAGAACCTCGCCCAGCAGACCACCATCGACTGCAAGTGCCCAATACCTTTCTATATTACACACTTGCACTCATCCGCTGGTGACTGTTAGTCGAGGAACAGGGTTTAATGTAGGGGACATCAATATTAGAAATAGATCAGTGGCTGAAGGAACTATTTCAAATATGTCAACTGTCAACCCTAATTAACAGTACAATATATACACATTTACAGTTGATAAAAACCATAACCATACAGTAAAAAAGTCACGTCACTCTGATCAGTCCGGTCTCTCTCAGGAAAGCCATCAATTTATCAGTCATAACAATGTCCTCATCATCCAGGATGGTGGAAAGGGTGAAGGGGACGTCTGCTGCGCCGCAGTAATTTATAAGTGAAGCACGTTCACGAATAAATCGCCGACAGCGCAGGATGATATGGCTGATAGATAACACCGCATCACAGATGTCACAGTGCAGTGGGAAGCGTCTTTCCATATATGGTTTCATGTGAATTAAAATGGTGGCATTGAACCATAGCCGTGCCAATACTTTTTTTTCAAGGCGACTGGGACGGTTGGCAGTGTCCCAGTTGCCCAGGTGCAGCTTACAAGTTGGAATATTAAGTCTGGTCCACTGACCTTGCCACAGAAGATTTATTGATTTCTTCCCAAGAGGGAGACTCGACCATAGATCACGAGGAACGTCCCAAGTCTCCTCGAGCTCTACATCCGACTTTGCAAGTAAGTCAGCCTGCTCATTGCCGTAGATACGACAATGACCAGGCACCCAGATCAGTGTGAATGACTTGTTGCATGAATGCAACTTATTAACGATGCGGCCCTGGATCTCGTGAGAGTCCGTAGTACAAGATGCAATTGCCTGAAGGGCTGATTTTGAATCTGAAAATATGACAAATGAGTCATGCCTAGCATTGAGAGCATAGTCTATGGCTTTGTCAATAGCAAAAAGTTCGGAGGTAAACACAGATGTATGAGTCGGCAACCGATACCTAAGTGCACATTCAGTCGACCACACACTTGCACCCACACATTCACTCGACTTGGAGCCGTCGGTGTACAATTGATGGGACCCCAAGTGACGAACGATGATGTTACGAATCAAGTAGTGGACCTCCGCCTCCAGTGCCTTGGCCTTTGATGCTGGGAGCCATGATACATCCACTGTAAAGCCAGATAGCTCCCAAGGCGCTATATTTTTAAACACCAACTTGTCACAGTCACTGGGGTCCACACCAAGCTCCTGAGTCAGTAAGTGGAGGCAAACGGCAAGTGGCCGACGCACCCCCCGCAGAAGGTGGTGGTATTGACACAGGGGGGTTCAGGCCACATTGCCATTATTACTTTTCCTGAATGTTCGTAACCCGTACGATAATGCCAGGTGGTCACGGCGAATACGGAGGGGAGGCACATTCGCCTCCACTTCCATACGAGCTACATGGGTACACCGGACAGCTCCAAGACACATCCTTAAGCATTTATTCTGCAACACATCCAATCCTTTCAGCGTGGCATCAGATGCCGAGCCATACACCTGTGCGCTATAGTCTAGCTTCGATCGAATAAGGGTCTTATACACCATTAATAAAGATTTTCTGTTGGCACCCCATGTTGTACCCACTAGGTACTTAAGGACATTTAATGGTTTATCACAACGAGCAAGCAAAGTATTAACGCGAAGTTTAAAATTCATTCTGCGATTAAAGTGGAGGCCCAAAAACTTTACAGAATTTTGAAAAGGTACCGCTTGATTATCCAAAAATATACGCAAATCGGGGACATTATGAGTTGTAAAAACTACATCGGCACACTTACAGACGGAAAACTTAAATCCCCACTGCAAGGCCCATTGATGGACGGAGTCAAGGGCTGCTTGAATCCGCCCAACCGAAAATTGTGCATTATGGGAAGAGTGCCATATTGCGCAATCGTCAGCATAGAGCGAGTATTTAAGATTCCTGGGGATGGGAGCTGATGACAGAATATCATTGATCATAATACTAAATAAAGTAGAACTAAGCACACTTCCCTGTGGCATTCCGTTTTCCTGGATAAATATATCCGATGTTACGTTACGGGGTAATTTGACAGAGAAAGTCCTGTCCCTTAAGAAATTTGAAATAAAAATAGGCAAATTTCCTCTTAAACCATAAGGATAGAGCCTCATTAGTATACCATGTCACCATGTCATGTCATAGGGTTTATGGATGTCCAAGAACACCCCTATCATGAATTCTTTATTGGCAAATGCCTCTGCAATACAATGCTCAAAATTCATTAAATGATCTAGTGAACTTCTGTATTTACGAAAGCCACATTGTTGATCATTTAACAAATTCTTTGACTCTAAAACAAAAAGAAGCCTATTGTTTACCATTCGTTCCATGACCTTACATAGACAAGAAGTCAACACAATAGGACGAAATGAAGTGGGATTCATAAGACGACCAGCCTCTTTGGGTATCGGTATGACGTGTGCAAAGTCCCATGAGTTTGGGAACGTTCGAGACGCCCAAATCTCATTGTACAATGCTAACATCTTAATCAGGTTGTCCTGATTAAGATGCTGGATCATATTGTACGTGATGGTGTCTGGTCCAGGGCTTGTGTCTTCACAGGATTTAAGGGCAAGGAGCAGTTCATCTAGCGTAAACTCTTGGTTGTACAGGGAGTCTACGTCTTCTGTGGCAAAGTCAATAATCTGTAGCTCAGCCATGCGCTTATGATGTTGGAAACGTGGGTCATAATTGGCTGAGCTACTTACATGAGAAAAACTTCTGGCGAGGATGTTAGCAACGTCCACGGGCTCGCCATAGATGTTATTATTTACTTGCAAGGTGGTGACTGGGAAATATGGGCCTTTATTATTTAATATTCTTATGGTGGCCCAGACTTTACGTAATGGTGTTGTACGAGTCACCGTGGACACAAAGGACCGCCAGGAGTCACGTTTGGCCCTTCTTATTATTCTCCTTGCCTCAACCCATGCCTGTTCGTATGCAATAAAATTTTTCTCAGTGGGCTGACAATCAAAAATCCTGTATTTCGTATTGCATTTTCTTAATACTTGTCGGTGATCCGGCGTCCACCAATGTGCTCTATGCTTTGCATGAACTGTAGAAGTCTTAGGAACAGCAGCCTCAGCTGCATGTAATATGGAAGTAGTCATATTTTCGACCTTAACATCTATGGTCTCCCCAGATATATCTATATTGGCAATCCTTGAGAAGGATCCCCAATCTGCTTTCTTACAGTTAAATTTTGGAGGTGGAGGGTCCGAAATGATGTCGCGTGTATAAGAAAGACAGATGGGTAAATGATCACTTCCCAAGGAGTCGTCGTAAGGGTCCCATGAGAAATCTTGATGTATACCAGGGGAGGCCAAAGATAAGTCAATGGACGAAAAGTTACCAGTACGATCATCTACACGAGTCGCTCTACCATCGTTCAGAAGACAGAGGTTGAACTGTAGTATTAGGTCGGCTACTTGCTCCCCACGACCATCAATCCTCAAGCTACCCCATTGATAGTGATGGGCGTTAAAATTGCCCAACACTAACTTATTCCCAGGCAGATGTTCAAATAGTGAATATAAAGCATCACTATCAATGGGGCCATGTGGAGGAAAGTACAGAGAGCAAATAGACAGATACGTGTTATTAAAATTTTATTCTGCACACGACCGCTTCCAGAACAGAATTTAGAATCACTTCCGTTTGTGGGAGTGATTTGTGTGTGTAAATGGCTACTTCGTGACCTTCATATCTTCTATACGAGTGGTAGTGCTTTAACTGTCGAGGATCAGGATGATCCTCCAGGCGCGTCTCTTGTAAACAAACAACGTCTGGCCTGTGTATTGACAGCAAGATTGCTATATCTTGTAATTTATTCCCAATACATCTACAAGTCCACTGTAATAGAGTGAATTCGGCGGTTTAAGATTTTCGTTGGGGGCCAGTGTGCTTCGTCTTTTTTTGTCACCCGCCAGTAGGCGAGCGACTACCGGGGGACCTATCCCGGTGCTTGTTGATGGAAACCTCCATATTTTCATCAATAACTAGGTTCCCAGCCTCCTCCGAGGAAGAGCTAACCTTTCTCTCCGTCGCTGGAGTAGGAACCGGAAGGACATGAGAACGTGACTGTTTCGCGAGGGTGGTCATGTTATTCTTAGTAGGTTTGTCAGGCTTCGCTTTAGGCCATACTGATGGGGAGGCAGCAGCAGCCTGAGAATAAGTTGAAGCCTTAGGGATGTCAGTGAGAGAGTTGGAACGGACAGGAGGTCGAGATGGAGATGTACTGTGAGTGGCAGGAGGGAGAAGGACAGGGTCAGTCTGCGTCTTGACAGAGCACATCACAGGACGGGACATTACCGCCGAAGCATAGGACCTATTCGGCGTGGGAGTTGCATGCAACTCCTTCATCTTTTTCCTAGCTTCGTAGTAGGAAATACCCTCAGTTGCCTTCACTGTGCAGACTTCCTTCTCCTCCTTCCACTTGAGACAATCCCTAGAGGAAGTGGAGTGAGTACCCTTGCAGTGAAAGCAACGTACTGTCTCTGATGTGCAACTTTCCGCATCATGACCCTGGCTTGCACACTTGCTGCACACTGGCTGGGAAGCCCGACAAGTCTTTGTACCATGCCCATACAGCTGGCATTTCAGGCAACGCAAAGGGTTAGGGATGTACGGCCGAACGTGAATAATTTCGTAACCAACTTTGATATCACTAGGAAGAGAAGATTTGGCAAACGTCAAGATGATAGTTGCTGTCTTCATCCTTATGCCTTCCGAGTAGCGAGTTATGAATTTAGCGTCAATGACATCTTGCTGCGCCAATTCACTTACGAGCTCGTCCTCACTCATCACCATGAGATCCCTGCAAGTGACAACACCCTTGCAAGAATTCATGGAGACTGGGATTTTGGCTTCAACATCGTAAGAATGGAATTTGCGCAGTTTCAACAAATCCTTTACCTGTGCCGAGTTTACAGTTTTAACCAGGAGATCTCCATTACCAAGTTTTTTAACTTGTTCGACTTCTCCCGCACAGTGGTCAATCACCTTCTTGATAAGGAAGGGATTGAGACTGGACAGGGGAGTGGAACCCAGCGCATGAATCGTGACGTACGTTGCATTTGCCACAGGGATGTCAAGTGGGGCTCGAGTCTGGCGTCCGTCAGTCTGGGGGTGGTCAGTCTGGTCATTCCTACAATCGTCAGGACCATCTTCCCCCCTGAAAGGGGGAGAGGCAGCAGGGGCATCCGTCATAGTGACCACTCCCCCCGTGTGGGGGAAGTGGGAAGAAGGAGAAAACCAAGCAAGGGACAGAGCACCTGGGGAACACAAACCTAGTGTGAGATTATCCTCTCAAACCACTCTCGGGAGGACGCCCCTGTGTGTGACTCACACCCTAGAGCGATCAGTGGGGGGTACACTCCAGAGGTGAGTAAGCAAAGGCGATCCCAGGAAACAGATACAGACACCTACTATATCTCTAGTAAGGGTAGGGAGGAATATGAATGCTAGCTAACCTAACTCTATTTGGAAAAACCGCAAAAAAACTATTGCCGGTGGGGCAGCCCTAAAATCTGGAGGAGAGTTCAGCACACGTCCTTCCTCTTCGCAATCATCCATCAAAGTCCGGTCTCCATTCAAAATTCTCCGTCTTATATACCCTTCGGCTGCATGTACGCATCAACACGCAGCTGGAGGCCAGACGAGAAACATATAGAAAAGAGCTAGGCAAATTAATCACTCCCCCATACTCCAAACATTATAAATATCACTGGTGAATACAAATCTTTATGTCGCCAGTTTAAGCTCCACAGTAAGTCACTGATATTAAAAACAAGTTTAGTCACAGCTGCTTCGAGAGAGCAAAGATAATTAACTAAGACTTTATAAATGTGTGCACACTAAACAGGCATCAACATGAAGCGAGTGCATGTGCGTAAATGCTGCCATACACAGCATTGACGCGCACACACACACACACACACACACACACACACACACACATGCACTATACATACATGCACAATACACACAAAAATATGTATACATTCTTACACACATAACACGCCCACTCCTAAGAAAGAATTTTCCCTTAGGAAAATTCGTTCTTAAGAAGGTGACAATCTGCCATGACAGTGTCAACTTCCTTATAATGTCTACCATCCAAATGAAACTGCTGAAGGAACAAACTCCAACATGTCAATCGCTGATTCTTCATCTTCAGATTATTCAGAAATTTGAGTGCTTGATGATCAGAATATACAATGACAGAAGGTCCAAATACAGGGACATACACAGAAAAATGCTGCACGGCGAAGATCAGGGCTAATAGTTTCTTTTCGATAACAGAATAATTACGGTGAGAAACAGAAAACTTCATACTGAAATAACAGGATGCGCTATGCCATGATCGTCGTCCTGCATTAACACAGCTCCTGAACCCACATTACTAGCATCTACAGGAAGTTTAAATGTCGTATTAAAGTTTGGTGCAGCCATAACTGGAAAATTACATAAAACCTCATTGGCTGCATCAAAACTGTTCTGACACACATCAGTCCAGACGTATTTTCTATCTTAAGCATTTCAGTGAGAGGGGCCACTATTGTTGCAAAGTTCTTCATAAAACGATGGTAGTAACCAATACTGCCGAGGAATCTCTGAAGCTCGCGCCTGTTTTGTGGTGCCTTAAAATTCATTATTGCCCCCACCTTAGAGTTAGGGGGGTGTACACAACCATGACCAACAGCATATCCAAGGTAATGAACTTGTGCACAAACAAACTTGCACTTCTTTAAATTTGCTACAAGGCGAGCCTCAGAAAGCCTGGACAGCAAAACACCTACTTCTCTTAAGTGGCTTTCCCAATCATCGGTAAAGACTACTACATTATCTAAGTATACCACACAATGTTTCATACCACTGATAACCATGTTCATTAACCACTGGAACGTTGTCGGGGCGTTTTTCATACCATATGGCATCACATTACATTGATATGTTTGTCCATCTGCCACAAAACATGAGACTTCCTTAGCCATTTCAGTAAAAGGCTCTTGCCAGAAGCCTTTCTTGAGATCTAACTTGGTGATATAACTAGATGAGCCAATGCTATCGATGCAGTCCTAAAGCCGGGGCAATGGGTATGTATCAGTCTTGGTTAGTGCGTTCACCTGTCTGTAGTCTATGTAAAATCTTGTGGTGCCATCTGGTTTAGGTTGTAAAGTCGCAGGGGAACTCCAGGGACTATCACATGGGGAGATAAGCCCGAGGTCCAACATATAATTGAGCTCCTGATGCAGCATGCCAACACGACGAGGACTGACTCAATAAGGGGGCAACTTCACAGGAACAGCATCACCCACATCCACGTTGTGCTGAATCTAATCGGTTTTCCCAGGGGTACTGTTGAATACTTCCTTGTAAGTTGACAAGAGGGCAACCAACTGCCATGCTCGATCCTGAGGCAGATGTGCTAACTAGGAGTTGAGAGTGGACTCCACCTCATCATTCTTCACCCAGCTACAATCTGGAAACTCGCAGTGCACCTCAAACAAGCCGCCATCAACACCCTCCTCAGCAGCAGCAGCAGCAGCAGTGGCGGAGACAAGAAATACGGGAGCCATAGAATCTGATGCACGATGGTACAGCTTCAACATGTTCATATGGCACAGTTGGTGCTTCTTCCTCCTGAAAGGGGGTCTCCACCAGGTAGTCGGTGTCTCCAATACGCCGCACTAAAGGGTAAGGACCACTAAACTTAGCGGCCAGTTGCTGACCCTGCAGTGGCAGCAACACCAAAACCTTATCACTGACCTTGAACTCCCTCAGTCTGGCCTTTCGATTGTACCACACCTTCATGTTTTCCTGTGCCTGCTTGAGATTTTCCCTGGCCAGCTCCAGAGTCTCACTCATACGGGTCTTGAAGTCCTGCACATAACTGAGTAAGCTCTGGCTCTCAGCAAGGTTACTTCTCAAAGTCTCCTTAACCAAGCTCAGGGGACCCCGAACTCGATGGGCAGACATGAGCTCGTTAGGAAAGAAACCCAAACTCTCTTTGGGGAAGGAAATTAGGCCCTCTATCTGACTGAACCTCACGGGGAAACTAAACTTTGCAAAGAAATCTAGCAAAACTCTACCCACTGCCTTAGCTTCGATAGAATGTAGGGGTATTGCCTCAGGGTATCTCGTGGAGGGGTCGATGATAGTGAGCAAATATGAGTTACCGCTAGAAGTTGGGGGGAAACGGTCCCACCAAATCAATAATTAACCTGGAAAAGGGGGTTGGTGGTAGGTGGTGGTGACCATCATCCACTCACTTAATGTAGTGCTGACTATGTCTTCCTTAGCCTTTATCATTCTTTTTCTGTTCCTGCCTTCCTCTCTTCCTATATCTCCCATCTTTCCTGTCACTTCTTATTGCTCTTCTTTCCTTTACAGGTGGGTTTACATTGAGTGACAAGCCAAATGGTTTCCTGTACGCCAAGAAACCATTTTCAACACTGGATGGTAACCATATAACCAACCCATACGTGCTCCCTACGTGTCAACAAGTGGGTTGGTGGAGGGCTAGTGTCCCTCCACGTAAGACCAATAACTCAAAGTCAAGTGGCCACCCCTTATGGGATTATGGCGTCTGGCAATAGATAGACAGATAGAAAATTGGAATCAATGGCAGGAATGGGGACAAGAGGGGCCTTAGGGACAGACTGATTTGGCCTACCCACTGCTTGACAGGTATGGCAATGTTTGACAAACTTAGTCACATCTGCTGACATGCGGGGCCAGTAGAATTCCTTACACCCATGTGACCTGCAAATGGAGTAGAATGGGCGAGTTGAATTAACCCCTGCCTGCACACATTAGGTACTACAGTCCGATAGTAGTCCCACATCCCATCATGTGGAGGTCTCCACTGTCTCCACAAAATCTCATCCTTCACAAAACACATCCACCCTTCTCCTTCTCAAAATCATCCACTGCACACAACTTCAACCTCTGAATCTCCTCGTCTCCAGACTGCAACTCCTTTAATTTCTCAATGCTCACCTCCTCCACTGGAACAGGTGGAATATCTTCCAAAGAACCCATGAACGTATCTGCCAAAGATATCTCATTGTCTGATTGCTTCGTGTCCTCGGGCGTAGGACTAACTGTTGCCTCTAGTACGATAACGTGGGGCACACTACAAACAACCTCCTCCTGTCGACGCTTCTCTGCACGTGACATGGACCTAGTCACTGCACAAACTGGGAATACCTCTGCAGCATTGGGATGAACCTGCGAGGGAACTTCGGGCATTGGCACCTCTGACAAAATTGGAGTGGTAATCTCCTCACCCCTCACTAGGTCATTGCCAAGTATTAAATCAACACCACTCTCTGGTAAATAATCTACAATACCCCATCGTGCCAGTCCATCAAACAATTGACATTTAACTTCACAAGAAACTAGTGGCACAGTCTTTGCCCCTGTTACTCCCCTATTCAGAACAAACTCTCCTCCTGCAACATCAAAAACTTCATTATTTGTCCTTACCCACAGAGAAATTGAGGAGCCAGTGTCACGAAGAATGCGTACCAGATGCTGCACACCATTCACCTTCACCGAACCAGAATATAGGTAAGGGGCATATGAAGAAGCAGGGGCAACACTGCTCGTCACCACCTGTATCACACCTCCTGAAACAGTGGGCTCTGACACAACTGTGGCTTCCTTCTTCCATCTTCCATAACAACATCAACCCTTGAATGGGGTAAAACATCAGAGTTTCCCTGACTAACAACTGGGGAACCAACTGAAGAGGTAACCACAGGAGCTCCACAAGAAACAAAGCTCACTGGCTTCACGACACCTGACTTTCGCCAACATCTATCTACGGTGTGACCTGGCCTCTTGCAATATGAACAAATAAATGGGCAGCATGAACGTTTGGGGGGATTGTGAGGTGTATCAGGTTTGGGTGTGGAGTGATTCACGGAGCTGGGCTTCTGAGATGGTTGTTCGGGGAGCTGAGAACGGTAATGCTTCCGAGGAACACTCCTAAGAACTTCCTTATCCTTATTCTAATTCTTAAACAATAAATAATCATCTACAAAAACTGCAGCTTCAGCAGCATTCTTAACTGTCTTATCAGCAAGGCAAGTTCTTAACCCACCGCGTCCTACCAGATTTTCCACCACTGACCGCCCCAATCCCGGCATATTTGGGAAAAAATTTTTTTTGGCTCAAACCTCCACTTTTGGTGAGAAACAATGGAAAATAACCAAGAAAGTGGTCACCGGAGTCTATAAGTGGCCTACACAGGTATACCTTTTATACACCTGGTACTGTGTTCTATGGAGGTGCTCTGTGGCTGTCACATTTTGTATGGTAGGGCTAATTACGGGAAACCATTCAGATTATGTAGATATTTATTACAAACAAAAAAACATGTAGTACAAGAGTATATTGGTTATTATATAAAAAGAAAAAAGTGAAATATGTATTGTTCCATTGGGCAAACCTAGTGAAATCGTCCCAATTAGTCAGTGATGATTTGCTAACATTGTTGTTTCAACATACATTTCATTTTTTCAACTCGCATAATACTTTCCCAATAACATTATACCAGTTTCCACTTTATATAACTGTTATCACATATTTACAACTGTCACGGGGTTTTTAAAGTATATGAAATATTAAAGGATAATTATGCAATAATACTGAGGACAGGACAATGAACTGTCTTGTGAAAAACAAGCAATGACTACTTTATGCAGCTTACTTCGCCGATTCTCTAAGGACGAGAATTTATATACTTTCTCAACAGTACACAGCAGAGACTAATTCCTCACAATTGCTGTTTGTTAGTACTGTTAGCCTCTGGAGAAAGTGACTTCACCCCTGACAATCAATAACTAATATTATTAATGATAACAGGTTCTTGCTGATGCATTAACTCCTGGTTGCACAACGGATTTTAAGCTTAGTACAAAAGGATTGGCCTAAGTACCAGTTATTAATAGCAAAGCGTTTATGCAAACTAAGAGCTATAAGTGAAATAAGCTAAATATGGAAAATAAAACACGAGTTTACATTACATTAAGCTCAAGAAAAGGAACTGTTAATTTATTGATTACAATAAAATAAATTTACATTACATTTTAAAATGAATTCAAAATAAGGAGATCGCACTCACTCGCTCACTCAAAAGCTATCTCTTAAACCTAGGGGAATAAACAAAAAGAAAATACTGGTCAGAAAAGTGGACAAAGTGGATGACTGGGCATCGTTACTGGAAGGACACTGCACACGCTAAGTCACTCACCAATCACGCTAGGTGGGAGTATGGCGGCGGTGGGAACTAGGTGTCGTTGAGGAAAGACACTGCCACACACACTACCTGCTTCCGCGGCGTACAAATCTTGACTGACTTCAAATCGTGAGAAAGAGGCGAGTGTCGACCCGCATCGCTAACGGCTAGAATGAGTGAAACACGCCCATAATAAATCGCTCAGCGGAAGTGCTAATGTCTCGCTCAAAGACGATCATTTATGACACAGTGAAAAATTGTTCTGAAAACACTCCCGACCGGGTGAATACGCAGCGGTTGACTGAGTGATAAATACTGGGATTCCACTAGAATTCGCAGTTTCCCACCAAAGTCGATGTCACGAGTTTATTCAATTACATAATCGCGCCGACTCGTGACATTACGCCCCATAAAAATCAATTTTTTTTTTCTTCAGAAAAAAAAATTCAATATACATACATATAAATCCTAACTCAGTCACACAAGATCCACACTGTGGTGTATGTGTGCTATCCTGCTACAGGAGAAAGTCACAGTCTCCAGTGAGCAAAAAAAAAAAACTCATATTTACATTAATAGAAGCAAGCTTGAGGGAAAAACTCCATGACAACAATGAAAAATCCTGTACTCAGGTCAAAATGAGCGAAAAGTTCGCTACATTTACATTAACAATTAATTGTTATGTACCGGAATGTATCTAATACACTGTGTAGGTGTGACAGTTGTGGTGTAACTGTACCTACGTGTAAATTTACATAATGCATCTCAATAGTAAATGATGACGACGAGGCAGAAGAGAAGAGGCGGCAGCATGCGTCAGGAACGATCAGCTGTTCTGCCCGACAATGCTGCACCTGCCGGCTGCACCTGCGAAAACAATCAAGGTGGAGCATCAAAAGTGTCATTTCTCTCTCTCTGCCTAGCAATCAGTACTTTTGTTACAAAAAGTACACTATTTACATTATTAACCAGGAAACGTAGTCAAGGCGTTTCTGCAGGACATCAAACGCTGACTCAGTTTACTGGTTCAACCCTATACCTAATTAGCAAAAAGACCGGGCATTTGTGCAGGACATCAAAGGCTGCAATTTGTTAAATTAACCAGGGAACGTGGTCATAAGCAAAAAGACTGGGCGTCTGTGCAGGACATCAAATGCTGCGATTCGCTAATGGAACCCAGTTTATTGGTTAAACCTTAAACTTAATTAGTGAAAAGACTGGGCGTTTGTGCAGGACATCATATGCTGCAATTTACTAAATTAACCAAGGAATGTGGTCATGAGCAAAAAGACCGGGCATCTGTGCAGGACATCAAACGGTGCAATTCACTAATGGAATCCAGTTTACTGGTTAACTAACTCTACGCTTACAATTAATGACAGGAAGCTGAGAATCGCTACGCAATCTCGGGCAGGTCACGTTTTAACACCCACCGTGGGTGTGAACACTCGTTTGGATATTGTGCATTCTCCTGGAATCCTCAGAGAGGCCCACAGCTCGAGATGTTCCACAAGGTAATTCATACACAGCCTTGGACTGTCTCTGCAGGGTTCTCAAACTTCCCCCTTAACTTATGGTATACATGTATGTTCAGGTCCTGGACATACTGTGTCCTGTGGGGCCAACGGGCGAGACGTCAGCAATTACTGGTACACTTTTAACTGGGAACCAGGCTGGTCCTTGAATTACTCAAATCTCTGAGGCCGCCTATCTTACGGAACCCAGCATACAACAGTTGCCCGTGTTAATCAGCAGTTAGCAGGCAAGATATCAGGTCTGCACCTACGTTATCACTTCCCTTGATGTATCTCACAACAAGGTTAAACTGCTGTAAATACAGTGTCCAGCGTGTCAATCATGCATTAGCCGTCTTGGTCGTGCTCAGACTAGTAAGTGGCATATGATCAGTTTCCAGAGTGAATGGTGCTCCATATAAATAATAGTAATATTTCTTAACACTATCAACCACGGCCAAGAGTTCCTTCTCAACAGTACTGTAATTCCTCTTGGCGGGTTTTAGCTTACGGCTGTCCTATGCCACTGAGAAGATTCCACCTTCCGATTCCTGCATCAATATGGCACCTACTCCATCTTGTGAAGCATCAGTGTGCAGTATGAAAGGTTTGTTGGAATCAGGCAACTGCAAGATAGACTCCTTGCACAACATGTTCTTAAGGGCAGTAAAAGATCTCTCTTGCGCTTCTCCCCATTCAATGGTGTTTGGAGCATATTTCCGTAGCACCTCGTACAACGGTTGGGCAATGAGAGCAAAGTTGGGGATAAAACTCCTATAATACCCCTCTAGGCCAAGGAATGTCCTAACCTGTTTCTTGGTCACGGGTCTCAGGGCTTCTCTAACCTTCCTGATCTTGTCACCCTGACACCTGCAGTGATTGTTGCCGACAATACGTCCGAGGAACTCCACCTCACTGTGAGCAATCTTACATTTGCTAGGCTTCACAGTCATGTTGAAACTCTGGAGTCTACTGAAGACAATTTCCAAGAGTCTGAGGTGCTCCTCCAATGTGGCGGAATGAACGAGGACATCATCAATGAACATCTCTACTCCTATGATACGATGGAGCACTTGTCTCATGGCATGATTGAACACTGCTGGGGAACTGGTAAGTCCAAATGGGAGGACTTTATACTGATACAACCCCCTAGGAGTAGCAAAGGCAGTGAACTGACGGCTCTCTGGGTGAAGGGGAATCTGGAAAAATCCCTTCGCCAAATCGAGCTTCGTGAAATATTGTGACCCTGACAGCTTAGAGAAGATGGCAATGTGGTCACCCATCGGCTCAGCATCCACTTTGGTGATTGCATTGAGCCTCCTATAGTCGCCACAAATCCTGACTCCGCCATCTTTCTTGCGAACTACTACCATTGGACTACAGTAAGGAGATGAGGACTTTTCAATAATACCTGCAATCTCCATGTCAGCAATTTCGTTGTCTATTGCGCCCAGTAGTCGCATGGGAATCGGATATGGCTTAACATTTATGGGAGTATCGCTGGTCAACTCAATCTTGTGACAATCAACCTTTGCAAGTCTAGGTTGGTCAGAGAAGACATCAGCATACTGACAGAGGAGTGACCTTATGGCATTCTGATCACCTAATGCTAAGTCAGCGTTAAGTAAAACATCTCCGACAGTCTCTTCCTGACGGGACTGAGCGGTTAAGGGCTCGTCATCATGGTCATCAGCTGGGATCACCGTGGCTGCCCCAGTTTCTTCCAGTGGCTGGTCACTATCATCAGGTACTCGTAGGCCAGTCTCCTCGGGGTTTGACTCATGATAAGCCTTCAACATGTTAATGTGGAACCTTTTGCGATGATTCCCCATCTGAATTATGTAGGTGCGGTCTGAAATGCGCTCTACTACATAAAATGGACCCTTCCACTGCGCCAACAACTTGTTCTGGGCAATGGGGAGTAACACCAAGCACTTATCTCCTGGACTAAACTTCCAAAGTTTTGCCTTCTTATCATAATAGGCTTTCTGAACTTCACGCGCCTTGATCAATTCTTCCTTAGCTAACTCGCACGTCGACTGGAGGCGGTCAGCTAGATCAAGGACGTAGGTGTAGGTGGTCTTGACTTCAGGGTCGGGTTCTTCATCGTCCCATAACTCGCAAAGGACTTGAAGTGGTCCATGGACCGACCTTCCATACACCAGATCAAAGGGTGAGAACTTCAAGGAGTGCTGTGGAGCTTCTCGATAAGCAAACAGAAGAGGAGCTATGAACCGCGGCCATGTGCTTTAACATCTTCTTGAGAGTCCCATTGAACCTCTCACATAGCTCGTTACACATGGGATGATAAGGTGTAGTTCGCAGGCCTCGGATGGACAACAACCTGAATGCTTTGTTCATCATTGCAGAGGTGAACTGCGAACCCCAGTCGCTTAAGACCTCTTTGGGGATACCTACGCGACAAAACACTTCGATCAATGCCTCCGCAACAGTGACGGCCTCTATATTCTTAAGGGCCACGTCTTCAGGCCACCGTGTGCTGAAATCAACAATAGTGAGGATATACCTTGATCCATCACTTGCCCTAGGAGAGATTGGCCAAACAATGTCAACTGCTACTCTCTCGAATGGTTCAGAGATTACAGGCATTGGTTTCAATGGTGCAAGACGGACACGTCCCCGGTCAGTGGTACGCTGACACACATCACAGGAACGTAGAAGCCTTTTTATTTCCTGTCCCATTCCTGGCCAGAAAGAGTCAGCATAGATGCGGTCAGAGGTTTTGTTTTGACCCGTGTGACCTCACATGACTGAACAATGACCCAATTTGAACACTGCCCAGCGATACTTTGAGGGAACGACGAACTGCAGTCGAATCTCGCCCTGGGGTGTTTGTGATCAAGGTACAGCTGTCCTCGCTTGCGAAGGAACCTGGCTTGACCTCCCCGTGAACACTTAATCACTTTACCCTCCAGCTTCTTACACACTGAGGTAAGTGTCGGGTCAGACTGTTGTTCCTGGACAACGTCTTGACTATGAATCAAATCTTGTGGCGTTGCGACGGTCAACGGGGTGACACGATTCAGAGCCTTGGCCATGGCTCGTGTTACTGCAACAGCCGAAGTCTGAGTAGCAACATCTACAGCGCAACTGTTTTTGACGCCCGGTTTTTTGCCGATAATGAGGTCAAACAAGGGTTCTGGCATGACAACAGTGGCTGTCAAGCCAGTGTAGAGAGGAGATGCCACCTGGATACGTGCCTGAGGGAACAATCTCACTGACCCATCAATAAGTCTAACTTGGATCTGCTTACCTGTGTTCTCGTCGGGCCGAACAAAACTCTGCTTGACAGAACAACCTGAGGAACCATTATCTCTCAGTACATTTACAGAAACACCTCCCACAAACCCTGGCTGAACAAGAAAGGCAGTGTTACTGGTAGAAGGGTCTGAGGAGGTAGCAGCCAGTCATTGGTCAGAATGCGGAACAAACGATGCAGCAAATGTGGTGCCCTGAGAACTTGATACCTGAGGGGTTGTGCTCACCATCTGAGGAGCTGGAGCATTGACCACCTGTGAAGGAGGGTTCACTGTCACTGGGGAACTAGTGAACTGCGGGGAAGTACCTGTACTGGTGGGGTTGGCACTGCTGTACGCCTGTTGTGGCATAAGGGCTGCATTTGCATCCTGCCTCCGATACACTAAAGTCGATTGTCCTGACTGAGGGTTACGTGGTTTGTCCTTGCCCTGCTGCTGCTTGAAATATCGGTACTGCTGCTGGTTAGGGTTCTGCTTATCGTACCGCTTCCACTCAGGTTTCTGAGTGTTTTGCCCCTGGTCTTTCTTCTGCGGTTTTGGACCTTGGCCATTATTCTGAGAACGGCCTTGTTGCTGGGGTTCAGTCTGAGATGGTTTCCCAGATTTATCAGGTTTCCTGTTCCAGGTATGCTGCTTGCGAGTTTGATACCCGTATGCAGTAAAGAATGCGTCAGCCTTCTTCACCATTTGGCTGGCATCTCTTACCTGGCAGATCTTAAGTTGAGCCATAAGTTCAGTAGGCCACGACTTTTCTAGCTGCGTGTGCAGCATAAGGTCAATTATCCCCTCATGCATGGAAGGAGTTTCATTTTTCTCCATCCACTCATCTAAGTAAGCAGTACACCGGTCAAGAAACTGAATGGCAGTCTCTTTATTCTGTAAACACGCCTTCATGAACTGACTCTTGGCGTCGTCAACTGTGAGACCGTACGCTTTGACGAGTGCGGCCTTCATCATCTCATATGTGAGATTGTCTCCACGAATTCTGTGGAGAATATCGAGGGCAGGGCCCTCAAACAGGCTAAGAAACTGAAGCCGCTTAGCTGCATCATGCAGTTGGTAAAGTTGAGCCATGTCTTCAAAACGAGTTATGTATTGCTCGATTCGCTCGCCTTCCTTGTATGGGGGAAGCTTGATGTGTGGGGTCGCCATAACATGTGCAGGGAGAACGCTCGTGGAGCTTGGGCCAGCTGCACCAGATGTGTCTGAAGCCAAGGAATCTCACTTGAGCTTCAGCACTTGAAGTTCATGTTTTTCGCGTGCTTCTCGCTCGGCACGTTCGTGTTCTCTTTCTCTGTCTCGTTGTTCACTCTCATATTCGTGTTGCTCTCACTCTTGTTCTAACTCGAGTTCACGTTGTTTTTGTTCGTGTTCGCGCTGTTCTCGCTCATGTTCGCGTTGGATTCTACACTCTTCACGAGCATCACTCTCGTGTTGCTGCTCGTGATTAAGCCGAGAGAGGACATAATTCTTAATTTCAGTTGGGTCTGTAAGACCCATATCTTTGGCTTCCTGTACATAGACGCTGGTGGACATGATGCTAACTCAATAAACTAGCGACTCAGTACTGACTGCAATTTTTTTTTCAGAGAAAGATGTCAATAATCGAGAATAAAGAACATAGGCACAGGTTAGTGGTGACCAGTTTTATCTAATTAAACTGGTAAAGAAAGAAAATTAAACAAACAACTTACTGTGAAAACTATTATGTAAATAAATAAAAATGAATCAATAATCACCAGTCAGGCAGTGCCTATAGACTTTAATGATAAATACCTAAGTATGAACGAGTATTATCTCGTGAATAGCTTTAGAGCTAGGAGTTAATATCCTGGAATGAGGTCGCCAATTGTCACGGGGTTTTTAAGGAGTATGAAATATTAAAGGATAATTTTCAATAATACTGAGAGCAGGGACAATGAATTGTTTTGTGAAAATCAAGCAATGATTACTTTATGCCGGCTTGCTTCGCCGATTCTCTAAGAACGAGAATTTGTAAACTTTCTCAACAGTACACAGCAGAGACTAATTCCTCACAATTGCTGTTTGTTAGTACTGTTAGTCTCTGGAGAAAGTGACTTCACCCCTGACAGTCAATAACTATCTATCTATCTATATACCTAGGCTGCTTCCCCCAAGGAAAGGGAGGTAGCCGAGACAGGACGACACACTCACCATTTACTCATCCATTCAAACACATTTATACGCATCTTAACCCCAAGGGGAGAACGGACAGATCCTCACCGCACCACACCGCACAAGGGTCAACTGCGCAATGCAATCAGTGAAATCTGCAGCAGGGCCCGACAGCAGAGCTGGTTTACCCCTGCCACATCATAACAAACCCATCCCCTTACCTGCACCTGATCTGACTAGTTGATCAGACCAAATGCGGGAGAATATCCCCTCAGGGCTGCGTCATCACTTATTCATTCACAATTTCTCTCCATTTATTTCTGTCATGCACAGCCACTCTTCCTTGCTCAACAGACATCCCTCTCGCATCCAGTGCTCTCTTCACACTGTCCATCCATCCTATTCGTTGTCTTCCTCTCAGCCTTACACCTCTCACATCAGATCTAGTTATCTTTTTCACCAATCGCTCATTATCCATTCTCTCCATATGCCCAAACCTTCGCAACACCCTCTGCTCAACTCTACCAGCCATCTCCCGAACAACTCCAGTTCTCCTTCGCACTTCATCATTTTGCACTCGATCCATATGCGTCACTCCACACATACTCCTCAGACACCTCATCTCCATTACATTCAAACTTTTCCTCTCTGCTACACCCATATTCCATGTTTCAGCCCCATATAACGCAGTCGGTACCACAACACCCTCATACAACCTTCTTTACATCCATTCTAAGCGAACGACATCTAAACACTTTTTTCCTTCCTCCCAGCACCTTTCCTACTTCATTTATTCTAAAGTTCACTTCTGCATCTATTCTTCCATCCACAGCAACATGTGACCCTAGATATTTAAAACACTCTACCTCCTCAAGCAACTCGCCATTCAAAGCTATATTCATCCCCCTACCATCTACCAACCTCGTACACTTCATCACTTTACTCTTATTCTCATTTACTTTCAATTTCCTCCTTTCACACACCCTTCCAAACTCCTCTACCAACTGTCTCAATCTCTCCTCTGAATCAGCCACCAGTGCAGTATCATCTGCAAACAGCAGCTGCTTCAGATTCCACTCTCCACCATCAACATTCACCAGACTCAGACCTCCACCTAAAACTCTTGCATTCACCTCCCTTGCAACACCATCCATGTAAATATTAAACAACCAAGGCGACATCACACATCCCTGTCGCAGCCCCACTCTCACAGGAAACCAGTCACTCACAGCATTTCCCACTTTTACACACGCTCTACTATTTACATTAAACCTTTTCACCCCTTTTAGTAACCTACCATCAAGTCCATACAATCTTAAAACAGTCCACATAGCCTCCCTATCAATTCTATCATACGCTTTCTCTAAATCCATGAATGCCCAAAACACATCCTTGCCTTTCGCTAAATACTTTTCACACACTTGTCTCACAGCAAACACCTGATCCACGCATCCCCTCCCTCTCCTAAAGTCACACTGCTCTTCACCAATCACTCCCTCTGTACCCTCTCTAACTCTCATAATTAACACTCTACCATAAACCTTACCTACAACACTCAACAGACTTATACCCCTAAAGCTAGTACATTCATACTTATCACCCTTGCCTTTATACAATGGGACCACACAAGCCCTTGCCCAGTCAACTGGCACCATACCATTCACAAAGCACACATTCAACAGTCTTACTAACCAGTCAACAATGGTCACTCCACCACCTTTCAGGCATAACTAATGTTATTAATGATATCAAGTTCTTGCTGATGCATTAACTCCTAGATGGCACAATGGATTTTAAGCTTAATAAGAAAGGACTGGCCTAAGTACCAGTTATGAATAGCAGTGTTTATGCAAACTAGGAGCTATAAGTGAAATAAGCTTGAATATGGAAAATAAAACACGAGTTTCCATTACATTAAGCACGAGAAAAAGAACTGTTAAATTTATTGATTACAATAAAATAAATTTACCTTACATTTCAAAATGAATTCAAACTAAGGAGATCGCACTCACTCGCTCACTCAAAAGCTAACTCTTAAACCTAGGAAAAAACGAAAAGAAATACTGGTCAAAGTGTGGACTAAGCGGATGACTGGGAGTCGTTGAGGAAGGACACTGCACTCGCTAAGTCTCTCGCTAATCACACTAAGTGGAAATTCAGGAACTGGACAACGGCAGCACTGCTACACTCTGGGCCCAACCTGCTTTCACGGCGCTCAAACCTCGACTGCCTCAAATCGTGGGAAAGAGGCAAGTGTTGTGGCCACATTGCTAACGGCTAGAATGAGCAAAACACGCCCATAATAAATCGCTCAGCAGAAGTGCTAATGTCTCACACAAAGACGATCATTTATGACACTGAAAAATTGCCTGAAAAACACTCCCGACCTGGTGAATACATAGCGGTTAAACTGAACGATAAACACTGGGATTCCACTAGAGTTTGCGGTTTTCCAACAAAGGATGTCACGAGCCAACTCGTGACAGGAGGGTCCACAGGCCGTACCGGAGAGATAGGACAGGTTAAGGTAATAAGGTTGTGACTGGAGGAGCCTAATAGAGAGGAATGATTAACAGTGTAAGCAGAAGGATTATAGAAGAGGTCAAATATGTTGGAGCTCTCTTCAGTGTGGTCAGGGATATGGGTAGGGTGCTGTACAAGCTGCTCTAGGTAATTAAGGATAGAAAAGATGTAGGCTTGTTCACCAGGTGGATCAGTGAAAGGAGAGGAGAGCCAAAGGTGGTGATGAACATTGAAATCTCCTAAAATGGAGATTTCAGAGAAAGGAGAAATGGATAGAATGTGTTCCATCATAGAGGTAAGATAGTCGAAGAATTTCTCAGTCAACAGAAATAGAAAATAAGTAAACAACGTAGATATATTTAGTCAGAGAATGACAAGAAAGCCGAAGCCAGAGAGTAGAGAATGCAGAAGAATCAAGTTCAGGAACACAAGAGCAAGATAAGTCTTGCATATATATACACAACAGCCACCTTTGGCTTTGAAATGAGTATAGAGAAAGTAGGAGGAAACAGAAAAGGGTTTGCTGTCAGTTGCCTCAAACAGCTAAGTCTCTGTCCAGAAGAGAGGATGAGGTTTAGAGAAGGAGAGGTGGTGTTCAAGAGAGATAGTTAGAGGAAAGGCCACGAATGTTGCAGAAATGAAAAAGTGAGTCAGACAGTAGTTCCAGGCATCTCTCTGAGTCGTCACTGGGAGAGGGGTGATAGTGGGAGAATTTATGGTCTCCCTCCACCCTGGGGACTCTGAGGCATGATTTATCAATGCCATTATTCTTTTTTAATTTTGAAAAGATAGTGTAATGTGTAATGTGCATACAGTTTGGTGTTGACAGTTAGAGAAACTTGTATTGGAGAGCATGCTGGCCAACTCTCTGTGTTACTGAAACACTGAAAAAGTTCAGCAAAAGAGGATGGTCAGGAACTAGTCCTGAGGACTGATGAAACGGGAGCTCCAGCTCTCCCTGTCATCAGCTTTCCATCCACCTTTGGAGTACTGCCCTGCTCGACTGATGCTACAGTCTACTCCTCACTGAATCTGGCTATGTAAAAACTAAGAAAAACAAAGGGAAAAGAGAACTGAATAAATAGTTAAGTGATGAATAACAATTAAAAAAAACACTAACTCCAATCTCGCAACACAGGTTCGAAAGTAAGCAAAAATTAGGTGACGGTAGCAAGGGCAAAACAAACACACAAAAAATGTACCTAATATAATTCAAGCTAATAATATTTACAATATTTACAATGAGATAACGAAACAAAAGATGAGAAAGAAACAAGTAACCTGATAATACCCTGAATAATTACACTAAAATCTGGGTACAAACTTGCCAGACAAAAGAAATAAATCATACAAAGAGAGATAACTAAACTGCACTCAATTGCCACAAATAATAATGATACAATAATAATAATACTTGCGACTGGATGCTGATATGAAGTGAAAAGATGTTCAGAAATATATACAATACACAAGATACTGCTTCTCCTCCCTCTCTGATCTGCAGTCCAAACACTCCCTCTCTCGATGCCAATCCCACAAAAACTCTGTCTCCATTCAAAATTCTCTACCTTATATATCCTCCGGCTGCGTGCACGTGTTAGCACGCAGCTGGAAGCCAGACGAGAAATATACAGAAAAGAGCTAGGCAAATTCATCTCTCCCCCTTACTCCAAACATTATAAATATTGCTGGTGAATACAAATCTTTATGTCGCCAGCTTAAGCTCCACAATAAGTTACTGATAATAAAAACAATTTTAGTCACACCCGCGTTTAGAGACCAGAGGGAATTAAGGCGTTATGTGTGCACACTAAACAGGCAACAATATGAAGCGAGTGCATGTGCGTAGATGCTGGGATACACAGCATCGACGCACACACACATACGCCCAGCTACACGCACGCACGCACTATACATACATGCACAATATACACAAAAATATATATACATTCTTACACACGTAACAATGTATGTGGGTGTGCGTGTGTGTGTATATATATATATATATATATATATATATATATATATATATATATATATATATATATATATATATATATATATATATATATATATATATATATATATATATATATATTTATATATATACTATATATATATATATATATATATATATATATATATATATTTATACTATATATATATATATATATTTATATTTATACTATATATGTATATATATATATATATATATATATATATATATATATATATATATATATATATATATATATATATATATATATATATATATATATATATATATATATATATATATATATATATATATATATATATATACTGTATACTATATATATACTGTATACTGTATAGAGGCACTGGTCCTGAGGATGACATAATGGGTTGTTTTGGAGTACCAGGGGAAAATGATTATGGGAAGAGACTAAAGGATATGTGTCAGGAGAGGAGGTTGTGCATTTGTAAGTCATATTTCAAACACGAATGCACATAAACATACATGATATAGAGGAAACGGGGATCGTCTTGAGAGAAGCCTGATTGATTATGTGCTCGTAGAGAGGTCGATGATGGGAATGGTTGCTGATACGAGGGCTGTGAGAGGACGATGTGGATGTCTGTAAGATCATATGATTGTGGTATGCAAAATCAAGCTGAGAGGAGGGAGGTGGATCAGGAGAAGAGGAGCAGTCAGGGAGAAAGACTGAAAGTTGAGAAGCTGAGGATCAAAGAAATGGCAGATGTATACAGGACCAAAGTAGAGGATGAGTTAGAATTACTAAATTGGAATGAAATGGATCTGGACAGACTGTGGAATGCATATAGGGATTGCTTAGTTAGGAAAGCTAAAGCAGTGTGTGGCGTGGCAAGAGTAACAACAAAGAAAAAGGTACGGCATGGTGGGACGAGGAGGTAAAGATAGCAGTGGAGGAAAAGGGAAAGAATTGGCTAAAGTGGTTACAGGATAGGGGTTCAGTTGAAAAAGAACTGAATATGAGAGCAAGAAGCACGTAAAGAGAATATTGAAGAGGAAAAATAAGTAGGTAAATGAGGATCTAGGAAGAAAAATGAATGCAAACTACTCTGAAAATAGAAAGTTATTCTGAAAAGAGGTGCAGAAACGTAGAAGTGAAAGCAGAAAGAAATGGGATGGTGAGAAGGAGATGAAGTAAGGACCAGATGGAAAGAATATTTTGAAAGCCTGATGAATGGGAATAGAAAGAACAGAGGAGCTGTAAACATGATTGGTTTGGGGGGGGGGGTGTAGAGAAGGAATGCAGTGCCAGGAGACGTGAAGAGTGCTGTGAAGCGGCTAAAAAATGAGAAAGCAGCTGGGGTTGATGAGCTGTATGCAGGGATGCTTAAGTGGAGTGGAGAGAATGGAATGAAGTGCTTGTTGGAGATATGTAAGAATGCATGGATGAGTGAAAATGTGCCCGCAGAGTGGAAAAAGGATGTGATTGTATCCTTGTACAAAAATAAAGGTGAGCGAATTAAGTGCAAGAATTATCGTGGCATAAGCTTACTGAGTGTGGAAGGGAAGGTATATGAAAGAATTATTATAGAGAAAGTAAGAGAGATATCAGAAGTCCTAGTGAGTGATGAACAGGGTGGCATTAGGAGTGGCGGAGGATGTGTGGACCAAATATTTGCAGTGAGGCAGATAGTAGAGAAGGCTTGTGAGAAGGACCATAAGGTGCTTATGGCATTCATGGATCTGGAAAAAAACATATGACAAAGTGGACAGAGAAGGATTGTGGAAAGTTTTGCGCATGTACGGTGTAGAGGCTAAGCTGCTAGGTGCCGTCAAGAGTTTTTATGATGGTTGTGAAGCATGTGTAATGGTTAAAGGGCATCTAAATGAATGGTTCAGGATCAGTGTGGGCGTGTGACAAGGTTGTGTGATGTCCCCATGGTTGTTCAATATATATATGGATGGGGTGATGAGAGAAGTAAAAACATGAGTAATGGAGAGAGGGATGGCATTGGTAATGAATGGTGATGTATAGAATATCTCAAATTTGTTGTATGCTGATGATGTAGTACAGCTTGCAAGTACCGGACAAGACCTTGGTAGGCTAGTGCAGAGTTTTGCTGATGTCTGTAAGCGTCGTTCCTTAAGAGTAAATGTAGAAGAGAGTAAAGTGATGGTTATTGAGAGAGAAAGTGACTCCTAGTGCAATGTAACAGTGAATGGAGAGAGACTGGAACTGGGGAGAGAGTTCAAATACCTGGGTACAGTGATAGAAAAGAGAGGAAAATGTGCAAAATAAGTTGAAAGCAGAGTGACACAAGGAAGAAAAATAGCTGGTGCAATGACGGCCTTGATAAGAAACAGAGACTTGCGTGTTGCAGCTGCACGAGGCTTACATGAAGGAGTGTTAGTGCCAGCTTTAACATATGGATGTGAGACTATGGTCTGGCATGAAAATGAAAAGTCAAGAGTAAGAGCAGTGGAGATGGGACTGCTGAGGAATGTATGTGGAGTACAGAGGGTGGATTGGATACGAAATAATGTGATTCGTGAAAGATGCAGAGTGAGGAAGTCGGTGGACACCAGAATTGAAGAGAGTGTACTGAGATGGTATGGTCATGTGGAGAGAATGGATAACAATAGTGGTGAAAAAGGTATAACTGAGTGCATTTGAAGGAGGAAGGAGGGGAGGTTGGCCAAGGAGAAGGTGGAGAGTTATGGTGGATGAATGTGTGAGGAAGAGAGGTTTGGAAGTCGGTGAGGCTAGGGAAATGACAGGAAATCGAGCTGGCTGGATGAATTTTGTGAGGAGAAGTGCATGATCAGGAATTTTTGGCACCCTTTTTTAACGTAGCAGCGTCTGGGTTGACTCTGTCAGATACAATTACGTGCAGCTACAGAACGTGGTGAACGTTTTTGGCGTATCCGATAGAGCCAGGATTCCGGGGGCTTGAATGATGAGTGAATGGAAGCGTTGCCCATTGGATTGGGCAATTTTGGGCTGTCTGGACATTGCTACTCCTCACCCTGTCCTAGGGTGGGAAAGGAGGTCCGGATGATGATGATGATGATAAATAATTTGGTTTTATGCCAGGTAGGCCTATCCCCGAAGGGCTAAGGCATTGCCTCTGAGTAGAGGACTTTTGGACTGGAGCGTGTAGCATTTTATGACCGGATGCTCTTCCTGATGTATACCAATGACCCTTGGGTGGATTCGATTCTACGACCCTTCGATCAGAGCGGAGCGCTCTAACCCACTGAGCCACGGCTGATTATATATATATATATATATATATATATATTATATATCTTTCTCTCTCTCTATATATATACCGGGTATCTATCTATCTATCTATATATATTTATATATCTATATCTATTTATAGCTATCTATCTATATCTATCTGTCTATCTATCTATATCTATATATATATATATATATATATATATATATATATATATATATATATATATATGTTACACATTTTTTTGTAATACCTTAATCCTATAGGTTATCATTTTGAAGAACATCGTGACATCAGTGTCACAAATAACACAATGACTTGCATGGCATATATTGCAAGAACACACTTAACTGGACATGGCAATACTCAGGAGTTATTGATTTTACATAGATTTTGGAAGAGAGTGTGAACAGGTCAATAGAAACTGTGTAGCTGCGAGCCGTACTATCTTGAGCACTAAGTGCACTGTCACACATGATTTGTTGTAATGGTACGTAAGATCAAGTATAAGAAAATTCTATCAAATTCAGATTGGCTGAACAGTTTAACACCTGAAAAATATATCATAACTGACAGGAAAAAAGCTCTGAGTGCTTTATCTAGCATGCTGTTTGAGTGAGAAGCTCTTTAAAGGGGGTGTCAGTTTGAATTTTTGGCCATTTTTAGAGCCTTGAAGGAGGAAGAGTACTTAACCCGAGACGTCCCGTTGACATATGGGTACGTTGCAACATTTTGCATTTGACAGTCCCAACGACGTACTGGTACGTTGTGCAGTTGCAAGGTCCCTAATTTGCACAGTTTTCAATTTTAGTGCATGATTTTTCGTACATATACACGGGACACCTTCCTCTATTCCTCTACAAGATGCCAAGCAGGGACAATGTCTTACACCACATAACCTCCCCTCCCCCATTGTCTCAGCAATTCACCTGTTACCAGCAACCTGGCCAATAAAGACATTCAGGGCCAGAGTGATTCCCCAGTCAATAACAATGTGGAGGACAAAGTTTACATAGCATTAGAGGAAGAAACAGTCAGAAATGATGATCAGGTAATGTGGCAAAAGAACGTCAGGAATGGTGATGAGTTAGTGAGTGAAACAATGCTTATAATTTCTATATTACTGTTTGAAAACCAATATACTCTCGCACTACATATAAATTCGTACCAAATAAATAAATAAATACTGTTTATGAGTGGTGTGGAATAGTTATCCTCTCATAGAACTCGTTTTCTTTGCAACCAGCCTGATAGAAAACCCTGTAGGGTAAGGAGGTACCCACCTGTATCGAGTATTTTAAACCTCAGGTGAGCGATTTCTCTATGAATTTTCGATGTTTCTCACCAAAAGCAGAGGTTTTAGCCAGGAAATTTTTTTTCCAAAAATGGTCGGAACTGGGGGGTGTCGGAGGTGCGAAAGTGCTCGGGAAGTGACGGGTTAAGATACACCTGATCACGTTACATTTTTTTAATCCTCCTGAAAAAGCTAGCCCTAGCCACAAAGATTCAGTGCTGTACATGTCATATGAAAGAAGCTATGAATGTCAGGAGTTGGACCAAATTGCTTTTGCAGCAAAATGCATAAAATTTATTACAATTTCAAAGGGCTGCAGTTTCAGAACTATTAGAGATACAGACCTAATATTTGGGATTTCACCACAAGTTTGCCATAGGAGCACCTGTGATTTTTTTCAGGACAATCTGAGAGGGTGATCTGGGACCCTATGGGTGATTTGATTTGGAATGACCCATTGTTTATATATATATATATATATATATATATATATATATATATATATATATATATATATATATTTGTGTGTGTGTGTGTGTGTTCTTACCTAATTGTTCTTACCTAATTGTATCTTTACAGGAATGAGTCAAGCTCGTACTGTCCCGTGTCTTAAACCATATTTATCGTACATATCCTTAAATTTGTGAATTGTTTTGGCACACACTATTTCATTCGGTAGTGCATTCCACTGATCAATTGCTCTATTTGGGAAACTAAATTTCCTTATGTCTTTATCACCTCTCTTTTTATGCAATTTTTTGCAGTGTCCTATTGCTGATGCTTCCCCATACATTAAGTAAACATATATGTCAATTTTCTCCTTCCCTGATATGCATTTATATAGCATAATCATGTCACCTCTATTCTTTCTCTCCTGTAGTGTTGGTAGATTCAGTTTATTTAGTCTTCATAGCTTAGATCCCTTAAGCTTGGTACCCGTATTGTAGCGGCCCTTTGAATTTTTCAATCTTGTCTGTGTGTTTTTTGAGATGAGGACTCCGAACTACTGATGCATACTCCAGGGTTGGTCTGATGAATGATGTTATTATCTTTCTTAGCATGTCTTCATTTATGTATGTAAACGCTATTCTCATATTTGCAAGCAGTGTATACATGTTCCGTACCTTCTCACTGATGTGGTCAGCCGGAGATAGTCTGTTATTGACAATCACATCTAGGTCCTTCTCTCTTTCTGATGTGTGTAGGGTTTTATTTCCTAACATATAATCCCAATCAGGTCTTTTTCCACTTTTACCAAACTTGATTACATGACACTTGTCCACATTGAATTCTATTTGCCATGTACTGCTCCATTCATGAAATTTATTTAATTCTTCTTGTAGCTCTTTACAAGAGTCTGTGTTGGTAATTCTCATTTGTATTTTTGCATCATCTGCAAACATATTTAGATAGCTTTCATTTCCAGTGTTACTGTCTATATCATTTATATACACTAAAAACATGATTGGTGCCAGCACTGAGCCCTGTGGCACTCCACAAGTCACTTCTTTCCATGATGAGTATTTTGTCCTCAGTACTGTTCTCATTTTTCTTTTCATGAGAAAATCTTGCATCCAACAATACAGTTTGCCTCGAATTCCTCCTTGACAGTACAGTTTCCATAAAAGTCTTTGTTGAGGTACTGTGTCAAATGCTTTCTTGAAATCTAAATAGATACTGTCCACCCATCCTTCTCTTTCCTGTAATGTGTCTGTTACTCTGTCATAGTAGCTCAACAGATTAGTAACACATGATTTTCCTTTTCTGAAATTAAACTGTCTTTCTGTTATCATATTGTGTTCTAGATGATTTACCCAAGCTTTTCTTATAAGCTTTTCTAATACCTTGCTTACAACACTGGTTAGTGATACTGGTCTGTAGTTAAGTGGATTTGGTCTATTCCCTTTCTTGAATAAGGGAACAATGTTTGCTTTCTTCCAAATGTCAGGTAGTTTACCTTGACTCAAGGATTTCTTGAAAATTAAAAATAATGGTTTACTTATCTCCTTTTGCACATTCACGTAGCACCCATCATGAAATTTCATCAGGACCATTTGCTTTTCCTTTGTCTAATATACTTAGCTCCTCCTGTATTTCTTTTTCTGATGTTTGTATATCTGGTAGTATGTGTGGGCATGCATGTTCCACATAGTCCCTCTCAAAATTTTTTTCCTCTGTAAAAACGGATTGGAAATTCTTGTTTTGTGCTTCACATATATCCTTCTCTTGTGTATAGGTGATTCCATCGTCCATAATGGATTGTATTTTATCTTTTACTTTGGTTTTGCTTCTGATGTAGCTGTAAAATAGCTTTGGTTGATCACTACTTTTATTTATGATATCCTCCTCAAACTGTTTTTGGGCTTCCCTCCTTATTCTTGTATAATCGTTTCTTGCCTGTTTGTAATTATTATATGCCCTTTCACTATTGTGTCTTCTGTATCTATTCCACAACAAATCTCCTTTTTTCTTTTGATTTTTTTATTCTTTATTGAACCATTTCTTTATTTTCTTTTCTGCTTCTTTGTGCTGTGGGATGTACTTCTGGACTCCTATTTCATAAAGTTCACAGAATTTTTCATATATAGCATTTAAATCTTGTCCTCTAAGCTCCTTTTCCCATGCAATTTCTAAGAAGTACTTCTTTAGGTCATGATAGTTACTTTTTTTATAGATTAGGCTCTTTTTGTAACTTTCATTGCTGTTAACTGTGTCATATGCAATCATGAAGTTGCAATTTAATACTGCATGGTCGCTTTTGCCGAATGGAGGGTGATATATTAAATTGTCAATATCGTTTTCTTGCCTAGTAAATATGAGATCTAGCAATGAGGGTACATCGAGTCCTCTTTTTCTGGTACTTTCCTTTACATGTTGTGTTAGGAAAAACTCTTGCACAAGATCCAGGAGCTTTTGGTCCCAACAGCTTTCTTGGCTTATTATATCTAGAGTATTCAGATTTATCTTTGTATTAAAATCTCCAGTTAGTATTATTCTTTTCGATTTCTCTTCCATTTTATGTAGTAATGCTCTGAAACTCTGAAATATATTCTTCACCAGGTCCTCATATTCGTCTCTTTCCCATGTGTTTGATCTGGGTGGCATGTACAAATTGGCTACAATTACTTTCCCTTCTGTTTTTAACGCTTTTGTTTTTCCGTGAACGAAATAATGCATTAATTTCTTGCTGTAGAGAATTGATAATTATATCAATTGGAACGTCCTAGTGTCTTGTGTTTGTTTTAATACTCGTGTGGCTAAGAGTTGTATGTATGAGATCGGCTTGAGGTGTACCGTAACTACCAATTAAGAATTACAGGTGGGGGGTTCGGTGGGGATTTGGGGAAGGGTTGGGACAAAGTCTATATAATAAAATGTCGGGACACGCGCATTGGAGGGATGGGGGAGATGCAGTCGTGAGGTCACTTGGCATTAGAGCTAACACACAAAATGAATGAAACGATATTTGAACAGGAACTATACTAATTTATGGCAATTAAGGCTGTCCAGTCGGACTGAGCTTGTGTAGATTAATATACAAGGGGTGGTTGCTGTTTATTGCTCACGCAGTGCCACTCAGGGATGAGTGAGGCTGGGGTCACTCTCATCTTGAATATCAGGACCAACTTACCAAACGCCGAGCTCCTGCACTCCTCATGAGGCAACACTGCATTAGATAATGCATGGGTGGATGGATGGAGGGATGGTAATATTAATAATGATAATAATAATAATAATAATAATAATAATAATAAATCATCATCATCATCATCATCATCATCATCATCATAATAATAATAATAATAATAATCCATCCATCCATCCATCATCCAATTTTATGTTGCCCCATGAGGAGCGGAGGAGCCCGTTGTTAGGCAAGTTGGTCCTGACATTTAAGATGAGACTGACGAGCCTCACTTATTCCTGAGTGTCATTACTTGAGCAATAAACCCCAACCACCCTTTGAATAGAAACCTAAACAGGCTGAATCCGACTGGAGCACATTAATTATCCACTAAACCACCAGGCACCACAATTTGGTTACATGGTTGCCACCTACCGTAAAAAAATGGTTTTCTGGTGAATAGGAAATTACTTACTGTAGAGTCACCCATAGGCAGAAGGAAGGGGAAAGAATGAAAGAAAGAAAGACAGAAGAGGAAGTGTAAAGTAACTTGTAGGCAGAAGTAAGTGCAAAGAATGAAGGGAAGAAAGACAGAAGAGGAAGGAAGGATGAGAGGAAACGGCAGACACCCAAAGCAGCACTACATCACGTGAATGGTTGGTGAGTGCCCCCACCTACCACCACCATCAATAATAATAATAATAATAATAATAATAACAATAACAATAATGATAATAATAATAATATTAATATAATAATATAATAATAATAATAATAATCATAAGAAGAAGAAGAAGAATAGTAATAATAAAATAATATAACAATAATAATAATAATAATAATAATAATAATAATTATTATTATTATTATTATTATTATTATAATAATAATAATAATAATAATTAGTTGCCTATTTACTTATTGTGTAGCTACAGTAAGGAAGCTTTGCCATAACTATTTATGGTATATAAAGTATGAAATTTTGGCACACACAAAAAAAAGTTTGTGACCTTTAAAAGTAGTTCAAGGTAATTCACATTAGGAACATGTACTTAGATTAACCTAAGGTAGCTTTTTGTGTAATATTAAAAAAATCTGGAGACAGAGGTTTGTAAGAATGCAAGGGTACATTTTACATATGCCCTCAATAACTGGTTACCTGTATTCTTAACTGTAACCACATTCCTTCCAATAATAAGAGGGACCACAGCAATACTACTGTAAAACATGCGACAAAAAAAACACTGAGCAAGCTTTAAATTCGATACTTTACATTAGGCTAAATGGCAACATTTTCAGCCAAATTTCTAAGCAAACTTTCTTAACCCGTACCCTCCAGGTTTTTTCGGGTCCCCCCACCTCCTGAAAACCCGATCTATTTTCGTTTTTTTTTCTCTCTCAAACATTCCCTTTTGGTGAGAAACTAATGAAATCACCAAGAAAGTTGCTCCCGTCACCCCTAAGTGCTCCTAAGGTGGGTCTCCCCTCACCTCAGCCAGGTGTTCTGTGGCCAGGCCAGTAGTGCTGCTTCGTTTTCTAAAGTGGGAAGGAGGAGGGTAACTAATCAGAACCAACCTAAATACATATATTTACATTTACTTGCTACAAAAGTACACATACAGCAACAATATTGTGGTATATAAGGTATATAAAAAATGGGTGAAAATAACGTTGGTTGATAATGATACCACCTATAAATCGTCGATATCTGGCACACTTGACCAGCTGATACGCTGGAGGAAGGTCTCACACGTCTGCCTGCAACGAATCACCCGCGAAATATGAAAAATGTGCACGCAATATGCCTTGCAACTGCGAATCATATGGAGTACAACGACGGGTCTACGGCAAACTCCTATGGACCGTCGTATGACGTACGATGATTGGAGGGTATGGATTCACATGGGATTTTCTACCAAATAGCTGCATTTCAATCAGTTTCTGAGAAATTTCAATCTCAAATAAGCAATTTTTGCACCAAAAATGAGTGTACGACCTTCAAAAATAAGTCAAAGTCATTTGCATTTGGCACAAACACTTGGGTTACCTCAGGGTACCTTCATGTGTAATATCATGAAAATCTTAAAAAAAAAAAAAAAGTGATAAGAAAAATAATCACAAAATATAAAACAATAAGCTTTCCCATTTGTATGTTGAAGATAATCATAATAATAATAATAATAATTATTATTATTATTATTATTACCGTAATAATAATAATAATAATGATAATAAAATTAAAAATAATAATAATAATTATTATTACTGTAATAATAGTAATAATAATAATAATGAAAATAATAATAAAAATATTAATTATTATTATTATTATGATGATTACTATTTTATTTAAATAATAATAATAACATTTGTCAGAAATTTTATATATACATTCCTTTATCCGACGAGTGTTAGTCTAACACGACCTTAAGTAAATTCACATAAGTCTCTTGGGAGGTTTAGGTGTATTGATATTCCAACCCACCTAGTTATTATTCTCCTATCTCCTAGCGAATTCCCCATTGATTTGGCCAAATCGTAAAGGTTACTTAGCTAGAACGAGTTGGAAAACAGATGAAGATGAGCCTGATGTTTCGGTCGGTTGCCTGGGCATCCAAGCGTCCTTAGGTGCGTATTTTACAGCTTCCTAACTCAACGAGCTTTGGTAGCCGAGTAACTGAACATGGAAAGCCTATTCTCCCTCATAGGATTGAAGAGGTGCCAACTATTTAATAATTACAATGCGAAATACAGTTAAATTACTTCATGATATATACAAGGTGAATCCAACTTATTTTAATAAAACTAAAGCCAAATATTCCCTTTATCTATGTAAATATGTATTAAACCCTCATTCGTTTTTCACATAAGGCATTTAATACTCACAACGCAGGCACAGTTAGGTCACTGGAAATTTCCAAAGTTTTTACATGTATATACAATATTGTTGTCCACATGGGTTAAATGCAGTAGCATTTAATTATTAATATTTACAGTTATTGCAGGGACAGTTATTGTGGGTTATAAAACCGCTTGAATCAGTCACCAACGCTCTCCAGGTTTTCCTCTACTTTTAACCAGGGACGACTGTTTTAAAAGGTAAAGAGCACAACCGCTCTGGGGAAAATATTTCCCACAGTTTTAGGGCCGGGCGAAAAATGATACTCTGTATCATGTAATGTGACCCTTAGCCAGGAGTTCTCTCGTTAGGTCTCGAGAACCCTGTGCTGTGACCCTTCTAGGTCGGCATCTTGATCTGTTTGGTCTCCACCATCCATTGTCTCTGGGTTAGCCGTTAACTCAAGGGGTACCAGTTTATCTATAGTTTTTATATCAATGTGTCCCCTACATTTTACTTTTACAAGTCTCAGCGCCCCCTCTGAATCTCGGTGCGTGGAGATCACTTTAGTTAATGGTCACTGGGAGCTTGGTTGTTCTGTCTTCACCAAGACCACATCTATGTTTATAACATACTTATTGCTGGCAGCCTGAGCCCCATAAAATCTTTCTCTTGGGCTCAAAAGATATTCTTCACTCCAATGTCTATTCCAGGTGTCCAATACTTTTTTCAGACGTTGATAGCCCTCCCGCAGATGTTGTCCTAATTCATTATTTTCTATGGTAGGATCATTTATTTCCTCCTGGATATCCACACAAGGCACTGGATGGAGCTTTCTGCCATATAACATATGAGCCAGTGTCAATGTCTCAATCTAGATAGGTTAAAGGTCTATCATTAATCCTAGCTTCAATTTCAGTTATCACTGTTCTTAACTTCTCTCTTGTGATCTTAGTTCTGTGTAAGGTTTTCCTAAGGCAGTTCTTCACAGTACCAATCACCCGTTCAGTAAATCCATTTTGCCATAGTGCTCTTGGAGCTATGAACCGCCAAGTACAATTTCGGATTCCCAGCGCCGACTTAACCTTTGGGTCCTTCATTATTTTTAAAAGTAGGTGCTGCTCCAATGAAATTGGTTCCGTTGTCGCTTATTAATTTATTAGGACGAGCAGCAAATCTTCCAAATACTTCAGGAATGTCTCTGAACTCAAATCATCTGCCATTTCTAGATGGACTGCTATTGTGTAGGTATGAGTAAACAGACATATATACACCTTATTGGGAGTTCCCTCACCCATAACAGTTATAGCCCATGTGTAATCCACTCCAGTTATTTTGAAGGGCTGACTTACATTTACCCTATCCCTTGGTAAAGCAGGTGGTCCTGGATAGTCATACGGTCGTTGTTCATACCTCCTACATGTGGTGCAACCCTTGAGTTATTTCTTTATGACCTGTCTACCTTTAGGGATCCAATACCTTTCCCGGATTCGGGCCAGAGTCTGCGGCACACCTCTGTGAAGAGTCAAATCATGGGCTTCCTTTACAATTAACTGTACAAAATATCCGCTCTTGGTTAATAATATGGGATGTCTAATTTGGAGAGGCATATCAGCCTTTATTATTCGGCCCCGGCATCTAATTAGACCCTTTCCGTCTAAGGATAAGCATAAATCTCTCATCAGTTTATTCTTGTTCCCAGTGTCTTTGCCTAAAAGGTCATATATCTCTCCGTAATAATTCCTTTGTATCCTTTTCAGCCAATATTCCATACTTCTGAAACCCCACTTTCTTACTAAAAAATTTAACAACTGCTTTAGTAGTGTTAATAAGTTGTCATATTAATAAGAATCTGCTGTTGTCAATTACTTCTGGCTCAGGTACTACAGGATATTACTACACCAACCTCAGCAATACTATGCTGTTTCTGCTCAGGTCAATCTTTAGTGGGTAACCATTTAGGACCTTTAAACTACAAGTTATCTTTGATCAGTCTCTTTACAGTAGAACCTCTCGAGAGCAGATCGGCTGGGTTTTGTTTGAAGGATACATGCATAAACTTAAATTTGAGGGACAGCTCTTTAATAAGCTTCACTCTCTCGCAGATGAAAGGAGTTTTACTGTCTTCCTTCCCCATCCAGTAAAGACAAATCTCACTGTCAGTCCATATATAGGTATCTTCAAACTGAGCATCAAGAGTAGTGGTTATATACCTAGCCAATTTAGTTCCTCCTTCTATGGCGGCCAGTTCCATTTGCGGTAGAGTTCTTCCTTTAATTGGCGCAACTCTGGCTTTGGACATAATAATCTTATCATCCTCTCCTGTTGCGCATAAGCCCTTTGAGAAGCATCACAAAATATGTGTAGTGCGACTTCTCATTATTGCTTATTTTCCTGGGAATGCATATGCTTGATGTGGTTTAACCCGCCCCGTCCCGACCACTTTTTGACCACTGGTACCCCCCAATCCCGACCATTTTTCGACCCTTTTTTTTTTTGCTAAAACTTTCGCTTTTGGTGAGAAACATCGAAAATTCATAGAGAAATCGTTCACCTGAGGTTTAAAATACTCATTACAGGTAGGAGAGCCTCCTTACCTTACTGGGTTTTCTATCAGGCTGGCACCAAAGAAAACGAGTTCTATGGGAGGATAACTATTTCACACCACTCATAAACGGTATTTATTTATTTACTGTTACGAATTTATATGTAGTACAAGAGTATATTGGTTTTCAAGCAGTAATATAGGCATTATAAGCATTGTTTCACTCATTAATACCTGACCTTTTTTTGCCACATTACCTGATCATCATTTCTAACTGTTTCTTCCTCTAATACTATGTAAAGTTTGTCCTCCACATTGTCATTGATTGGGGAATCACTCTGGCCCTGAATTTCGTACCGTGGCATGACATGGCTATACTGGCCAGGTCACTGATAACAGGTGAATTGCTGAGAAAAGGGCATGCAGGGGGGGGAGGAGGTCATGCTGGGTAAGGCATTGTCTCTGCCTGGCATCTTGTTGAGGAAGGTGTCCCGTGTATACGTACCAAAAATGACTCGCGAAAATTGAAAATTGTGGAAATTATGAACCTTGCAATTGCAGGACGTTGAAGTACGTCCTCGGGATTAGCTGTGACAAAACGTGAGGACGTGGAAGTACGTCCTCGGGACGGCGCGGGTTAAAACTCCTTTCTAACTGTTTCCATGTTCCACATATGTCTCACCTAATTCAGTGTTCCAGTCTAACTTTTCTCGCCAAGTCTTCTACACTAAACATTTGCCCCTAATGACTATAGGACTAGCCAATCCTAATGGGTCAAATAACGTGGAGACCTGACTTAACAAACACTTCTTGGTGAGAGTGACATCAGAAAACTTAATTGCGTTCAAACTTATTTCATCAGCTCTTGTATCCCAGTTAAGACCCAACACATTTTGAGTTTTGGGAATGTCAGAATTTGGATAGTCCTCTTGTATTTCATTCCTCAAAAGCGATGAATTTGTATTCCAGCTCTGTTACGGCATATTTTCCTTCCAACATTCGGAATTGGCTACTTCATAAGCGTTCAATGCCTCCGACTCTGTATCAGCAACACCTTGCAAATTATCCATGTAAAAAGCCTGCCCTATTTCTAGGCATTTGGCATTTCCAAAATGATGCTTTAAAGTGCTGCTAAGCAGGAAAGGACTAGCATAAGAGCCAAAGAGCACCGATCAGAAACAGTAAGGTTTCAATGCACTATCCTCATTTTGAGGATCTTGAGGCCAGAGGAATTTTGTAAATTTCCTATCCTCTTCTCTCAATCTTATTCTGAGAAAAGCCTTACTAATGTCTACTGTATAAGCATAAGGTTTCTCTCTAAATCTTAGTAACACATTCCCTAACTTCTCTGTTAATGTAGGTCCAGAGTATAGGCAATCGTTCAAGCTAGCTGATCCTTTGGACGCTTTACTACTACAATTGAAAACTATCTATACGGGAGTAGTTACTGAATCCTAGCTTACAGCATGATGTGGTAAATAATGTCCTTCATTGTGGTTAACAAGAATTCTGTCCATCTATCTATTGCCAGATGCCTTAATCCCATACGGGGTGGCCACAAACAAATCGCCTCCACGTCACCCTGTCCCCCACCATTTCACTGTCCTGCTCCCAACTAACATACACCCTCTCTCATATACCTCTCCACTCCATCCTTCCATCTCATCCTTGGCCTCCCCCTCCCTCTCACCCCCTCCACCACTCTCCTCCTCAGTCTCTCACTCTCCATCCTCTTCACATGACCAAACCACCTCAGTGTGTTTCTCCTACCGCTTCCCATCACATCCACATCCACACCACAACGCTCCTTCACATCTTCATTTGTCAATCTGTCTCTCCATGTGACTCCACAGGCTCCTCTCAAATAACTCATTTCCACTGCTCTCACTTTTGAACTGTGTCCCTCCAACGGTTCTAGGACAACACCCCCTAAACATTATTGCCCCCCCGGACAACTGCCCATGGACAACTGCCCCCTGGACAATTGTCTCCGCAAAATATCACCCGATTCACTGTACAAATGGTCGCAAGTGTCAAACCCAACCTAACCTAACCTAATCTAACCTAACCTAACCTAACCTAACCTAACATAACATAACCTAACAACCAAACATAACCTAACATAACCTAATCTAATCTAACCTAACTTAACCTGACCTAAACTAACCTAACCTAAACTAACCTAACCTAATCTTTAGTGGTAGGTAATCACCCGGGGAGGCAGTTGTCCTGGGGGCGGTTGTCCAGGGGGGCGCTTGTCCTACAGGGGCGATTGCCCAGGGGGCAGTTGTCTGGGGACAGTTGTCCAGGGACAGTTGTCTGGGGGCAGTTGTCCAGGGACAGTTGTCTGGGGGCAGTTGTCCAGGGACAGTTGTCTGGGGGTAGTTGTCCGGGAACAGTTGTCTAGGGGCAGTTGTCCAGGGACAGTTGTCTGGGGGCAGTTGTCCGGGGACTTTTGTCTGGGGGTAGTTGTCCGGGGACAGTTGTCTGGGGGTAGTTGTCCAGGGACAGTTGTCTGGGGGCAGTTATCCTGGGGGTACTTGTCCAGGGGGCAGTTGTCCGGATACCCCCTCCAACAACGTCCAAGCTTCACTTCCATACGTTAGAGTTGGTATTACAATACTGTCATGTAGTAACATTTTCACTTCCATGCTCACTTCCCCGTTTCTTATTACTGCTTTCAAGGAACCAGCAACCTTTCTTCCTTGCTGTACCCTTTCAAGCATTTCACCCTCCAAACTTCCATCCTTATTCATCATACTACCCAAGTACCTTACTTAAACATACACGCATTTTCCATTTTCTCATCATCCAGCCTCACTGTACATTCACTGACATCACCTCCCTCGAAGACCATAACTTTACTCTTTCCTACATTCATCTTTAGATTCCGTTTCTTACACACTGTCCCAGACTCATCCACCAAGCCTTGCAGCTCCCTTTCGTCTTCGATTAACAACACAGTATCATCTGCAAACAATAGTACAGGGAGTTTCCAAACACTGCCCTCTCTCACTAGGGTCACTCCAACATTCACTGCCAAACCTTGTATCTCTTTTATAACCCCATCCATGTACAGATTGAATTCTGCCTCTTCTATAAATTTATTCTTCAATTGATCTTTTATACTATTATCATATATGATTAGATGTTCTGGTTTATCTCTCTGCTTTCTCAGAAGAGAATTTAAATGAGCCATCACTGCTAGGTAATTTGTTGGTAAATCCGAATGGTTTAGTTTCCATGGTAATCCTACCCAATATTGTCGATCCTTAAAGTCCTACAAATCCAAAGTTATTTTATCTTCAGGGGTTGCTTCATCAGAATGTATTCCTACACTGTCTAGGTCCCACAATTTGTGTACAGGTTCAATTTTTTCATCCACCAAGTCGTTTACCTGAGTAGGTTCTAGTTCTGCACCTATTCTAGCCACCATCAATGACTGTGTGGGGGTAACAAAGACTGAGTCTACTAGTTTGGCCTCTCATTGAGCTTGCTTTGAAATGGGCAACTGACCCATAATAAGGTTACCTCCTGGACTCTAGAACACCTGTACCTTATTTTTCTTGAAAGGCCTATGTAGGAATCTTCCACAGTAATTAGAACCAATTATTATTTTTATGGGACCCACAGTATCTGATTCCACATTCCATTTTGCCAACCTTATCCCTGACCTTTGTGGATGATCAGAGGTTTCCTTCAGTCCTTTTATATATATACTTGTCTCATATTATCTGTACAGCTGCTGTTATACGGCATTTATATCTACCTAGTTGTATTACAGGTCTAACTAAATCAAAGGACTGAGCTTCCTTAGTAGTTAATCCTGTAATGGCTAGATTTACTTTGCCAATAATAGGCAACTTTAATTTCTTCACAATGTCTGCAGAAATGAAGTTTTTTGAGCACCTGTATCAAAAAGAGTACATGCTCATAGCTTTCTATTCTCAATCACTACCTTCACATCTGCTATTGGAACTGCAGCTGGCATTATTACTGGAGTATTCCCCTTAGCAATTGTCATATTGACACTTGCAGTTTTAGGAACCTCATTTTTCATCCTTGGGCATAAAGCACTATGATGATGATCCCTTTTACATTTGAAACAAAGATTTAGTTTAATCTTGCGGTCCGCGGAAGTGTGTTCGGAATTCATGCAGATTATACAACACCCCAATTCCTGAAGCTTTCCTACTCTAGAAGCATAATCAGGATAATGTTGACAAGATGCACTGGAATGTTGCACCCCACAAAATGCACAAACCTTCCTGTCCTTTACCATGGAAAGTTTTACCCCATTTTCATCAGCTTGTCTATTCTTTGTCTTTAATATTCTATCTTCAGCTTTTAAAGAGTTAACGAAAGTACCTATCTCTTCTTTTAGCACATTCTTAGTCTTCTCTGACTTAGGTTTCCCAACCAGTTGGTTAGTGTTTTTTTTTTCCACTATTTTAGCCCTCTGTTTAATCTCAGCAGGCTTTACTGTTCCTTGCAAATGTTTACAGAGTTGCATTAAGCCTTCCTCAATCTCCTCACAGGAGAAATTATTCTTCTGGTACCTACCATAAAAGACATCCTTGGTTCATGGTAGAAGCTTTAAGGACACAATTCTAAAAAGCACCCAATCTGCTGCTTTAATATTTTCTTAGGTACCTAAAACCTTTAAATTACATCTCATCGCAATCCTAAAATTTTTGCAAGGAATTAAAATCATGTTTAGGTATAGCTAATTCAATTAGAGCCTTCTGAAATTGGGTGATGCCCTGCTCCCTGTCTTCGTAAGTCTGTCTAAGGATAGTCAATGCCACCTCATAATTGTTTTCTACCACAGGTAATTCTTTTATCAACTTGTAAGGCATCTGCTTGACCTGTCCTAACAGATATGTAAGTTTACTCACATTAGGGAGATCTGTTCCAACATGAACTAAGTATTTAACTTGATCCCAAAAGGATTTCCAATTTTGCTCCCCATCAAACTCCGGAAGTGTAATTTGTGGTAGTACAGCTTTACACCGTTGTTCCACAACTTGCATTTCCGCGGCAGTCTCGGCCATTTTTTACTTTAAGATCTTCACTAAAGTTAAATATTCCTCTAACTTACTGTACCTTCAGATTTGGTAGTCTCCGACTCTAGATCTTTATCATCGGCCTGTACTTTGGCTGCTTCTAAATTTACATAACCTTCTTCATACTTAGTCCATCTGTCCTTTAGTATGTTAAGGAGACTATTTAATCTCTCCCTGGACAGGTGTTTCATCTAACGATTGTCTGCAATCATTTATTGCTCTCATTACCCATCCTGTCTTACCACTAGAGGATATCTGTAACAAGGAAATAGACATGTTGGCTGATTTCAAATTTACTAGATTAACCGTTAATTTTAACCACAAATTTACCCCAGCTCAGTAATTATCTAATTATTTTAAATTTGGAGGAGTGTAGGGATTGGGTTTATGGTATTAACCTATCTCCCTGGGTTGTTGAACCTCTGGGGTTATATCTTTATCCCCACACTCAGTTTCCAAGTAACCCATATTTCCCTGAGCTCAGAACTATTAACATCTTAGTATAACATAGGCCCACCCAAACCTTGTACAGTATAGAACTGTTTTTTCTTCAGTTCTATGTAATTTATAAATTTCTGCAGAACGTTGTGGGGTAGATGTGGATGTGGTTGAGAAGATTAGGAGAAATACACTGAGGTGGTTTGGACATGTGGAGAGAATGGAGAATGAAAGACTGACTAAGAGGGTGTATGTAGGTGAGGTGGAGGGAGGGAGAGGGAGGGGTAGACCGAGGATGAGGTGGAGGGATTGAGTTGAGAGGTATCTGAGGGAGGGTGGGGGTGAGTTGGGGGGAGGGTAGTCAAATGGTGGGTGACAGAGTGACTTGGAGGCGTTTTGTCTGTGGCCACCCTTTGCGGGATTAGGGCGTCGGGCTATAGATAGATAGATGGAACCACTCCTCTGCCATGATGATTCCGATATATACCATCGCCTTTTAGAGTTGCTTGGAAAGGCTTTGCATTAAAGTGGATATAATCTTTCCCTTTCCTAATCCTCTGCAGCTTCCTATTCACAGCTCTGCTAATTAATTTAGAAGTACCATAGCAAACTGGTGAACCATATGGTAGGTTCCTAGGCTCAAGAAGGGTTATGGTTACCGAGGATTTAAATGCACCTTCAATGCCTCCTACCATGGCTAGAATGTTTTCATCAATTTCATTAAGTTCCACATCTTCATAAATATCATGCTCCCAATCTAATACAGCATTTAGCCTCTTATTATCAGAAAAGGAACTTGCCCTTTCACCCGGAGCCCTGTATATATGTATTTCCACGTCATCTACTTCTACAGAACGTGGGAGTAGGCTGTGCCCAACGAACGGAAACTTGAAATCAATCAGTCCTTCAGCACACATCTGTCATCCTCACTCGTGGCACCAAAACATGTCAGAAATTTTATATGTACACATCTTTATCTGACGAGTGTTAGTCTAAGATGACCTTAAATAAATTCACATAAGTCTCTTAGGAGGTTTAGGTGTAACTGATGTTCCAACTCACCTAGTTATTATTCTCCTATCTCCTAGCTAATTCCCCATTGATTTGGCCAAATCGTAAAGGTTACTTAGCTAGGAAAAGAGTTGGAAAACAGATGACGACAAGCCTGATGTTTCGGTCGGTTGCCTGGGCATCCAAGCGTTCTTAGGTGCGCATTTTACAGCATGAGTTAAATTTCTTCATGATATATACAAGGTGAATCCAACTTAATTTAATCTTAAGTTTAATTAAACTAAAACAAATATTCCCTTTATCTATGTAAATATGTATTAAACCATCATTCATTTTTTACATGAAGCAATTCATAGTCACTACGCGGGCGCAGTTAAGTCAATGGAAATTTCCAAAGTATTTACATGCATTTACAATATAGTTGTCCACAAGGGTTAAATGTAGTAGCATTTAATTTATTAATAATAAGAATTATTGAAGAGAACGTAATCTCTCTGTTATAAAAACCGCTTGAATCAATCATTAATGCTCTCCAGGTTTTCCTCTGCTTTTGAACAGGGACGACTATTTTAAAAAGTAAAGAGTGCAACCGCTCTGGGGGAAAATATTTTCCACAAAAAAAATAAATAATAATAATAATAATAATAATAATAATAAAAGAACGATTCTGAAAATGCTGAAGCATTAATTAAAAGTTCCACATTCCAGATGAAAATACCTTTGTTTTCACTGTACCTCTAATATTAACGCACTTCTATCTATCTATCTATCTATATAAGGGACTGTTGATAAGACTATATTTTTTTATAGATTTTGATCTGAAACCTTGAGCTCAAGGTCAAGGTCATTCATAATAGGCAGGTCATGTGCATTAATGACCCATTACATTTCCACCGAGTTTGGTCAAAATCGGCCAAAAATTTCTTTAACACTTCATAATGGGTTAGATTTCTCATCACTGATTAGGGATTCTCCCCAAAATGTTTCCCGGGTCCACAATCTGTTACATGATCCGGATCGGTACCAATACAGATTGTTCCATGGGAAATAGGCTACCCACTCATCAAGTTTGGTCCAAATCTCTCTTTCAGTTTTTGAGTAATCCTGTTAACAGACATACTAAGAAACAAACAAACATGGATGAAAAATACTAACATTGTCGGAGAGATTTATGACAAACACGACTATGACAAACACGACTATGATGAACACGACTATGAAGAACACGACTATGACAAACACGACTATGACAAACACGACTATGGCAAACACGACTATGATGAACACGACTATGACGAACACGACTATGATGAACACGACTATGACGAACACGACTATGACGAACACGACTATGATGAACACGACTATGACAAACATAACAATGCAAACACAACTATGACAGACACAACTACGATAAACACAGCTGTCACAAACACAACTATAACAAACACGAGTACGAGTATGTGTGTGTGCGTGTAAGTGTCTCCATTTGTGTGTGTGTGTTCTTGCCTACCTAATTGTTCTTACCTAATTGTATCTTTACCGAAATGAGTCAAGCTCGTACTGTCCCGTGTCTCAAACCATATTTATCATACATATCCTTAAATTTGTTACTTATTTTGGCACACACTATTTCATTCGGTAGTGCATTCCACTGATCAATTGCTCTGTTTGGGAAACTGAATTTCCTTACATCTTTATCACCTCTCTTCTTATGCAGTTTTTTGCAGTGTCCTCTTGCTGATGCTTCCACATATGTTAAGTAGTCATTTATGGCTATTTTCTCCTTCCCTGATATGCATTTATATAGCATTATTATGGCACCTCTTTTCCTTCTCTCCTGTAGTGTTGGTAGATTCAGTTTATTTAGTCTTTCTTCGTAGCTTAGATCCCTTAAGCTTGGTATCCATCTTGTAACGGCCCTTTGAACTTTTTCAAACTTGTCTATGTGTTTCTTGAGATGAGGACCCCAGACTACTCATGCATACTCCAGGGTTGGTCTGATGAATGATGTTATTATCTTTCTTAGCATGTCTTCATTTATGTATGTTAACGCTATTCTCATATTGGCAAGCAGTGTATACATGTTCCGTACCTTCTCACTGATGTGGTCAGCCGGAGATAGTCTGTTATTGACAATCACACCTAGGTCCTTCTCTCTTTCTGATGTGTATAGGGTTTTATTTCCTAACGTATAATCCCAATCAGGTCTTTTTCCACTTCTACCAAACGTGATTATATGACACTTGTCCACATTGAATTCCATTTGCCATGTATTACTCCATTCATTAAGTTTATTTAATTCTTCTTGTAGCTTTTTACAAGAGTCTGTGTTAGTAATTCTCCTTTGTATTTTTGCATCATCTGCAAACATATTTAGATAGCTTTCATTTCCAGTGTTACTGTCTATATCATTTATATACACTAAAAACATGACTGGTGCCAGCACTGAGCCCTGTGGTACTCCACTAGTCACTTCTTTCCATGATGAGTAATTTCCCCTTAGTACTGTTCTCATTTTTCTTTTCATGAGAAAATCTTGCATCCAACAATACAGTTTGCCTCGAATTCCTCCTTGATGGTACAATTTCCATAAAAGTCTTTGGTGTGGTACTGTGTCAAATGCTTTCTTGAAATCTAAATAGATACTATCCACCCATCCTTCTCTTTCCTGTAATATGTCTGTTACTCTGCCATAGTAGCTCAACAGATTAGTAACACATGATTTTCCTTTTCTGAAACCAAACTGTGTTTGTGTTATCATACTGTGTTCTTCTAGATGATTTACCCAAGCTTTTCATATAAGCTTTTCTAATACCTTTCTTACAACACTGGTTAGTGATACTGGTCGGTAGTTAGGTGGATTTTGTCTATTCCCTTTCTTGAATAAGGGAACAATGTTTGCTTTCTTCCAAATATCAGGTAGTTTACCTTGACTCAAGGATTTCTTGAAAATTAAAAATAATGGTTTACTTATCTCCTTTGCACATTCACGTAGCACCCAACATGAAATTTCATCAGGACCATTTGCTTTTCCTTTGTCTAATATACTTAGCTCCTCCTGTATTTCTTTTTCTGATGTGTGTATATCTGGTAATATGTGTGGGCATGCATGTTCCACATAATCCCTCTCAAAATTTTTTTCTTCTGTAAAAACTGATTGGAAATTCTTGTTTAGTGCTTCACAAATATCCTTCTCTTGTGTATAGGTGATTCCATCGTCCGTAATGGATTGTATTTTATCTTTTACTTTGGTTTTGCTTCTGATGTAGCTGAAAATAGCTTTGGTTGATCGCTACTTTTATTTATGATATTCTCCTCAAACTGTTTTTGGGCTTCCCTCCTTATTCTTGTATAATCGTTTCTTGCCTGTTTGTAATTATTATATGCCCTTTCACTATTGTGTCTTCTGTATCTCTTCCACAACAAATCTCTTTTTTTCTTTTGATTTTTTACATTCTGTATTGAACCATTTCTTTATTTTCTTTTCTGCTTCTTTGTGCTGTGGGATGTACTTCTGGACTCCTATTTCATAAAGTTCACAGAATTTTTCATATATTGCGTTTAAATCTTGTCCTCTAAGCTTCTTTTCCCAAGCAGTTTCTAAGAAGTACTTCTTTATGTCATGATACTTTCCCTTTTTATAGTTTAGGCTCTTTTTGTAACTTTCATTGCTGTTATCTATGTCATATGCAATCTTGAAATTGCAATTTAGTACTGCATGGTCGCTTTTGCCGAATGGAGGGTGATATATTAAATTGTCAATATCGTTTTCTTGCCTAGTAAATATGAGATTTAGCATTGAGGTCACATCAAGTCCTCTTTTTCTGGTGCTTTCCCTTACATGTTGCGTTAGGAAAAACTCTTGCACGAGACCCAGGAGCTTTTGGTCCCAACAGCTTTCTTGGCTTATTATATCTAGAGTATTCCAATTTATATTTGTATTAAAATCTCCATTTATTATAATTCTTTTCGATTTCTCTTCCGTTTTATGTAGTAATGCTCTTAAACTCTGAATTGTACTCTCCGCCAGGTCCTCATATTCGTCTCTTTCCCATGTGTTTGATCTGGGTGGCATGTACAAATTGGCTACAATTACTTTCCCTTCAAATGTATTTATCTCTACTGTGTGTGTGTGTGTGTGTGTGTGTGTGTGTGTGTGTGTGTGTGTGTGTATTTAAAGCAGTGCGCCCAACGCGTGAGGGCTGGGCTGGCCGTTGTTAACGATTTTGTTTTTCCGTGAACGAAATAATGCATTAATTTCTTGCTGTAGAGAATTCATAATTATATCAATTGGAACGTCCTAGTGTCTTGTATTTGTGTAAAACTCGTGTGGCTAAGAGTTGTATGTATGAGATCGGCTGCAGGTGTACCGTAACTACCAGTTAAGAATTACAGGTGGGGAGTTCGGTGGGGAATTGGAGGAGGGTTGGGACAAAGTCTATATAATAAAATGTCGAGACACGCGCATTGGAGGGATGGGGGAGATGCAGTCGTGAGGTCACTTGGCATTAGAGCTAACACAGAAAATGAATGAAACGATATTTGAACAGGAACTATAGTAAATTATGGTAATTAAGGCTGTCCAGTCGGACTGAGTTTGTGTAGATTAATATACAAGGGGTGGTTGCTGTTTATTGCTCACGCAGTGCCACTCAGGGATGAGTGAGGCTGGGGTCACTCACATCTTGAATATCAGGACCAACTTGCCTAACCCCGAGCTCCTACGCTCCTCATGAAGCAACACCGCATTATATGATGCATGAATAGATGGAAAGATAATAATAATAATAATAATAATAATAATAATAATAATAATAATAATAATAAAATTAATAATAATAATAATAATAATAATAATAATCCATCCATCCATGCATCCATCCATCGTCCAATCCTATGTTGCCCAATGAGGAACGGAGGAGCCCTAGGTTAGGGAAGTTGGTCCTGACATTTAAGATGAGAGTGACCATACTCACCCATTCCTGAGTGGCATTACATGAGCAATAAACCCCAACCATCCCTTGAATAGAAACCTACACAGGCTCAATCCGATTGGAGCACCTTAATTTCCCACTAAACCACGTGGCGCCAAATTTGGTTATATAGTTACCACCCACCGTAGGAAATGGTTTCCTGGTGTAAAGAAACCATTTGGCTTGCCACTCACTATAGTCACCAATAGGCAGAAGGAAGGGGAAAGAATGAAGGAAAGAAAAACAGAAGAGGGAGTGTAAAGTCACCCGTGGGCAGAAGGAAGTGTAATCTATCTATCTATCTATTGCCAGACGCCTCAGTCCCGTTTGGGGTGGCCACAAACAAATCGCCTCCAAGTCGCCCTGTCCCCCGCCATTTCACTCCCCTGCTCCCAACTCACACCCCCCTCTCTCATATACCTCTCCACCCCATCCCTCCATCTCATCCTCGGCCTCCCCCTCCCTCTTTCCCCCTCCACCTCACTCACATACACTCTCTTCGTCAGTCTTTCACCCTCCATCCTCTCCACATGGCCAAACCACCTCAGTATGTTCCTCATAACGCTTCCGATCACATCCACATCAACACCACAACGCTCCTTTATATCCTCATTCGTCAGCCTGTCTCGCCATGTGACTCCACAGGCTCCTCTTAAATAACTCATTTCCACTGCTCTCACTCTTGACTTGTGTCCTTCCAACAACGTCCAAGCTTCACTTCCGTACGTTAGAGTTGGTATCACAATACTGTCATGTAGTAACTTTTTCACTTCCATGCTCACTTCCCTGTTTCTTATCACTGCTTTCAAAGAACCAGCAACCTTTCTTCCCTGCTGTACTCTTTCAAGCACTTCACCCTCCAAACCTCCATCCTTACTCATCACACTACCCAAGTACTTAAACGTACTCACATTTTCCAATTCCTCACCATCCAACCTCGCTGTACATTCACTGACTTCACCTCTCTCAAAGACCATCACTTTACTCTTCCCTACATTCACCTTTAGATTCCGTTTCTTACACACTCTCCCAAACTCATCCACCAAGCCTTGCAGCTCCCCTTCGTCTTCACTCAACAACACAGTATCATCTGCAAACAACAGCACAGGGAGTTTCCAAACACTATCCTCTCTCACCAGGGCCACTCCAACATCCACTACCCTACCTTGTACCTCTTTTATTACCCCATCCATGTACAGATTGAACAACCATGGAGACATGACACATCCCTGTTTCAACCCAACTTTCAAAGAGAAAAATTCACTTAGTTCACCATCCACACGCACTGCAGCCTTCGCACCATCGTACATACTCTTCACAGCATTCAACAACTTCCCATCTACTCCATATATTCTTAACACTTTCCACAATCCTAGTCTATCCACCCTGTCATATGCTTTCTCCAAATCCATGAAAGCCGCATACAACTTCTTTCCCTTCTCTAGAAACTTTTCCACTAAAGATCTGAGAATGAATATCTGATCTACACAACCTTTTCCCTTCCTAAAGCCTCCCTGTTCTTCTCCAACTAATTCCTCTGTTCTTTCTCTAACTCTGTCAATAAGTATCCTACCATACACTTTTCCTATTATACTAAGAAGACAAATGCCCCTATGATTACCACACACCCATAGACTGAAGGAAGTGGAAAGAATGAAGGAAATAAAGCCAGAAGAGGAAGGTGTGGATGTGATAGGAAGCGTTATGAGGAACACACTGAGGTGGTTTGGCCATATGGAGAGGATGGAGGGTGAAAGACTGACGAAGAGAGTGTATGTGAGTGAGGTGGAGCTGGGAAGAGGGAAGGGGAGGCCGAGGATGAGATAGAGGGATGGGGTGGAGAGGTATATGAGAGAGGGGGGTGTGAGTTGGGAGCAGGGGAGAGAAATGGCGGGGGACATGGCGACTTGGAGGCGATTTGTTTGTGGCCACCCCAAACGGGATTGAGGCGTCTGGCAATAGATAGATAGATAGGAAGGAGGGAGGAGAGAAAAGGGCAGACACCCAAAGCAGCTCTACATCGAGTGAGTGCTTGGTGAGGACCACAACCTACCACCACCGCCACGAATAATAATAATAATAATAATAATAATAATAATAATAATAATGTAGATGATAGAAGTAGTAGTAGTAGTAGTAGTAGTAATAATAATAATAATAATAATAATAATAATAGTAAGTTGCCTATTTCCTTATTGTTTAGCCACAGCAAAGAAGCTTCGCCATAACTATTCGTGATATGTAAGGTATGAAATGTTGGCGTCATAAACAAGTCTGTGACCTTTTAAAGTAGACCAACGTAATTCACATTTGGAACATGTACTTAGATTAACCAAAGGTATCTTCTTGTGTAATATCAAGAAGATCTGACGACAAAGGTTTGGAAAAACGTATGGTTGCATTTTACATATACCTCAGTAACTGGTTATCTGTATGCTTTACTGTAACCATATTCCTTCAAATAATAAGAGGGACCGCAGTGATATTTCTGAAAAGTTACAGCGTTACAGCTTTTCTGGTTTTCTTTAAAACGTGCAACAAAGAGAAAACTGAGGCAGATTTAAAATCGATACTTTACCTTAAGGTAAATAGCAAAATATTCAGCCAAAATTCTCAGCAAGCTTCTTTAACATGGGATTTCTTTTACCATAGAGTTGCACCTCAATCAGTTCCTGACAAATTTCAATGTCAAACATGCAATTTCTGCACCAAAAATGAGTATGGTTCCATCAAACATAAGTCAAGGTCATTTATATTTGGCACAAGCATTTGGATTACCCTAGGGTACCTTCCTGTGTAATATCATCAAGATCTAAGAAAAGAAAAGTGATAATAATAATAATAATGAAACTTGCGACAAAAATAAGATTTGCCATTTGTATGTCGAAGCTTAATAATAATAATAATAATAATAATAATAATAAAATAACGAAATCTGAAACTGCTGAAGCATTATTTAAAACCTTCACATTCCACATGAAAATACTTCCATCACTGTACCCCTAATATTTAGGTACTCTTGGTAAGACTATATTTTTTACGGATTTTGATTTGAAATCTTCAGATCAAGGTCAAGGTCATTCATACTATGCAAATTATGTGCATTCATGACCCATTACATTCCCACTGAGTTTGGTCAAAATCGGCCAAATATTTTGTGATTTAGCACTTTCAGACATGAGGCGGCCATTTAAATTTTCGTCAATATCTCAAAAAGTATTAGTTGGATCTCAGTATGAATACCCAGATGCACTAGTATATGTTGACAACTACATAGTGGAGCATTTGCAAAGCAATCAGTTCAGTAGTTTTTACTGTGAAGAAGAGCAAAAATTGAAAGTACTAGTGCGGTGCTAGTTTTGAAAAAAATGAAAAGTGCCAAAAGAAGCCTGAAACCAAGATACATCATTCCTTTAAAATTCAAGTCTCTTTCTCGAACTGTCTTGGAATGCCTGCCTTCTAGATCTCCCCCCCCCCAACAAAAAATCTACACTATCAATAGGAACTCTATAAAATGTTGAGTTCATAATAATAATAATAATAATAATAATAATAATAATGATAATAATAAAAATGATGGAAACAAAGAACTTTACCAATGGTAATGGGAGGAGATCAGTTATAATTGGTATGTAGGTTACAATAGTTTAAGGACTTTTTTTTTTTTTTTTTTTTTTTTTTTTTTTAGAGGGGAGCACAAGAAACGTCATGAATTCAGTGTGATGTCTGTTAGAATGAGGTATACATGTATAAGGTGTGGATAAAATGTATCAGTGTATGGTGTGGCAATGCAGTAAGCGACTGGGAGTTGTAGTATCAAGAGTGCGACTGAGTGAAATGGATCATTGTTCACTTAACAAAAAACATTTTAGTTACTTGTTGCTTGATGATATGGCCAGACAGTGGTAGAACTCTGATCCCGGGAAAACATGCACGAATGTGCAATGGTTTTAATCCATTCAGTGGGTGGAATCTTTCTCATGTAAAACAGATGTCACACGCTTAGGATGGTCTCCAACGGTTCAATGGCCTGGACCACGGCAGCCTTGCACTAAACCCTTCCACGCCCCGAATCTTCCCTATTCACAGAGGGTGGACATAATTATTACCTATGCTAAGTGAGAATATCTATCTATCTATCTATCTATTGCCAGACGCCTTAATCCCCTATACGGGGTGGTCACAAACAAATCGCCTCCACATCACCCTGTCCCTCGCCATTTCACTGCCCTGCTCCTAATTCACACCCCCCTCCCTCATATACCTCTCCACTCCATCCCTTCTTCTCATCCTTGGCCTTCCCCTCCCTCTCTCCCCCTCCACCTCACTCACATACACTCTCCTCGTCAGTCTCTCACCCTCCATCCTCTCCACATGGCCAAACCACCTCAATGTGTTTCTCCCAACGCTACATATCACATCCACATCCACACCACAACGCTCCTTCACATCCTCATTTATCAGTCTGTCTATCCATGTGACTCCACAGGCTCCTCTCAAATAACTCATTTCCACTACTCTCAATCTTGACCTGTGTCCCTCCAACAACGTTCAAGCTTCACATCCATACATTACAGCTGGTATCACAATACTGTCATGGAATAACTTTTTCACTTCCAGTCTCATTTCCCTGTTTCTTATCACTGCCTTCTAGGAACCAGAAATCTTTCTTCCTTGTTGTACCCTTTCAAACACTTCACCCTCCAAACTTCCATCCTTATTCATCACACTACCAAAGTACTTAAACGTACTCACATTTTCCATTTCCTCATCATCCAACCTCACTGTACATTCACTGACTTCACCTCTCTGGAAAAACATAACTTCACTCTTCCCTACATTCACCTCCAGTTTACGTTTCTTACACACTCTCCCAAACTCATCCACCAAGCCTTACAGCTCCCCTTCGTCTTCACTCAACAACACAGTATCATATGCAAACAACAGTACAGGGAGTTTCCAAACACTATCCTCTCTCACCAGGGCCACTCCAACATCCACTGCCCTACCTTGTATCTCTTATATAACCCCATCCATATTCAGATTGAACAACCATGGAGACATGACACATCCCTGTTTCAACCGAACCTTTAAATAGAAAAACTCACTCATTTCACTATGCACACGCACTGCAGCCTTAGCAAACTCATACATACTCTTCACAGCATTCAACAACTTCCCATCCACTCCATATATTCTTAATACCTTCCACAATCATTATCTATTCACCCTGTCATATGCGATCTCCAAATCCATGAAGGCCACAGACAACTTCTTTCCCTTCTCTAGCAACTTTTCCACTAAAGATCTAGGAATGAGTATCTGATCTACACAACCTCTTCCCTTCCTTAAGCCTCCCTGTTCTTCTCCAACTAATTCCTCTGTTCTTTCCCTAACTCTGTCAATAAGTATCCTACCGTATACTTTTCCTATTACACCAAGAAGACAAATGGCCCTATGATTACCACACACTTCTTTTTCCCCTTTCCCTTTGTAGAAGGGAATAATTATACTTGACTTCCAATCCTCCGGGACTCTATCTTCCTCCCAGGCCAATCTGCACATCTTCCACATCCATTCTACTACTATCTCTCCCCCCATGCTTCAGCATTTCACCACACACTCCATCAATTCCTGAGGCTTTCCCCATTTTGACTTTTTTCATTGCTTCCACAACTTCCATCCTACTGATTTCTTCCTGTCCTCTCACCTCCCTCCTTCTCCCAGCGATTCCCCAGCAACTTATACTCGCATTACTTTCATTCTCCATGTTCAACAATTCATTAAAGTGTTCTCTCCATCTGCTCACTTTTTCTCCCTTTTCCACTAGTAATCTACCATTTTTATCTTTCACTACCCTACTAACTTCATTGCCACCCTGTCTGACTCTCTGTACCTCTTTCCAGAACATTTTCTTACATTCCCTCCACTTAAGACTCAAATTCCTTCCAAATTCCTCATCCACTCTCTTCTTACTCTCTCTTACTAATCGTTTTACCTCGCACTTCCTTTCTAAATATAACTCTTCCGTCTCTCAACTTCTTCCACGTCCCTATTTCTCATCCATTCATTATATGCCTTTTTTCTTTTGTGCCACAGCCTGTCTCATTTCATTCCACCATGCTGTTCCTTGCACCCCCTTTTGACTTCACTTCACCCCACACACCACCTCACATGCTGCACATATTTCTTCTGTGAATATCTTGCACACACCTCCCACGTCCCCCATCTGCTCCAGTTCATATTTACCCAATCATTCCTCCATTTCCCTCTTATATTCTGCCTTTTTCTCATCGTCTTGTAACCTTTCCACTCTCCTTACATATACTCCATCCTCCCGTCCTTCCCTTCCTCTATTTCTCCATTTTACTTGGACCTTAATCCTGACCACCACACTGTGGTGGTCAGGAAGTCCATTCTCCCAGCATCTATATGCTCTTGAATCTATTACACATCTTCGCATCCTTTCATCCACACACACATAATCAATCCTAGCCTTCCTTTCAGTCAGTTCACCATCCACCCTTCTCATCACTTGCCATGTATACCTGTGGATCATTTTGTGCCTGAAGAGGGTATTGGCTATCACCAATCCCCTCCCAGCACAAATGTCCACTAACGCACTGCCATTCTCATCTGTCTCAGCAGGCACACCCCACTCACCAACTACTCCATCCACCTTCACATTCCCTACTTTACCATTCATATCACCAATCAAAAACACTCTCTCATTCCTTCCAAACTTTTCCATGCACACTTCCACATTTGTCAAGAACTCTTCTCTCACTCTGCTTGCACGATCTTGCATTGGCGCATACACACACACAATCACTCACATTTGTAGTCCAACTTTCAGTCTTACCCACACAATCCTTGAGCCAACTGATCCATACTCTCTTATATTCTCCTATCATCTGTTACAATAATACACACTCCTTCTTTTGCCCTCTCATTCTCACCTACTCCTGCACATATACCCCATCCATACTCCCATTCTCTCACTCTCTCACCTCCCCATTTAGTTTCAGTTAATTCACATACATCTACTTTTGCACCCTCAAGCACCTGGACAATCTCTCTCTCACCTCATCATTTGCACCTCTTACATTCCACGTCGCCATCCGTATCATGTCCTTTGTTCGGTCCTTGGTTGTCATCTTTTGGTCAGTTGTGGTCCGAGGCTTCATGTTGATATTAGTTAGTTGTTTTCCGGGGAGCGGGACTAACCCTCTGCCAACCCACTTGCTGTCACGTAGGGAACACGTGTCGGTTGGTTATAAAGTTACCACCCAGAGTTGTAAATGATTTCCTGGTTTACAGGAAATAATTTGGCTTGCCCCTCGATGTAGAGCTACCGTAAAAACAGGGTACCACTACACTAAGTGGGTGGATGATGGGCGAGCCCACCTACCACATGTTCTTGTCCAGTATTTGCAAGTAGTACTGAATCATCAGCATACAAAAAGTTTGCAATATTCCATCTATCACCATTCATTACCAACGCCTTATATACATATAGATAGATAGATAGATAGATAGATATAGATATAGATAGCTATAGATAGATAGATAAATAGATAGATACAGATATACAGATATATACACACACACACATATAAATATATGTATATATATATATATATATATATATATATATATATATATATATATATATATATATATATATATATATATATATATATATATATATATATATATATATATATATATATATATATATACATATATATATATATATATATATATATATATACATATATATATATATATATATATATATATATATATATATATATACATATATAAATATATGTATATATATATATATATATATATATATATATATATATGGCGTTGGTAATGAATGGTGATAGATGGAATATCTCAAAATTTTTGTATGCTGATGATGCAGTACTACTTGCAAATTCTGGACAAGAACTTGGTAGACTAGTGCAGAGTTTTGCTGATGTTTGTGAGCGTCGTGCCTTGAGAGTAAACGTAGAAAAGAGTAAAGTGATGATTATTGAGAGAGAAGGTGACTCCCAGTGCGATGTTACAGTGAATGAAGAGAGACTGGAATTGGTGAGACAGTTCAAATACCTAGGTACAGTGATAGAAAAGAGAGGACAATGTGCAAAAGAAGTGGAACGTAGTGACACAAGGAAGGAATGTTAGTAGTGCAATGAAGGCCTTGATAAGAAACAGATGCTTGAGTGATGCGGCTGCACGAGGCTTACATGAAGGTTTGTTAGTGCCAGATTTGATGTATTGTTGTGAAACTATGGTTTGGCATGAAAATGAAAAGTCAAGCGTGACAGCAGTAGAGATGAGACTGCTGAGGAATGTATTTGATGTACAGAGAGTGGATAGATTACGAAATAATGAGACTCATGAAAGATGTGGAGTGAGGAACTCTGTGGACACCAGAATCCAAGAGTGTGTTCTGAGATGGTATGGTAATGTGGAGAGAATGGATAACAACAGAGTGGTGAAAAAGGTATATCTGAGCGAATTTGAACGAAGGATGAGGCGAGGTAGGGCATGGAGAAGGTGGAGGGATGTGGTGGATGGGTGTGTGAGGAAGAGAGGTTTGGAAGTCGGTGAGGCTAGGGGACCGATAAGAGATCGAGCTGGCTGGATGAACATTGTGAGAAGTGCACAATCAGGGATTTGGCACCTCCTTTTAACATGACAACGTCCGGATTGACTCTATCGGATACGTTTGTGTGAATCTATAGGATGTGGTGAATGTTTTCTTGGAGTATCAGATAGAGCCAAGATTTCGGGGGCTTGAATAATGAGTGAATGGAAGAGTGGCCCATTAGATTGGTCAAATTTGGGCTGTGTAGACATTGCTACTCCTCACCCTGCCATATATATATATATATATATATATATATATATATATATATATATTGTTACATAGCCTATGATTTCATCATCCTTTGTGTAATTCTAACGTACAGTATGCTGCATGTTTGATCACGAGCGTGTTCTACCTCACTCCCCCCGTCCTCCCTTATATTAGAGTAAGTCGTTCTTTCTGTTGTTCAGAGCAGGAGTGTCAACTCTTTGTCCCCTCTGGCTTCATTTGCGCGTCCTTCTTACAAGTTGTATCAAGCTCTGCCGGCCCCTATATAATGAGCTCGGTCTCTAAATTAATTGCCACTTAGATCTACTCCTCATTTTGTTCACATCTCTGTCCTCCCCTGTACAGTTATTATTGTGAGTGCTCAGGAAGGCTCCAACCATCGAGCAGCTGTGTAATTTGAGTATAAGTGTTATTGCATTTTTTCTTGTACTGTGTAGCATAAGGTATTAATTCTTAGGCCTAGTAAGGATTTTGTGATTAAAGTTTTACTGTCAGCCAATTATTAATAATATTTTGTATCTGTAATAATATATCTTGCATTCACTGAGTATTATCTAGTATTTTCATTTTATCAGGGCTGACTTAGATAAATTTACTCATGCTAATTTCATGTTAATAGAGGCTATTGCAGTTAACCATATATTTAACCTGTTTTTTGCCATTACATTATCCTCATGAGTCCTGAATGTTTTGTTGTTAGTTTAAGCATTAAACTTTGACTTGTAATTTTACCTAACTCTTTTGTTTTGAACCTGGAACTTTACGGGACAGTAGTGATTTTTACTATTCTCACTTAAAGTGTACATTATCATTCTCTGTTCCGTAACATAAATTTGGCGACCTCTTATCAGGATATTCAGGATATTATCATAAGGATATTGCTTGATATTTTGTGACTCTGATTTATTCATGATGTCTACTATTACTAAGCTTCATGAAGCCAAAGATTTTTTGTCAAATGCGCAAACAGTGTGTGATGTAGAAAACAGAACAAAGAATGAACTTAAGCTTGTTGCTCAACAATTGGGAATTGCTGTTCGCTCTCATCATTCTAAAGATCAAATTGTTGACATGATTAATGAAAGTTTGTTTAATGTAACTCCTCCAAATGAGCAAACGCAGATTGAATTAGCTAAGTTACAACTAGCCCTGCAGGAGGCTCGTGTTAAGGAGGCTGAATTTCAGGCAAATGCTAAGGAGGCTGAGTTTCAGGCACGTCCTAAGGAGGCTGAGTCTCAGGCTCGTATTCAGGAGGCACAAATTGAAATTGCTAGGATTCAGGCAGACCATGAGTATCGCATGAAACAAGGTGGAACTGGATCATCTAGCTCTGATGATTTTGATGTGGCTAAAAATGTTAAACTTGTCCCTCCTTTTAATGAATCTGATTTAACAAAGTATTTTCAGTTGTTTGAGAGGGTAGCTACAGGTTTTAATTGGCCAAAAAAGTATTGGCCAGTACTCCTTCAAACTGTTCTCACCGGTAAAGCTCAAGTAACTTATGCATCTTTGCCTCAGGATCAATCTGATAATTATGATGTAGTTAAGAGCTTGATTCTTAAGGCCTATGAACTTGTTCCTGAAGCCTATAGAGTAAAATTTAGGACAACTTATAAGCAAGATGAGCAATCCCATGTTGAGTATCCAAAAATCAAAGAAGATCTGTTAGAGCAGTGGTTAAATTCTAAGAATGTGGATTCTGATTTTGACAAATTTAAGCAGATGATTTTGCTGGAGGACTTCAAAAGGTGTATTTATAAAGATGTAAGCCTATATCTTGATGAGAAAAGAATAGATAATTTGTCTGATGCTGCAGTTTTAGCTGATGAATATGTTCTCACTCACAAGAGATATTCTAAAGAAAAAAGGAAAGCTGAGGGTAAGTACGTTGCCTCTGCTCAGAGTACAGGTAACAGGAAAGAGAATAAAGATGATGTTTCTCAGGAAGTAAATACCAGCTTCACCTCAAGATTTCAGAAAAGTAAATGTACTTATTGTAGTAAGCTTGGTCATACTACGGAGAAATGTTTCAGGAGACAGTGTGATGTGAACAAAAAGGAGTCTCTAAATATTCAGTCAATTGGTCTAGTGTCCACCCTTGAGAGTACCCAGAATTCTTTAACTGAGTTAACTGAACCTGCTTTGAGGGGTAAATTAAAATCTCATGATGGAGCTCCTCTTTTGAGCAGTAACGTGGGTGACACTCTCAAGAGTTCATGTGCTAATTTCCTGTCTGATGGTTTTGTCAGTCCTCTGGACAGTAATGACAGGAAATCAGTTAAAATATATCGTGATACAGGTGCTTGCCAATCCCTTTTGCTGACCAGTGTTCTAGGCTCTAATGTTAATTCCTCTGATGAAACTGTAATCTTACAAGGTGTAGGGAATAATTACTTCTCTGTCCCTCTGTGCAGAGTGAATTTAGAGTCTGGTTTTGTTAATGGTTCCGTTATGGTTGGGTTGGTTGAGACACTCCCAATGTCAGGTGTAACTTTCTTACTTAGAAATGATATTGGTGGAAGTCAAGTGTGTCCAGCTCCTCAGTTGTCTAGTGAGCCAGTGGCTGCGGCCCAGGACTGTGATGTCCCTGATGTGTTCCCTGCATGTGCTGTCACTAGGGCTAAGTCTAAAGATACTGGTGACTTAGAGGATAATGATGATGATGATGTTATCCTAGCTGACACTTTTCTTGCTAATTTGGACCACGCACCAGATGAGGCAGTACCCCGTAGTGTTGATAATTTGTCTCGTCAAGAGTTGGTTGAGTTGCAGGTTGCTGACCCTGAGTTGAAAGGTCTAGCTAACTCTGCTTGCAGTGAGGAAGAGTCAGCTGGTGCTTCTACTTGTTATTATATAAAGTCAGGAGTACTTATGAGGAAGTGGAGACCCCCAACAGCATCAGCCGACTGAGAATGGGAGGTTGTACATCAAGTTGTCATCCCTCGTGTTTGTAGGCAGGATATCATTAGAGTGGCTCATGATTCCAGTTTGGCAGGACACCTTGGATTGAGGAAGACTGTGGCACTCATTTTGAAACACTTCTACTGGCCAGGTATCTTCAGGGATGTTTCCTGGTATTGTAAGTCTTGTCACACCTGTCAAGTTGTGGGGAAGTGTAATCAGACCGAAAAGGTTGCACCTCTAGTTCCCATTCCTCCTTTTAAGGCGCCATTCACCCGTGTGTTGGTGGATATTGTGGGCCCTCTTCCTAAGACTTCTTCAGGATTTTCTTATGTGTTGACCCTAATTGATATGGCTACTCGTTATCCTGAAGCCATTCCACTTAGAAATATCTCACCAAAGAACGTGGTTAAAGAAATGCTGGGGTTCTTCACAAAGTTTGGTCTGCCCAAGGAGGTACAGTCAAACCGGGGAAGTAATTTCATGTCAAATGTTTTCAAGCAGTCTCTGAAAGAGTTGGGCATCACCCAGATCACGTCTTCAGCTTACCATCCCCAGACCCAAGGAGCGTTGGAGAGATATCATCAAACACTCAAATCGATGCTCAAGAAATACTGTTTGGAACATCAGAAAGACTGGGATAAAGGTCTTCCATTCGTTGTGTTTGCCGCAAGAGAATCTCCAAATGAATCACTGGGCTTCTCACCTTTTGAACTACTGTTTGGCCATGAAGTAAGAGGACCCCTCAAGCTACTCAAGGAATGCTGGCTGTCGGAGGAAGATGACGTCAACCTGCTGGAGTATGTTATGAAGGTCAAAGAACGGCTGTCCACTGCTTTACAGCTGGCGAGAGAGAATTTAGGAGCTGCTCAGGAGAAGATGAAGACTTGGTATGACAAGAAGTCCAGATTACGCCACTTTCAGCCAGGAGATCAGCTTTTGATTCTGCTACCGGTGCATGGGCAACCTCTTCAAGCCAAGTTTAGTGGTCCTTATTTCGTGGAGAAGAAACTCAGTGATGTCAACTATGTCATTGCCACACCAGATCGTAGAAAGAACAAGCAACTTTGTCACATCAACATGCTAAAGTTATATCACAGGCGGGACGAAAATAATCCAGTCTGCACTGTAGCTGTTCCACCCGAGTCTGCAAGTGAAGTTCTCCCATGCAGCATGAGCCTGAGTGATAGCTTGCGGTAGAATCCTGATATCATGAATGATCTCCAGACTAAGCTTTCTCATCTACCTCCCGAGGAAAGGCAGGAGTTTTCGGCATTACTGCAGGAGTACCCGCAAGTATTCCGTGCCATTCCAGGAAGAACCACTGTGTTGATGCATGATGTCGATGTTGGAGACGCAAAGTCAATTAAACTGCCTCCTTACCGTGTGAACCCAGTGAAAGTTCCTCTCATCGAGAAGGAGCTTGGCTACCTGTTGGACCACAAGATGATTGAGCCCTGTCAGAGCGAGTGGAGTTCTCCTGTCACTCTAGTCCCTAAGCCAGGTGGGTCACAGCGGCTTTGCATCAACTACAGACGTGTTAATCAGATAACCAAAACAGACACTTACCCTCTCCCTCGTGTGGAAGATTGCATAGACAAGATCGGAAAGGCTAGGTACATAAGTAAGTTTGATTTGTTAAAGGGATACTGGCAAGTACCTATGACTGAACGTGCTAGGGAGATCTCATGTTTTGTAACACTAGGAAAGACTTTTGCATGTTCGGTAATGCCATATGGTATGAAGAATGCACCAGCCACATTTCAGAAGCTCATTAATGTTGTAACAGAGGGTTTGGCAGGGTGTGTTGTTTATATTGATGATGTATTAATCTTCAGTGACAACTGGAAAGATCACCTATGCCATGTCAGTAAATTTCTTGAGCGTTTGGTTCAGGCTAATCTTGTAGCTAATTTATCAAAGTGTGAGTTTGGTCAAGCTAAAGTTCAGTACCTTGGGTACGTAATTGGTGATGGACATGTTGCACCACCAGGAGCTAAGGTTCAGGTTATAAGTGATCTTCCCAGACCTAAAAGTAGGAAAGAGCTACAAAGATTTTTGGGAATGGTAGGTTATTACAGGAGATTTGTTCTAAACTTTTCAATTCTTGTATCACCACTTACAGACCTACTGAAAAAGGGAGTTAAATTTGTCTGGACCGATAACTGTGAATCCTCTTTCAGTAAACTTAAAGCTATCCTATTAAGTCAGCCAGTGCTCGCTACTCCAAATTTTGCTAAGCCTTTTAAGATGGCTGTTGATGCAAGTGATACAGGAGCTGGGGCTGTTTTGCTGCAAGAGGATGATCAGGGTATTGAACACCCTGTATCTTATTACAGTAAGAAGTTCACTCCACCTCAAAAGAACTACTCAACTATTGAGAAAGAGCTTTTGGCCTTGATTTTGGGTTTACAGCATTTTTCATTTTATTTGTGTTCTGGTTTTGACCCCATAGTCATTTATACCGATCATAACCCACTGAAATTCCTTAGTAAGTTTAAAGATAAAAATCAGAGATTGACAAGATGGAGTCTACTTCTTCAGGAGTATTCATTAGACATACAACATGTCAAGGGGAAAGAAAATGTTATTGCAGATTGCTTATCTAGACTTTAGACAGATTGTTTTAGAGTAATAAGAAATTTCCTTTGTAAATTTCTTTTTCTTTGTGGGGAGGTGTTACATAGCCTATGATTTCATCATCCTTTGTGTAATTCTAACGTACAGTATGCTGCATGTTTGATCACGAGCGTGTTCTACCTCACTCCCCCCGTCCTCCCTTATAGTAGAGTAAGTCGTTCTTTCTGTTGTTCAGAGCAGGAGTGTCAACTCTTTGTCCCCTCTGGCTTCATTTGCACGTCCTTCTTACAAGTTGTATCAAGCTCTGCCGGCCCTTATATAATGAGCTCAGTCTCTACATTAATTGCCACTTAGATCTACTCCTCATTTTGTTCACATCTCTGTCCTCCCCTGTATAGTTATTATTGTGAGTGCTCAGGAAGTCTCCAGCCATCTAGCAGCTGTGTAATTTGAGTATAAGTGTTATTGCATTTTTTCTTGTACTGTGTAGCATAAGGTGTTAATTCTTAGGCCTAGTAAGGTTTTTGTGATTAATGTAAAGTTTTACTGTCAGCCAATTATTAATAATATTTTGTATCTGTAATAATATATCTTGCATTCACTGAGTATTATCTAGTATTTTCATTTTATCAGGGCTGACTTAGATAAATTTACTCATGCTAATTTCGTGTTAATAGAGGCTATTGCAGTTAACCATATATTTAACCTGTTTTTTGCCATTACATTATCCTTATGAGTCCTGAATGTTTTGTTGTTAGTTTAAGCATTAAACTTTGACTTGTAATTTTACCTAACTCTTTTGAACCTGGAACTTTACGAGACAGTAGTGATTTTTAGTATTCTCACTTAAAGTGAACATTATCATTCTCTGTTCCGTAACAATATATATATGGATCGATAGGTAGACACAGAGATAGATGGATAGACAGAAAGATTTATAGATAGACAGACAGACAGATAGATAGATAGATAGATATAGATATAGATATATACATAATTCTTGTCCTCTTCCCTGTAATTATATTTTAGTCCATATATGTTTTCCTCTTTCCACCATTGCTGTTTGTCTCAGATTTAACATGTATTATACTGGATGCTCTTGAAAATTCTCTCTTAAAACCCTGATGTAACCCATGCGTAATCTATAATAAGTGTGCAGTACTATACCGTGGTATTAATTGATTTGTTGTTCACTCTGTAAAAAAAAAAAATGCTCAGTGATATTTCAGCATTTAGTTCAAAACAAGTCCCATGTACAATAGTTCATGCCTGTCAGTTGGTGATATCACCTAACTGGTTTATCCCACCACCATCAGCTGGTGACGAGGCTTTACTGCGTGATGGTGATGGTGGTAAGCGACAACCCAAGTTTCCTTGCCGCCTTCGCTGAGTCCTCCTTTAATAGCCACCTACTGCTGATCCAGACAACGAAGCTGTTCGTCTTCACTCGCCTCCCTCTTCACCGTCTCCACACACTCCACCACCTTCACAAGACCCTATCACGCACCAACGCAGTACTGGCTGTCATCGACGACGTTTCAAATAAAGTAAGGTAAGCTAATTTTATCTGAAGTGTATTAGACAAACTTCGGTGAAATGTGGTGAGCTTGAATGGCGTATGAACGGTACATATCAAGGATTATATCTCCTCCTACGTATAAAACAGTACCTTAGGTATGCTAGTTTTTAGATTAGTCAAAAGATATCCGATAAACGAAATTATCTGCGACAATATTAAATATATGGCTTTCAAAAGTCTTGTGTTATGTAGTACTTATTTACCTCTTGGGAAATAAGTCTGTCAGTACAGGTGGATACGCCTTGAAATGCCGATAATCTGTCGAGACGTTACAGAAACCTAAAATTATGGCAGTCTTAGTTCAGGAGATGGTCAGTTTTCATTTAAATGTCTACTTGTTTTTAGCCATTAGACAGACATTCAGTACTGCCTATAAGACTGCCTTCCTTGAGGGTATAACTGGCTGAATCATCTAGCTAAGCCTGATTTTTATACAAAATATGGCTGAAGCTGTCCATATTACGGAACTTGACATGAGCATATGAAAAGTGAATTCTCTTAAAAATAAATTTCTTCACGATATCACATGATTTTTTATCCTCCAAATGTGACTGTAGTCACATTATTTTAACCTGGACTGGCAGAATGTTTCACCCATGGAGGTGTTTCTGCTCCATGTGATTAAGTCCCCCTCCCCCCACCAAAAAAAAAAAAAAAAAATCTCAGAGGCAAAAAAATACGAGTTACGAATATCTAACCCTCTGAAAATCATGCGTTTTTCGTCTCACCTGACCACTCTTCGAAGTAAGGTACAGTATCATTTTTCAGTTTTATCTGTCAACATAACATTAACCATTGCTTTATTTTGAGAACTGGAACCATTATGGATTACACATAAAAATTATGAAATAGAAAAGTGTCATTACATTCCATCTTACAGTGTCTGATACCATCGATGATACATTCATGTCTGCGTACTATACACTGTCTGCTGTTTATCTACGGATATCATCTTTGTGTACATATTTCGGTATATTTTATGTGCCTGTAAGTGTTGATATTTTATTTATGCTCAGTAGCTTACCCTCCGTTCTTTTATTTTGTTTTACTTCTAAATTTGCCTCGTGTAGATCTCATTCCTGTTACTCCACTTCCTGATTCTTCCTCTTCTAATGAATCTGATCAACGATGTTTCTGTAACAACCGATCTTGCGACAGAAAAAATAATATATATTGCAATACTAACAGAACTCCTTTAAAACCCCTCTCCCCTGGGTTGGACTCAAACCCCAGCCTTAGGATACACTCATAATTAGGGATGAGTGTGCTGCGATAGAGGCACCATGACTCCACATACTCGTACATCTTACACTTAGCTGAATACTTTCACTGTTTCCTTTACATCCATGTTTTGCATCTCAGTTACCATATCGTTTGGATTTCGACATTCCACCAAACTCTTCATTTTTTTTTTTTTTTTCTGGCTGTCGCTTTTACCATACGCCAGAGAGAGAGAGAGAGAGAGAGAGAGAGAGAGAGAAAGACAGATAGACAGAGAGACAGACAGAGTGAGAGAGGGGGGAGTCAAATGGCTGGAATGTCTAGTAAGAGGAGAATTTGAGAGGAGCATAGTGTTTACAAAGGTTCTTCTAGCACTCCTAGAATGCTTTCACTTAGAAAATGTGATACATATAACATACTCGTAAAATGAGAACTGTTCATGTCATATTGAGCACATCTTGTCAGGATTTGAAAACCTTCTTGACACTCAAAAAAGTAGTCATAATTTAGTTGGCATCTCAGTCTGAGATCAGATTTACTGTGGTAAGATGATACATATTTTTTTTTTATCACATTACAGTTAATCTGTTTGTTAAACCATTTCACTTCAAGAAGAACACGTGGGTAATAAGAACACTTGGGTAATTAATTCAGGGTGTGAACAGTCCAGTATGTTCAGCTAAAAGAAATGTAAACAGTCCAAATGTAAGAAAAAACTTTAGTTAACCTTCTACTTCTAAAGATGAACTTCCATGTCTTCTCCAGGCTAACACCCAACACTTTTGTTCAGCTTAAGGAAGTCCTACAAAGTCACACGGTAAAAAAAAAAAAAAAAATAGTGCGTAGGAAATATCTCCATTCATTGTTGGTAAATAATCACTGGGACCTAATACATTATTCCTTACTGTTTATATAATTTTGCTGAATGAGTTGTGTTTTTGCAGAGTCAGTGTTTTCTCGTTCCTGCCCTTCAGTGAGCCAGACGATCTACCACAGAGAGTGGCCACTTGGACTGCTGGGGGTGGCCTCACTCTCGCCTCCCTGCCCAACCTCTTTCCACCAAAATTTTCATGGTATGATGATTATCGCCATGGCACCGGCCATATATACCAGGCACTTTCTCATTCAAAAAATTCGCAACTTTCATATCAGTCAATGCGCAGTATAGTTACTTAATAAGCGAAACATGATGACTGTTTAACTGTTAGACGATTATTAAGACATTCTTCTATTACAGGTCCCAGGCATTTATTAATTCACATTCCGTAGACTCTGTCTGAACCACTTCCCAGTTCATTTAATATACTGGTAAAAAATTCCTGAAACGTTAAAATCTGTCTGACGACGCGTGGATAATTTTAACTGCTGTTTCCAGACGATTTTCTTTGGCTTTTGGAGTCCTTTTATGCTGGTGGGTCTACATACAAGACACCTTCCACTTACCCATTCACAACCTGTGTGCTGCCCTAATATGAGGATAATTGTCTGGCAACAGCAATAATATACAGCGAAACACGTTATGCAACTGAAATTAATAAGAAATACATCCATTACAGGTTTCACCACCGTCCCCATATTATAATAACTGCGGAAGAGTATCCAACAAATGTAGCAGTGATTGTGGATGACCCCACAGTGACTGGGGGCAAGCGACTCACCTTCAGAGGACCCACCAGCAAGATGGTCGAGTTCATCTCCAGTAAACTGAATTTCAGGTAGATTATAAACGGTGGATTATTCTTGTAATCAGATATACGCAGTGCATAAAGAATATAGAAAAGGATAAGTTGAATGTTGATTTTTGGCGGTGGTTAGTAGGGCTGGTTAGAAAAAAAATGCTCTCTTATGCTGAGTTTTGTTTGATCTATTGAATTTACAGATGGAACATATTAATTATTCATGCGAGCGAGGGAGAACACTATACTACGTATATTTAGGTGGTGGAACACACCAAATTCAGCATTCCACAGTTAAATGTTTTTTGTTTCCCCGGAAAGCTACCAAACTACTGGGATTTTCTTTTTATTTTACGAAACATCAAAATTTAATAAATAGAAAAAGTTATTCACACATCATACTTCTCATACTTTTCTTGTTCACAAATATTCACCATTAGTTTGCTAACCTCGTTAACAAACCAGACATGGTACGGACTATGGAGAGGATTCGCGGCTGTCAAACAATTAATTGCAAAACTAAGAACAACACAATGATCGTAGTACTGACTGTGACTGGCCAGCATCCATGTGTGCACACTGCTCTGCCAATGTCCAGCAACATTTCATTTTCTTTTTTGTTAACATTCAAATGTATTAGAAAAAGTAATAAAAACCATACTTATCTTAAAATAATAAAAGAAATGTGCTCTTTTAAAAATTCGATACTAACAAAAGATACTTAGTACAGTAGCCTACTCAAGAAAAATTACTACATTACATTACAAATCTGGGAACTAGGATTATTTGTGCAAAAATATTTTAATGGTTAGATTTTTCTTACCATTTCCAAGGCAATGAAAAACATTTGAAGGCATTTTGCAGTGGACACTGAATTCACCACACTGTCGCACCAAAGAGTCTGTTTTGCAAACTCCCTGCCGCAGTTCACGAAGCAGTCAGCTCTTCATGTGTGGACTTATCATTTGCGAACTTTATATGTTTTTTTAAACGCCTTCACGTCTCTCTCTCACTTTATTATCTATCGGAACTGTTTTTCCCCTCTAAGGGTGGGATGATGTACGGTCTAGAAAACAAGGAATGACAAAAACACAGAGGAGGAAGAACTACTAACAGCATTCTCATTGGCAAGGGTCACACCCTCATTCACTCATCATTCAAGCCCTGGATTCCTGATTCTACCTCACAGACATGACGATCGGCACGTCTTTGTAATCAGATGCTGTTCACATTGCCTACAAGATACTCAGTCCGCCAACTCACCCACTCCCCTGTCACTTCATTCACCTCATCGATTCCATACCATGCTTTGTCACAGACTCATTTACCGTATCTGTCCATCTTTTTCTTGGGCTACCAGACATCGTCCATCATTCAGATTCACCATCCTCTTTACACTTTTTCTCATACTACCGTACCCTTTGAGCACACTCTCGTCTCCTCCACTGCCGAGACACTTTTTCCACGTCGTTCATTAATCACTTTTTGTACATTAATAGCCCATTATCACTGATCTTACTCTTGACTTCTCGTTCTTCTGCCTCACCAAAATCTGATGCCCATATGTTGATGTGGAACCAAAACACCCTTATGTAATTCTCTTGCCACCACCACACTCAGACCCCTGTTTAGTTGCGCCAACCACTTTCCTTCTTATGATACTGTAACTCCCAGTTTCTTTGCGCATTTATCTCTCATTTCTATTACGACACCAGGGAAAAATTTACGCCCTCGCCGATTCAACTTTCCCTTAATTTACCATTGCCTTACAGTGGGAATCATCTTCACCCAGAACATCCATCACTTTTAGGAAGAGCTTCTTTCAAATCACAACGCTCACAGACCTCAAGAAAATTGCAATAATCTGCAAACTCGTTTTCATTATAAGCAATCAACGCCTATCTATATACATCAGATATAAGGTAGTCTGACATCTACTGTTCATTACCATCTCTCTCTCTCTCTCTCTCTCTCTCTCTCTCTCTCTCAAATAAATATATATATATATAAATATATATATATATATATATATATATATATATATATATATATATATATATATATATATATATATATATATATATATATATATATATATATATATATATATATATATATATATATATATATATATATATCGTTTCATTTTTAAAGGCTCCAACATGCTTGCATGTGTCGGCCTTGGTCACCTAATGGCTGCTTTCCACGCTGCACGATCCATTGCAGCCTCCCTGTTCAGTCCCTTAACCCTGAGGTCACACTTAATGACCTCGTCCCATGTCTTTCTTGGTCTACCCCTCATAACCCCACTCTCAATATTAACACTTCACAACTTCCTCACCCAATTATCATCCCCCATCCTCTCCACATGTCCAAACCATCTCAATCTACTTCTCCTCATCACAGTACCAATACACTCCAGTCCCATCCTACCTCTCAACTCTTCCATCGTAAACCCAGCCCCCCCGACCTTGCACGCAGGGACACACTACACATCCACCTAATCATTGTCATTTCTGTACGTCTGAGCCGGCGAATATCCTCCTCCTTTACTGCCTAGGTCTCACTACCATACAGCATTACACTCCTAACACATGCTGCATACAAAGACCCCTTAGCATGTAGGGAGAGCCCTTTTAGTGTCAGAAGAGGTAAGAGCTCCCTGAACATCTTCCAACCACTTCTCACCCTAGCCACAGAGCTAGCTCCAGCCCCACCTCCAGCACACAACATGTCTCCCAAATAACAAAACTCTTCCACACACTCAAGAGATTTACCAGCAAGTTCAATCCTTTCACGCCTGACAATCTCCACCTGCTCTCCTCAACACGCCGTACACATAATATCAGCATTATCTCGCAGTCTACCTCTGATACCACTACATCTCTTGTGCACCCATTTATCACAAACACCGCACAAGATGGAATTACTTCCTACGCCCTTGTGGCAAACTGCACATGGCCACTCTCCCTCGTCTTTGACACTACCGCCACCAATCCTAGATATCATCACTTTTGTTTTATCTGCATTTACCCTTAAGCCCTTGTGCCCCATACCATCTCTCGACTTCCTAAACCTTTCCTTCACTTCCCTTTCGTTCTCTGCAATCAACATCAATTCATCAGCATACAACATCTCCCACGGGAGTCCGTTTCTAGTCACGTGAGAGGGCTTCAAGTACCATGATAAACAACATGGGACTCAAAACTGACCCCTAATGCACACCAACATTCACGGAAAACTCATCACTCAAATCTTCATTCACTCTTACCTGGGTGCGAGCACCCACATACAGCCATAACCACCCTAACTAGCCACTCCTCCAAGCCAAGCTTTCTCATTGCCCACTTCACCACCTCTGTAGGGACTCTGTCAAAGGCCTTTTTCAAATCAACAAAAACAATATACAGATCCCTTCTCCTACCAAAATATTTTTCCTGAAGCTGTCGAACAATCAATATGGCATCAATGGTCCCCATACTGGGCATAAACCCAAACTGCATCTGACCAATATTCACTCTTTCTCTAATCATACCTTCTAAAGCTCTCTCCATTGCCTTCATTATCTGATCTAAAAGCTTTATACCTCTATAACTTCCTCTTTCCAGGGCATCACCCTTCCCTTTATTCACATTTACAATAACACTCTTCAGCCGATCATCTGGGACAACACACTCATAAATAATCATATTTATCAGGTCAATGACTGACCTCACCCCTATATCTCCTGAGGCCTTCAACATTTCGGCAGTCAACCCAGACACACCTGCTGCCTTCCCCACCTTCATCCTGCCTATTGCCTCACTCACAGTAGCAGCATCAATCAAAGGCCAAGGGCCAAACACTGGATCTGCTGGCTCCAAACCTTCCCTGTCCCAGTCAAACTCATTCAACAACCGGCTATAATGCTCTCTCCATGCATCTTTAATATCCTGACTGTTCACCGCTACCCTTCCTTCATCATTCTTCACATACTGCTCACCTATAATATCCTGATTAACTCTATTCATCTGATTTGCCACCTTAAATATCATATTTTTCCTTTCCCCATGATTTAGGTTATCAAGTAAAAGTCTCTGTGACTCAGACCTTTCCCTGCATACCTCTCTTCTAGCCCTACGCTTGGCAGCCAAGTATTCCTCCTTGCAACCACCCTTCTTCCATTCCCGGAAAAGCCTTCTTTTTTCCTTAACTGCAGCTTCTACACCCTCATCCCACCACAAAGTTACTTTATGTCTTGGTGGTTCTCTTGTCCAATTGCATGTTACATCAGTAACTCTCAAGAGATTGTTCTTGAGGGCTCTGTACTGTTCATTAACGCCTCTGTCTACGACTCCCTCTTCAGCCACCACTCTCCTCATCTCGGTATAGAAGGATCCCTTACTACATGGTTTTTCAGCTTCCATACTTTCCTCCTAGGTACATGAGTCCTCTTTTCATCACTCGTTCTTTAATCACCATATCACAAATCAATAGTTTGTGCTGCTGCACACACTCCTCATTTCCTATAATTTTAACATCCCTCACTAACCTCCTATCAGCCCTCCTAACCAGAAAATAATCTATCTGACTGCTATTTCCCCCAGACTCATAAGTTATTAACCTACTCTCTCTTTTCCTAAAATATGTGTTGCACACAATCATGTCTGTTGCCTCCCCAAACTCGAGTATCCTTTCCCCTTCCGCATTCCTTATACCATACGCACATCCCCCATATACTCCTTCATAACCATGTGCTGCATCACCTACATGACCATTTCAGTCCCGTCCCAAAACCACTATCTCATCATCCCGCATACCACCTACTACACATATTAAATCATCCCAAAATCTATCTTTCTCTGCTTCATCCAATCCTGCCAGTGGAGCATATGCCGATATAACTGCAGCTATCTTTCTACCAAATCGAATTTTCACTACCAATGTTCTATCGCTTACTCTTATAACATTCATAACATATTCCACCCATTTCTCCGCAACCATCACACCAACACCCCCATATGCGTCTGTCCTCCCCTGCCAAAACAACTTATAGCAACAGTCCTTCCCAACAATCTTTCTGGCTGATCCACAACTGTACTGGACTTCCTGCAAACACGCCACATCCACCCACCTCCTACTGAATGCCTCAACGACTTCCCCTGCACTTCCCCTCAAACTTCCCACATTCCATGAACCCACCCTCATCCCCCTGGGTGATTTACTGTCCTCAGGCTTGCTTTGAAACTTATTCTTGTGTTCTGTCATTGTCAGGATTAATAAAGGGAGATAGACATACCACAGGCCTCACTCACTGCACAGTCCCAGGTCCAGGCAATGGATCCGGGACCCCTAACCCAACAGCTTACCAGTGGCTGTGGTAGTGGCCTCGGGGCACCCTGCCAGGACAACGGCAGGGACACCCTCCAAGCATGCCTTGGCACTGCAACTATCCCGCCATTATACACCCACTGATAGAGCAGCCTCCTGGGGCGCTACTCCCAGGTTCGGGCCCCTCTCTATTGGGCGGAAGTGGCAGCTTGGGGACCGCAATGCCCTGTACCCTCTAGCACAGGCCCGAGCCCCAGCTCGCCCTGGACCCATGATCTATGCCAGCGGAACCCCCGTCACGCCTCCCCCCAGATTCAGCCACTAGGTAGCGGGGGCAAAGTTTTCTGGCTGCATGCCCTTGCTGGCGCCAACCCCTGTAATGTAGTGGGATACGTTGTGTGAAATGCAAGGTGCATGTGGTGTAGTGCATAAGATAGAGGAAATGTTTGGGAGAGTATGCTGGTCTACTCTCCATGTTACTGTCACATTGAAAAGGCCAGCAAAGGGGGATGGTTAGCTAGCTAGTGAAACAGGAGATCCAGCTCTTCCTATCACCAGCAATCCCATTCCCCAAGGGAGTACCATCCTGTTCGGCCCGTGCTACAGCCTCCTCCTTTGCCATTAAACTTGACATCTCAAAGGCTTTCGATCGAGTCTGGCATAAATCTTTAATTTCCAAACTGCCCTCCTACGGTTTCTATCCTTCTATCTGTGCCTTCATCGTTAGCTTCCTTTCTGGTCGTTCTATAGCCACTGTTGTAGACGGCCATCGTTCTTCTCCTAGATCTATCAACAGTGGTGTTCCTCAGGGCTCTGTCCTATCACCAACTCTCTTCCTTTTATTCATCAATGATCTTCTAAGCTGTACATCTAACCCTATCCACTCATACGCTGATGACTCCACCATTCACCTTTCCATTCGGTTCCCGCAACGCCCATCTCAACAGTTACTTCAACAAACAAGGGATGAGGCTATGGCACACCTAATGTCTGACTTGACTGGTATCTTTGACTGGGGTAACAATAATATGGTTGTTTTTAATGCATCTAAGACTCAGTTCTTACACCTATCAACCCGACAAAATCTTCCACAGGTATACCCACTAATGTTTAATAATATTCAACTTAATCCTGCATCATCCTTGAATATGCTTGGGGTTTCATTTACTCGGGACTTATCTTGGAAAGATCATATTACATCTCTTGTAAAATCTGCTTCCAAGAGATTGGGTGTGCTAAGCCGACTCCGCTCTTTCTTTACCCCTGCACAGTTGTTGACTCTATACAGAGGTTTTATCCGCCCCTGTGTGGAGTACAACTCTCGTCTGTGGGGAGGCTCCCCACATACAGCTCTTCTCAATAGGGTGGAGTCAAAGGCTTTTCGTCTTATTAACTCTCCTCCTCTTACTGACTTTCTTCAACCTCTGTCTCTTTGCCGCACTGTTGCATCTTTATCTATTTTCTATCGCTATTTTAATGGTCACTGCTCCTCTGAACTCTCTGCTTGCATTCCTCCACCTCTACGACGGGCGCGTAGCACCCGTCTGGCAGCAAACTCTCATCCCTTTTCTGTCCAACTCTCTAATGCAAGAGTTAACCGTTACTCCCAGTCTTTCATTTATGCAACAGGTCAGCTCTGGAACTGTCTCCCTCTGTCTGTATTTCCTGCTGCCTATGATCTCCAGTCTTTCAGACGCAGTGTGTCCAGGCATCTCAAAATGATCGGATCTTGAATTTGGCTTCTATTGTATTTTGTTTTTCTCTTGGAGGGAACTGTTACTGCGGGCTCATGGCCTTTGGTTCCTTCTTCCTTGCATAAATATATATATATATATATATATATATATATATATATATATATATATATATATATATATATATATATATATATATATATATACACAGGTAGTAAGATAGATAGATGGATAGATAAATAGATATAGATATAGATACAAAGATAGATAGACGGATAGACTGAGTCACTGATACGTAATCATCATCAACCCATAACTTCTCACTGCAGGACAAAGACCTCTCCCAAACGTTTCCAGTTATCCCGGTCTTGTGTTATTTCTTTCCACTCCAGAACCCTAAGATCTCCAACGAATTTACTTTCTTCATCTCTTGCTCCTATTCTCTCTCAAACTATATCTCCTGATGTATTATTATTATTATTTTTTTTTTCATCACACCACCTAGTTGCTGGTCTTACTTTTGGTCTTTTTGTATCAGTTTTTACCCAGTGTGTTGATTCATATTCTATTTGTTATGTCTTCTATAAATATGGTCCACATATTGGAGTTTCTTCTTTTTACTTTATTTTATTTCCTCATCAATCTCAGTCCGTTTCCTAATCCCAGCTGATTTTTTCCTGCCTCAAAATGATTCCTAGCATCGATCTTTACATAACATCTTTCCAGGGGTGCGGTCATTGCCCATGTCTCTGAGCCCTAAGTCATTAGAGGGAAAACACATTGATTAAAAACTTTTGACTTTGAACAGAGTGTTAACGTGTCCTTAAATACACTACTTCGTCTACCAAAGCTCCAGCCTGGCTTTATACATCTATTTATTTCAGGCTTGAGTGACGATTTAGTATGAGTTGCCCTAAATATACAAATTTATGAACTAATTCTAACATTTCGTCCTGGTTTCATATTTCCTCTATTTTAGTTTGATATTCAACATGACTTTTGTCATTATTACTTATTAATTTTCAATCCAACACAAAGGCTTTCTCTGTTTAGGCCTTCTTTCAGCTGTTGTAGTTGTTCACGTGACTCAGTAAAGAGAAAGACGTTATCTGCGAACCAGAGGTTACTCAGATATTCATCTATTTTAATCCATTTTTTTACTCCAATTAAGCTTTCTAAATACTACATCTAAATATGCTATAAGCATTTTTGGTGAAGCAGTATCGCCCTGTCTAACATTTTTTTTTGGGGGAGGGGGGGGGGAGGGAGGATCTTCTAGTACCTGTATGGATATTAGTGGTTGCTGTTCCATGACTGAATATGTCTTATAATGTTCTACGGTAGATCTCATTTACACTTTGTCTACCAATTGCACTCAGTACTGCCGTTGTTTCTACTGAGTCGAAGGTTTCTTCGTAACCAATGAACGCCATACACATATCTTTCTTTAACTAGTTTGTCTTCCTAATTAATTTATTACGAGAGAGCGTGCACAGCGAACGAAGCTTACAAGCATAGCAATGCGATGTTTACCCTACATATAGCTGAGAAATGAGCTGCCCAACACGACACGGCCCGACCACGATGGTTCTCAGAGGCTAAAAACTTTCCTACTAAGAGACAGAGAAGAGATTCTTTCAGCAGGTAGCAGATATACTTACCTAGTCTAGTTGCCAACCATGTGGACCCAGATATATTTTTTTCCACAGAAATATTTTTATGGAAATAGAATCATGTACAGTACATGTCGGTTACTTTGTGTAATTAGCATAATTAGTGCTAATTATGTCACTTGAAAACTCTCATATCTTCCATATGAATACACATACAGATGTTTTCTTCACCAAGGAATTCATTGAACATATTTTCAACCTCGTATCTATGTTTCTAATATGCATTTTGTTTATAATTATCAAATATTCATTAGTAATCTCCAGTCTCCAATAACTATCAAGTAACTTCTTGGATAAATATAATCTCAAGGATAATAATGCTGCCTCTTTCAGATGGGAATATTTAGGCATGTTTCCAGAAACTTACAACTGCACATCAGTTATACGGTAGATCTGATATCTTTGTCACGTTTAATTAATGACAGAACGACTAGATGAACACCGTTACTTCGAAACTATGTATGATAGACAAGTAAAATTGACTAAGTGCTTTATTTACAAATCCTTAAGTCCACAAATAAAAAGTCAGACATTGAACTAGTCTTCTTTGTAAATCGCCTCATCTCCCTCATCTTCACCACCATCTTCTTCAAGAATAGTCAGTGGATTATGACAATTATCCCCCCACCCTCACAGTGACACTAGTCGGTGCAAGACACGCCAGCTGATTTGCAGCTGCATTTATTTTGCCTACAAGTGGTTGTTGCACTGCAGCTGCAGCTGATGTCAAGGAGTTATGCTAGAGCCGCTGGTTGATCTCCTATACATGGCATTATTCGTCCTTATGTCATTTCTCAGCCATAGCTCGAGATATCATTGGCATCAGCTGGAGGACAGTCTTTGTCAGCAGCCTTCCACAATTGAAACTGCAAGTGAGCTCTCAGCATGTATACTGTAAGTACATTCTTGTCCGTAGGGGGCAGCTTATTGAGTGGAGGTGGCTTCTTTTTGCTTTTTATAATGTTATATCTTGCCTCATTTATGGGAGAGGCCTTCTTTTGTCCACATAGAGCCACGAAAAAGGCCTGAGAAGTTCTCTGAATGTCGTCCTTGGAGGCACCTTCTTCACCAAGAACTGTGTCCAAACCATGAATGTCATTGTTCAGTAACAATTTTAAGGCAGAAAGCTCGCATGTCCCAGAGGGAACTGATACTGTGTCACAGCCAGACAGTGCATACGTGTCACAGCCAGACAGTGCATACATTCCTGACATTTGATGTCAAGGACTTTCCCATCCCATTATTTCATGTGTATGCAGCACTGGTTCGAGAGATCCCTTTTCCACACCCAGCACATTGTCAAGGCAAACACATTACTGTCATTGCATAGCAGATGGCTGATGCAAGCTACTTCAGCAGCTGCTTTGAGCAGGTTGCTTATGTGGGTGACGCCATGTGCAAAGGAGTTGACTAAGCTGTCTCTTGTTGCTCTTGTTTTTCATGATGCTCTCTCGAACTGGAAGAGGATAACTCCGTTTCGCCTTCACCAGCTCTCCTCTGGCGCTAATGATCTTTTGCACATATTCCATTGTATCGAACAAAGATCACAATATTTTCGGCATATCCGTACTTGTCACTTCCAAGCCGTCCCTTCATGTTGTCAGCAATCTCGGCCATAGTGCCAGGTACTGGAGAGGCAGTCATACAACAACTGACTTGCATCAACGAAAAGAACATCTGGAGTCGGGTTATTCTCATGAGGGCAACTTATTCTCCTGGCCAAGGCAGACTTGTCCCTTTTCCTTAAACAGCCAAATTCGCCATCCAGTGTTGTTGGAACTGCACTAAGCTCGTACTAGAAGATGTCCTTTAGTTCGATGCCTTGCTGGTGGCTGACTACAGTAGTCTTGTAAATAAAGCTTTCACATCACATGCAGGCTTTCCCTGCAAGTTGGAAGATTTCTTCATTCGCTGCATTATTTTTGCTTGCTTCTCAGCCTTTTTGCGAAAGCCATTAGAAAGTGCTGCTGCAAAGTCCTTGCTCATCTTCCCTCCAGTGGTGACAGGGTTGTTGACACTGCCTTCTGAAGGGGTTACCAACATTGATGATGTATAAATGATAGGAGTTTGTTTCCAGGGGATGAGAGTGCTTTTTCACTTCTTCGTATACCTTATTCCTGTCTTCTGCATCGAGTTGTCTCCTTTCTTTATCTTCTTCCTTGTTTTACCCCTGACTGCCTGCAATCCTCCTCAGGGCCTGCACAGTACATCTCATCGATAGTCATTAAGAGGTGCGAGCAGAAGCTGAAAGAGGTGACCCTAACAGCTACCTGCTCAACATTTGGCGATATCCCTTTCAGGCCACCTGTACCTTTCCCCTTTTTTATATAAGTCTGCTCGCCAAATTGGTCTGCAGGCGCTGCTGAGCTGCTGTCTAAATGGCGACATACATGTACTCCAGCCAGAAACTCCTTCTCAGCGTCACCTGTAATGTTGTTTATTTCACGGAGATGCCATATGATCCTTCTGGGATAGTACTTCTATGAAGTACTTCATCATATCATTGAGATAGTGCTGCTCAAGAATGTAGTCGCCTTCATGCCATGCCTTCACGAAATGGTGTGATCATAGTGGGGATGATGAAGCAATCTACGCAGAACTTTCCAGTTGGATGTTTCCTTGCCTTCTCCATGTATACAGCAATCTCTTCATCTGTGCTTTATCCATCTTTCAGGAAATCATGCAGTAGAGCTGCCACTACTAACAGAAACGCACGAAGTGTCATCAGCCATTTCTTGTCATTGAGAATACAGGTCATGTGGAGCAGTACCTCGAGACCACTTGCCTTCATAAGCACTCCCATACACCCCAATAACGACATTAGTGTGTGCATCATACAGTACCTGGTTTAGAAATATGTTTTCCCGTTGGTTATGGTCACTCCATTTTATGAGGCAAACCACAATGTACAGCTGCATGTCAAAGGTAGAAAATGGGTATTTCATTTACGGCTTTTCATAGCCTTATCCATGTTGGCCATGCCTTGCTGCATTGTATCTGCATGGGACAGAGGTAGATCCCATAATGGTCCAAATACAAACATGGTCCTTTGTTTCTCGCAGCAACCTCTATCCTGTCCTCACGAGCATTATGTGCTGACCGGTCAAATGCTTCTGGATCAGTATGTAACTGTGAGTACCAGACAGCATCCCTCCTCTTTGTCCTTACTAAACTGACTACATGATGTTGCTTAGCGGATGGTGACAGGGCCTTGTCTGGTCGAATTGGCGGGTCTAGTTTAGGTGGGCTCTTTAGTGCTCACATTGTTGATACTGGTCAATTAGATGGAGAGATGATGCTTTAGACTTCTTTAGTCAAGGGATCGTGAGCTGCATCACTCCAGCATTTCCTGGCATCACGATGTCTGTTGGATGCTGTGTGAACTCTAACCATTGCATGAGTGCTCTTCTGCACTTGGGGGTGCAAATCAATAGAGCAAAGTTATCTCCCCAGCCAAGGATAGGCCTATGCTCTGCTGTGAGGCCCAATTTCTTGTTGAATACATCAACATTCTCTGAGACATATGATGCTGCTGAGTTCCCGAATCGCATGACCTCGTCGTAAGTGGTTAATAAACCGTTTTCATTCAGGGTCTTTATCAGCTCAGAACTGCCATGTTTTGATATAATTTCACGGCAAGACCAGTCTGGTTTCTTGTCTTATTGATGTGCTGTTGGATTCGCTGTGCCAGTGTGAGAGATGACTTTGTAACCTTCCAATCTGAGGCTAAGACAGACACGAATCTTAGAAGAATCTCATTTACGTCCTTGACAGTCTTGAGGAAGCAAAGTCATTCAAGTCATAGACAAGAGGTTGAGGAATGCTGCTTACTTCAGCCTTGATCCGCATTACAAACGTTTCCACGGCATCATCTTCAGTAGACCTTGAATGTTTCACAATTTTCAAAAATTTTGATAAGAACTTCCTAAATCCAATGACTCACCGGCTTTTCATGTTAAAAACAGCAACATCATCACCGAAATAATTAAACAGGTGGACTAACATCTGCTTCCTTTGCAGTTGTCCAGATCCTTTTACATATCTATCTATCTATAGCCCGACGCCCTAATCCCGCAAAGGGTGGCCGCAGACAAAACGCCTCCAAGTCACTCTGTCACCCACCATTTGACTCCCCTCCCCCCAACTCACCCCCCCCTCCCTCATATACCTCTCAACTCCATCCCTCCACCTCATCCTCGGTCTACCCCTCCCTCTCCCTCCCTCCACCTCACCTACATACACCCTCTTAGTCAGTCTTTCATTCTCCATTCTCTCCACATGTCCAAACCACCTCAGTGTATTTCTCCTAATCTTTTCAACCACATCCACATCCACCCCACAACGTTCCTTCACTTCTTCATTCGTCAACCTGTCCCTCCACGTCACTCCACATGCTCCTCTCAAGTAACTCATTTCCACTGCTCTCACTCTTGACTTGCTCCCCTCTTGCAATGTCCACGCCTCGCTTCCATACGTCAGGGTAGGTATCACAATACCATCATGCAGTGACTTCTTAACTTCCATGCTCACCTCCCTATTTCTCATCACTGCTTTCAGTGTACCAAAAACATTTCTTCCCTGCTGTACCCTTTCACGTACTTCATCCCCCAAAGTTCCATCCTTACTCATCACACTACCCATATAAAAGTTGTAATTCAGCTACTGTTCACGTCTTCTGAATGTCACTTTCACATGATCAGTTATATACCTTAATGCCTCATCAACAATGGGTTTGCGTGATTCTGCATTTACTGTATCCATTGGGATATGACAAATTTGTAATAGCAGTGAACATGGTTCTGCACATCATAAGCAGGTAAGTCTGTATGTGAACTAAAAAGTCGACTTTACATGAAATTTCAAGACTCTAAGACTCAGATGTTCATAGCGTCTTTCTCTTGTTTTTTTTTTTATGCTAGGAAGAAAGAACCAAAGGCCACGAGCCCCCAAACTGTTCCTTCCAAGAGAAAAACAAGCTACAAGAGAGAGCAAAGTTCAAGATCCGTTCTTTCGAGATGCCTGGACACACTGCATTTGAATGACTGTAGATCATAGCTAGCAGGAAGTACAGACAGAGGGAGACAGTTCCAGAGCTGACCTGTTGCATAAATGAAGGACTGGGAGTAACGGTTAACTCTTGCATTAGAGAGTTGGACAGAAAAGGGATGAGAGATTGATGCAAGACCGATGTAATGCACCCGTCGTAGAGATGGAGGAATGCAAGCAAACAGTTCGATGAGCAGTGATCATTGAAGTAGCGATAGAAAAGAGATAAAGATGCAACAGTGTGGCAAAGAGACAGAGGTTGAAGGGAGCCAGTAAGAGGAGGAGAGTTAATGAGACTAAAAGCTTTTTACTCTACCCTATTGAGAAGAGCTGTGTGTGGGGAGCCTCCCCACACATGAGAGTTGTACTCCATATAGGGGCGGATAAATCCCGTGTATAGAGCCAACAGTCCTGCAGGGGTAAAGATGGAATGGAGTCGGCTTAGCACACCTAATCTCTTGGAAGCAGATTTTACAAGAGATGTAATATGATCTTTCTAAGATAAGTCCTGAGTGAATGAAACCCCAAGCATGTTCATGGATGATGCAGGATTAAGCTGAATATTATTAAACATTAGTGGGTACACCTGTGGAAGATTTTGTCGGGTTGATAGGTGTAAGGACTGAGTCTCTGATGCATGAAAAACAAGAGTACTTTTACCCCAGTCACAGATACGAGCCAACTCAGACATTAGGTGTGCCATAGCCTCATCCCTTGTCTGTTGAAATAGCTGCTGAGATGGACTTTGCAGGAACCAAATGGAAAGGTGAAGGGTGGAATCATCAGCGTACGAGTGGATAGGGTTCGATGGACAGCTTAGAAGGTCATTGATGAATAAAAGGAAGAGAGTTGCTGATAGGAAAGAACCTTGAAGAACACCACTGTTGATAAATCTAGGAGAAGAACGATGGCTGTCTACAACAGAGGCTATCGAACGACCAGAAAGGAAGCTATAGATGAAGGCACAGATAGAAGGCACTGACAGTTTTCTGATTAATAGACACTGATGTATACGTAGATTACCATGACTTATGACAGTAAATTGTTGCCAATTCACCGTGTTACTCCACAAACTTCTCCAAATCAAAGTGAAGGGAATCACCTTTCACCTTGCTTCAAGATATCATAGTCTTTATTCCATGAAACTTGCAATTATCCCGAATTCCTTTGTCTTGACAGGTAACAAAGAAACAGTGCTTCGCCATGAGGAATCCGAAAGTAGACAAATACAGAAATCTATTAATTATTCATGAGACAACAGATTAATTATGCCGCTATAATTTAATTATACATATTAATCATATTAGAAACACAGATACGATGTTGAAAACATGTTCAACGAATTCTTTGGGGTCGAAAATATGGGTATAGATACTATGATCATATCTGTATGTGTATTTTTATGGAAGATGTGAGAGTTTGTTAATATGATGTAATTACCATTTAATTATGCTAACTACACAAATTGCCTAACATGTACTTGATAGTATCCCTGTGATTCTAAGTCTCTAGACCCCAATGATCATATTTCCATAAAAATACTTCGGTTGAAACAATATTTCTGGGTATCACTACAGGGGGTACAGGACCGGCAACTGGACATTCAATAAATTTTGTTTTTAACTATGTATTTACTCATGAGACCCAATAAACACCTTGGACTCCCAGCTGTCCCAGGGAATGTATCGAGGGCTTCAGTTGACATGCTGCACTATGAAACTGATTTTAAACAGATTTCCTGTTGTAATAGCTCTGTAATTGATTATATCGTAGTCGTAGCCGAGCTGTAGTGGACAGTGATTTAATTTCTAGGAGATAACCTCAGTTTACTTGTAGTCGATGACAGGAGAATATAAATATGAGTCTGAGGTTGACTGTAGTTTATTTTCTTCAAAAGGAAAGGCTTAAGGTTAACACTGAGTATGCTATACAAGAGTGTAAGAGGTGACAGCGTTTTATACTGCTAACTTCTCGCAGCCCACCGTATCTCTCTCTAGACCCCCCTTCTCGCTCTCTCTCCTAACTCCTTCAGCCTCCTAACTCCTTCTGCCTTCTTCTCCTGTTTCCTTCTGTATATGAGAGGTTGTGTCACGAGGGCTATATGGTTGAGTCGAACTTTTTAGAAGCCTGTGTGTGTGTGTGTGTGTGTGTGTGTGTGTGTGTGTGTGTGTGTGTGTGTATCGAAGCTTTCTGGTCAAGTGTCACACCTTGTTGTCTTGGCATTCCTGAGAGAGAATGTGCAAACTCCACTTCCTGCAGGCCCTAGCTATGACTTTCATCTAACCTCTAGAATACCTATGTATGTTAGCAGCTAATATGTATTATATTATGATATGGCAGAGTCCTGACATCGCTCAGACACGCTCTGCTGGCGAACCTACGACAGCATGTACCAACTAATGCTAATCTGTTAATACATAGTATTCTTTATATTACTGTAGATATATAATATTCATGACAATATTGTACAGATATAATAATATTGTAGAAACATAAGGCATTGTAGTACAGTAATACACTGTATGTATAATGGAGTAAGTACATTGTGGAAAAACTGAATACAGAAAATTGCATAATATAATGTAGTAATTATAGTAAACGTCATTAATATATTTGTAATGTATTTATGATTTTTATCTATGATATATATATATATATATATATATATATATATATATATATATATATATATATATATATATATATATATATATATATATATATAGTATGAATTGGGTTATATGTTTACTAACTATCTATCTATTGCCAGACGCCTCAATCCCGTTTGGGGTGGCCACAAACAAATATCCTCCACGTCGCCCTGTCCCCCGCCATTTCACTGCCCTGTTCTCAACTCACACCCCTCTCTCTCATATACCTCTCCACCCGATCCCTCCATCTCATCCTCGGCCTCCCTCTCCCTCTTCCCCCCTCCACCTCACTCACATACACTCACTTTGTCAGTCTCTCACCCTCCATCCTCTCCACATGGCCAAACCACCTCAGTGTGTTCCTCATAACGCTTCCTATCACATCCACATCCATACCACAACACTCCTTTATATCCTCATTCGTCAGCCTGTCTCTCCACGTGACTCCACAGGCTCCTCTTAAATAACTCATTTCCACTGCTGTCACTGTTGACTTGTGTCCTTCCAACAACGTCCAAGCTTCACTTCCATACGTTAGAGTTGGTATCACAATACTCACTTCCCTGTTTCTTATCACTGCTTTCAAAGAACCACCAACCTTTCTTCCCTGCTGTACCTTTTCAAGCACTTCACCCTCCAAACCTCCATCCTTACTCATCACACTACCCAAGTACTTAAACGTACTCACATTTTCCAAGTCCTTACTATCCAACCTCGCTGTACATTCACTGACTTCACCTCTCTCAAAGACCATCACTTTACGCTTCCCTACATTCACCTTTAGATTCCGTTTCTTACACACTCTCCCAAACTCATCCACCAAGCCTTGCGGCTCCCCTTCGCCTTCACTCAACAACACAGTATCATCTGCAAACAACAGTACAGGCAGTTTCCAAACACTATCCTCTCTCACCAGGGCCACTCCAACATACACTACCCTACCTTGTACCTCTTTTATTACCCCCATCCATGTACAGATTGAACAACCATGGAGACATGACACATCCCTGTTTCAACCCAACCTTCAAAGAGAAAAATTCACTTAGTTCACCATCCACACGCACTGCAGCCTTAGCACCATCATACATACTCTTCACAGCATTCAATAACTTCCCATCTACTCCATATATTCTTAATACTTTCCACAATCCTTACCTATCCACCCTATCATATGCTTTCTCCAAATCCATGAAAACCGCACACAGCTTCTTTCCCTTCTCTAGAAACTTTTCCACCAAAAATGTAAGAATGAATATCTGACCTACACAACCTCTTCCCTTCCTAAAGCCTCCCTGTTCTTCTCCAACTAATTCCTCTGTACTTTCTCTAACTCTGTCAATAAGTATCCTACCATACACTTTTCCTATTATACTAAGAAGACAAATGCCCCTATGATTACCACACACTTCTTTTTCCCCTTTTCCTTTGTACAAGGGAATAATTATACCTGACTTCCAATCCTCCGGGACTCTACCTTCCTCCCAGGCCACTCTGCACATCTTCCACATCCATTCTACTACTATCTCTCCCCCATGCTTCAGCATTTCACCACACACTCCATCATTTCCTGGGGCTTTCCCCAGTTTAACTTTCTTCATTGCTTCCACAACTTCTATCCCACTGATTTCTTCCTGTCTTCTCACCTCCCTCCTCCTCCCAGCCATTCCCCAGCCACTTATACTCGCATTACTTCCATCCTCTATGTTCAACAATTCCTTAAAGTGTTCTCTCCATCTGCTCACTTTTCTCCCTTCTCCACTGGTAATCTACCATTTTTATCTTTCACTTCCCTGCTAACCTCACTTCCATCCTGTCTTATTCTCTTCACATCTTTCCAGAACATTTTCTTACATTCCCTCCACTTAAGACTCAAATTCCTTCCAAATTCCTCATCCACTCTCTTCTTACTCTCTCTTACTAATCTTTTCACCTCTCTCTTTCTTTCTGCATATAACTCTCTCTTCCACCTCTCAACTTCCACGCCCCTATTTCTCATCCATTCATTGTATGCTTTCTTCTTTTGTGCCACAGCCTGTCTCACCTCTTCACTCCACCACTCTGTTCCTTGCACCCCCTTCCGTCTTCTCTTCCTCCCACACACCACATTACAAGCTGCACATATTTCTTCTGTAAATATCCTGCACACACCTTTCACGTTCCCCATCTGCTCCAATACATACTTGCCCAATCGTTCCTCCACTTCTCTCTTATACTTTGCCTCTTTCTCATCCTCTTGTAACCTTTCCACTCTCCTTGCAACTACTCCTTCCTCTCGTCTTTCCCTTCTTCTATTCCTCCATCTTACTTGGATCCTAATTCTGGCCACCACCAAGTAGTGGTCAGAAAGTCCACTCCCCCAACCTCTATAAGCTCTTGCATCCATTACACATCTTCGCATCCTTTCATCCACACACACATAATCAATCATTGCCTTCCTTTCATTCTGTTCACCACCCACCCTTCTCAACACTTGCCATGTATACCTGTGGATCATTTTGAGCCTGAAGAGGGTATTGGCTATCACCAACCCCCTCCCAGCACAAATGTCCACTAACACACTGCCATTCTCATCTATCTCAGCAGGCACACCCCACTCACCAACTATTCCATCCACCTTCACATTCCCTACTTTACCATTCATATCACCGATCAAAAACACTCTCTCATTCCTTCCAAACTTTTCCATGCACACTTCCACATTTGTCCAGAACTCTTCTCTCACTCTGCTAGCACGATCTTGCGTTGGTGCATACACACACACAATCGCCCACATTTGTATTCCAACTTTCAACTTTACCCACACAATCCTTGGCCCAACTGATCTATATTGTCTTATGGTCTTCTTCCATCTTTTACTCACAACTATACATACTCCTTCCTTTGCCCTCTCATTCTCACCTACTCCTGCACATATACCCCATCCATACTCCCATTCTCTCACACTTTCTCCTCTCCATTTTGTTTCAGTTATTCCACATATATCCACTTTCGCACCCTCAACCACCTGGACAATCTCTCTCTCTTTCACCTCATCATTCACACCTCCTACATTCCATGAAGCCATTACCAATTCCTTTGTCCGATTCTAGGTGGTCATCTTTAGGTCAGTCCTTGTCCGAGGCTTCTTGTTTGTTTTTTTAGTTGTTTTTCGGGGAGGGGCACTAACCCTCCGCCAACCCTTTTAGTCGCCTTTTACGACAAGCAGGGATACTGGGGGAGTATTCTTGAAAACCCCTCCTACCCCCAGGGGGATTAATATTACGTAATATGTTACACAGTTATTATTGAGATATTATGTAACCGCATATTTTTGTTATTTTATATTAATATGTACAATATATATACATTATTTACAGCATTAACTATATTTACTCTCTTGTTGTTTGTTTGTACCTATTTTGGGCAATGTATGTGTCAGCACTGTGTGGAAATCTTTGTCATCACGCCTGTGTGAAAGAGGATGTTCATTCTTGCTAACGTCATTCGTGTTGGCCATTTTTGTTTTCTCTCTTCCTGATTTTCCTTGTAATTAATTTGTCTGGTCCCACTAGATACCTTTGGTTAATAAATGTTTATTTCAGTTCTGTTAATCACTCGCTGGGTTACTGTGATAGTATATTTTATTTATCACTTTGCAGATCGAGTGTTGCTTAGTTGTACACAAGAAAAACCTATTATGTATGTGCCAAATGTATAAATGGTAACAACTGCTGGGAAAAAATAAATGATGTAGTAAATGAACGAATATATACAGAATACAAGTGTTATTGTTGGTGCAATTACTTAGCAATTGACTTAATGTAGATAATTGGAGCAGGTATAGGTACGCAAGTTGTAACTATTAAGTACGTTTTATATGTTCAGAGTTTTTTGTCTATTACTGTGTCTATCACTGTGTATTGTAAAAATGAAGTAACTATTCAACTCACTGAATTTTACCATGGTGGGTATGGTGTTAGTGGTGGTGCAGGTGGTGATAGTGTTGTCAGACACGGATTGATTGACGTGTTGTGGTGTTCTCAGCCTCGCAGCAAACGCTTAGCACCGCACAACGTCGACTTCCCACTCTGGTAGCTGTGGTGAGTAAATGAGTAACGATGAGTAATGATGAGTGAGGTGAGTGGTGAGTGAGGGCTCTGAAAGTTGCTGCGGCGTAGTTTGACCTGTTCACCCCTACATCAGCTTGGTGGTGGTGGAGATGGAGGGTAGTTGGAGAGAAGGGTGGGGTCAGGTGGGGGTTGATGTAGTTGTGGATTGTGAGTCATGTTGTTGCTTCGCCAGCAGGCGCTCTCTGTTTGCTTGTTCCGTAACAATCGTTGTTGGTTGTAGTTCGTTGGTTCGTAGTAGAAATTGGAAGATTGGTTGTAACTATTTTGTCAAACCACTGCCAATATAAAGTTGTGAGGCATTGTGTGGCTCGACTTGTAGTATTGTTTGCTTTCTATCTCGGTAATGTAGACTCAACTGTAGACTCGTAGACTCGTAGGCTCATAAACTCGCAGGCGTGGTTCGTACATTCACGGCCACCAAAATAATATATCAGCTCCGTAATTGATTATATCGTAGTCATAGCCGAGCTGCAGTGGACAATGATTTAATTGTAGGAGATAAACTCAGTTTACTTGTAGTCGATGACAGAAGATAAAGATGAGTCTGGGGTTGATTGTAGTTGAGTATATTGCACAAGAGTGTAAGAGGTAAGAGCGTTTTATGCTTGCTAACTTCTCGCAGCCCACCTTATCTCTCTCTAGACTCCCCTTTTCACTCTCTCTCCTAACTCCTTCACCCTCCTAACTCCCTCTGTCTTCTCCTCCTGTTACCTACTGTAATGAGAGGTTGTGTCACATAGACTATATTGTTGAGTCGAACCTTCTAGAAGCCTGTGTGTGTGTGTGTGTGTGTGTGTGTGTGTGTGTGTGTGTGTGTGTGTGTGTGTGTGTATCCCAGCTTTCCAGTCAAGTGTCACACCCTGCTGTCTAGGCATTCCTTAATGAAAATGTGCGAACACAATTTCCTCCAGGCCTGCGAACACAATTTCCTCCAGGCCTGCGAACACAATTTTCTCCAGGCCTGCGAACACAATTTTCTCCAGGCCCTAGCTATGACTTTCATCTAACCTCTAGAATACCTATGTATGTTAGCAGCTATTATGTATTGTATTATGATATGGCAGAGTCCTGACAGTAACACTATGATTTCTTGCATGAAGTCTACCAATTAAATATCGGAGATTACTCTCATAATTTGACATGAACTTCCTCTCTGTGTTTAGGAGATGAAATCAGTAAGGGTAATCGCCCCATTTCTGGGTTTCATCATTCGCCTAATAGCCAAGCTTTTGCCGACACAGTTAATTGACACAGCAGGTCGGGAACAGAGAACTGATCATTGCGCATATGGTAAAGGTTACGGCGCCTCGCAATATGCACATCCAACCCCGGAATACTTATGCATTGTCGAAAACACATGCCAGCTCCTTTTGCAGGAATGTTGAAAGTTTAAACGAAAATGAAATTATGGTAATAGACATATGTAAAAACGCTCACACGCTCGTCACGTGCTCACAAAACACACTTTACTGGTTTATTCTATGTATGTAGTTGGTGATTCAGAATCCGCTTCAAAAGCTTGCTTTTTGCCTAATCTGGTTAGTCCGGCATATCTGGAATTCCAGTGGTGATAATGGTAGTGATTAATTTGAATGTAGTGGACATGTTACTTGATCAGAGGTTTTTAACATCTTCCACGTTTTCTTTCCTCTAGCTATCTATTACCAGACGCCTTAAGCCCGTAAGGGGTGGCCACAAACAAATCGCCTCCATGTCGCTCTGTCCCCCGCCATTTCACTGCCCTGCTTCCAGCTCTAACCCCCCTCTCTCATATATTTCTCCACTCCATCCCTCCATCTCATCCTCAGCCTGCCCCTCCCTCTTTCCCATCCACCTCACTCACATACACTCTCCTCGTCAGTCTCTCACTCTCCATCCTCTCCAAATGGTAAAAAACAAAACCAGTGTGTTTCTCCTAGTGCTTCCCATAACATCCACATCCACACCACAATGCTCCTTCACTTCCTCATTTGTCAGTCTTTCTCTCCATGTGACTCCATGCTCCTCTCAAATAACTTATTTCCACTGCTCTCACTCTTGACTTCTGTCCCTCCAGCAACGTCCAAGCTTCACTTTCATACGTTAGAGTTGGTATCATAATACTGTAATGCAGTAACTTTTTCACTTCCATGCCCACTTCCCTGTTTCTTATCACTGCTTTCAAGGAACCAGCAACCTTTCTTCCTTGTTGTACCCTTTCAAGCACTTCATCCTCTAAACTTCCATCCTTACTCATCACAATACGCAAGTACTTAAATGCACTCACATTTTTCATTTCCTCCTCGTCCAACCTCACTATACATTCACTGACTTTACTTCTCTTGAAGACCATCAGTTTACTCTTCCCTACATTCACTTTAAGATTACGATTCATACACACTCTCCCAAACTTATCTACCAAGCCTTCCAGCTCCCCTTCGTCTTCACTTAACAACACAGTATCATCTGCAAACAACAGTACAGGGAGTTTCCAAACACTGCCCTCTCTTATTAGGGCCGTTCCAACATCCACTGCCCTACCTTGTATCTCTTTTATAATCCTATCCATATACAAATTGAATAGCCATGGAGACATGACACATCCCTGTTTCAATCCAACCTTCAAATAGAAAAACTCACTCAGTTCACTATCCACACGCACTACAGCCTTTGCACCCTCATACATACTCTTCACGGCATTCAACAACTTCCCATCTACTCCATATATTCTTATTACTTTCCACAATCCTTGTTTGTCCACCCTCTCATATGCTTTCTCCAAATCCATGAAGGCCGCATACAACTTATTTCCCTTCTCTAGAAATTTTTCCACTAAAGATCTAAGAATGAGTCTCTGACCTACAGAACCTCTACCTGATACCTCCCTGTTCTTCTCCAACTAATTCCTCTGTTATTTCCCTAACTCTGTCAATGAGTACCCTACCATATACTTTTCCTATTACACTAAGAAGACAATTGCCCCTGTGATTAGCACATACTTCTTTTTCCCGTTTTCCTTTGTACAGAGGAATAATTATCCCTGACTTCCAATCCTCCGGGACTACTTTCCTCTTAGGCCAATTTGCACATCTACTAATATCTCTCTCTCATGCTTCAGCATTTCGCCACACACTCCATCAATTCCCTGGTCTTTCCCCATTTTAACGTTTTTCGTTGTTTCCATAACTTCCATCCTACTGGTTTCTTCCTTTCATCTCACATCCCTCTGTCTCCCAGCCATTCCCCAGCCACTTATCCTCGCATTACTTTCGTTCTCTATGTTCAACAATTCCTTCAGGTGTTCTTACCATCAGCTCACTTTTTCTCCCTTCACTAGTAATCTACCATTTTTAAGTTTCACTCCCCAGCTAACTTCTGTGGCACCCTGTCTATCTTTCCTTACCTCTTTCCAGAACATTCTCTTAGATTCCCTCCATTTTACACTGAAATTCCTTCCAAATTCCTCATCCACTCTTCTTACTCTCTCTTACTAATCTTTTCACCTCTCTCTTCCTCTCTACATATAATTCTCTCTTCTGTCTCTCAACTTCTCCCACGCCCCTGTTTCTCATCCACTCACTATACTCGTATGCTTTCCTCTTATGTCTCTGCCTCTCTCACCTCTTCATTCCACCAAGCTGTTCCCTGCATCCCCTTTCGTCTTCTCTTCACCCCAACACCACCTCACATGCTGCACAGATTTCTTCTACGATTATCTTGCACACACCTTCCACGTCCCCCATCTGCTCCAATCCATATTTACCCAAATGCTCCTACACTTCCCTCTTATATTCTGTCTTTTTCTCATCCTCTTGCAACCTTTCCACCCTCCTTGTGGGAAGTACTTCCTCCTGTCCTTCCCTTCTTCTCTTTCTCCATCTCATTTGGACCTTGGTGGTGGTCAGAAAGGCCACTACCCCAATCTCGATATACTCCTGCATTCATTACACACCTTCTCTTCCTGTCATCCACACACACATAATCGATCTCTGCCTTCCGCTCATTCAGTTCACCACCCACCCTTCCCATCACTTGCCACGTATACCTATGGATCATCTTTTGCCTGAAGAGGGTATTGGCTATCACCAACCCCTTCGTGGCACAAATGTCCCCTAAAGCACTGCCATTCTCATCCATCTCTGCAGGCACACCCCACTCACCAACTACTCCATCCATCTTCACATTCCTTACTTTTCCAGTCATATCTCCAATCAAAAACACTCTCTTATTCCTGTCATACTTCTCCATGCACCCTGCCACATTTGACCAGAACTCTTCTCTTACTCTGCTTGCACAATCTTGTATTGGCGCATACACGCACACAGTCGCCACATTTGTAGTCCAACTTTCAATCTTAGCCACACAATCCTTCAGCCAACTGATCCATACTCCCTTATTTTCTCCATCCATCTGTTACTCACAACAATACACACTTCTTATTTACAATAATTATTATTGACGGAACTTTTCCATCTCTGAGACATTTCTATAAAGTTTGGTTGTTTTTCTTGGATCTTTGATTAATCTTCTGCGATACCTTCTTTTCCAGATGCTCTATCTCTTTCCATACTTTTTAAAGCTGTTTTGGCTTGTTTTAAAGTTGAGTTGTATAAATGACCTTAGATTTCTTCTACCGCTTTGATAGTTTCTTCCCTGTTTGTGTTATTTCACCATTTGGTTTCTTTAGAGATTACAACCGACTTTTTCCTATTTCGCTGTCTCTGTGTTAGTTCCTGAGATTAACCTGCCGCATCCTGGCAGATTTTCCACCACTGGTCCCCCCAAATCCCGGCAGATTTGGTAAAAAAAAATTTTGGCTCAAACCTCCGCTTTTGGTGAGAAACAGTGAAAAATCACCAAGAAAGTGGTCACTGGGGTTGATAAGTGGCCTACACAGGTATACCTTCAATAAACCAGGTACCATTTTCTATAGAGGTGTTCTGCGGCTGTCACGTTTTCTATGGTAGGGCTAAGTATGGGAAACCATTCAGAATATTTAGATATTTATTTATTATAAACAAAAAAATATGTAGCACAAGAGTATATTGGTTTTTATAAAAAAATAAAAAAAAGTTGAAATAAGCATTTTTCCATTGGGCGAACCTAGCAAAATCGTCCCAATTGGTCAGTGATGATTCGCTAATATTATTGTTTCAACATACATTTCATTTTTTCAACTTGCATAATACTTTTCCAATAACATTATACCAGTTTCCACGTTATATAACTGTTATTACATATTTGCACCCCTTATGTTTTTATTCAGTTTAATGTTAGCGTATATTTACAAAGTGTATGCACTCGCTCTGACTGTTGTTCCAACATACTTTTCATTTTTTCAACTTACATAATACTTTTCCACTAACATTATACCCGTTTCCACTTTATGTAGCTGTTATCGCATTTTTACAGGCCTTTCGATTATATTTAGCGTAATGTTAGCACATATTTACATAGTGAGTGCATCAGCTATGCCTGTTGTTTCAACTTACTTTCTATTTTTCCACTTACATTATACTTTTCCACTAACATAACATCCGTTTACACTTTATATAACTGTTATCACATATTTACAGGCCTTACTATTATAGTGAGGGTCATATTATCGCATATTTACATAGTGAGCAAACTTGCATTGACTACTGTTTCAACTTACATTTTCCACTTATATTATACTTTTCCACTTACACTATACCAGTTTTCACTTAATATTACTGTTATCACTTATTTACAGACCTTACTATTATAGTGAGCGTCAGATTATCGCATATTTACAGCACTTAGAACATCATATCGCAAGCACACACAGTATCAGTAATACACTAACGTGTGGTATTCTTTGAAGCAAGGCTCAATGCACAAGCCAATGTTGCAGTCCACACACTCGACCTTGTGTCTTTTCTTTGAGTGGTTTCTCTCACTCGGGAACTACTACAGATGTGACACCACTGCTGGGGTCTAGAGCGGTTCGGTTGAGGAGGTATGGTGCTGAGGAAGTGGCGTGCTGTGAGGTGTAGGGAAGTCTGTGCAGCAGTGGCGGGGCGGTGGCAGTGGTGGGGCCTGTCCTCTGCATATTTTGCGATGATTTCGCGGGTCATCTTCCTCACAAACCCCTCGAAGGTCTCTGAGGTTCCCATTGTCAAGGCATGGAGGTAGTGGCAGTTCAGGACTGATATCAAGCAAGTGGAAGAAGAGCTTTTTGTACCACTTCATCTTGGTCCTGGTACACTCCACACTGGAAATCATGGAGTCGGACTGATCCACTTGCCTCATACTGATATTGTAGTCCAGTACCTACTCAGGTTTCCAGACGTGGCACCTCCTCTTGCTGCGGTAATCCACAGAGTCTGTGTGGTGCATAAGGGGGCAGCGTACCATCGATAGGAGGGAAACTTCCCTGTTGTGGTTCCACAGGGTGGCGAGGAAGTTATTAGCCTTGAAAAAAAACACCTCATTTTTGTCAAATTTCTTCCCAACCTTGACCATATATGCTGACAGTTTGTCTTTACTGTATCACAGACTCCGGTGTCGTGCAGGTGTAGGTACCGTGCGAGAAGGGGGCTAGTGTACCAGTTGTCCAGGTACAGCACGTGACCACGATGAAGGTAGTCCTCTATCACTGTCTTTACCATGGCCCCTGAGAGTCCAATACTACGATCTTCAATTGTCAGTCTGTGCGCCCGTGTACAAGACTATGTTTTGCACATAACCAGTCTTACAGTCACACATAACAAAAATCTTGAACCCAAAACGGTGTCTTTCGCTGGGTATCTACTGGAGAAAAGAAAATTTGCCTCTCCAAAACACAAGACTCTCGTCTAAGAGAAGGTCTCGATAAGGATAGAAGGATGAGTGGGACTTTTCCCACAGATGATCTGATACCAACCTTATTCTCCTCATTCTATCCATGTTATTAGCATTAGCAGGGTCGTAGGCATCATAAAAGTGGAGGCGGCTGAGAATTTGCTGAAATTGATTCCGACCCAATACTTTCCCAAAGAAAGATTTGCTGGTTGTAGGGTCCATAGACCAGTATGCCAGAATTTGTCTTTTCCGTACAATACCCATCAAAAAAACGGGGCTAGAAAGATAAACATCTCACTCATGGTAACTGGGTAATCATACTGGAGGGAGTGCCTGCTTCTCCTACCTTCATGCTCGCTTTCACAGCACTGGCTGCTTGCAAAGGTGTTAGTCTGTTCCACAATCTGCTCCACAAACTCCTCCCTAAAGAACAATCCACCCTGGTGGAGCCGGCTTGGATTCCTGGAACCGTACAGCCAGACCACCACTCCTCAGCGAAGGAGTGAATGATGGGAAGGAAATTACTCCCATCTTCCCAGTCCCACGAGTCACTACCGTCTCCAGTCTCGTCCCCATCGTTGTCTTTGTTGGGGTGGGGAGGAGAGGGTGGTGGGGGAGGTTGGGGAGGTGGAGAGTGGTGCCCTTCCCCACTCGTGCTCCTTTTCCCTCTCCCCTTTCCCTTCCTTTTCCTTCCTTTCCCCACATCACTGGGCTGTGGGGACGAAGAGGGAGAATATTGTGGGGTGAAAGATGTGCTAGGGAGCGGCTCCTTCTCACCTCCCTGTTGCCTCACACCACATGCTCGTGCTGCCTTCCTCACACCACGACTTTCACTTTCACCGCTCACTCCCGCCACACCACTTTCGTTTTCACTACTCACTACCGCCACACCACTCCCCCCTTCCCCATACAAAACACTAGGCCCATACCTGATTCTCCTTCTCACCATCCCTTCAGTTCCCAGCGGCGAAATCCTTTCTCTCTCGAGCCACGAGGTAGCACCACATCCCACGGCTCCGTCCTCGTCCTCGTCCTTGCCCTCCCTTTCCTCTTGGGGCTGGAGAGAGGTGCGTGCACGTGATTGGGGTCCAGGCAGGCCTTCTCTAGCCTCACAATATGTCACGTATCGCCGCTTCCTTGGACGCGATACTTCCTCATCACTGCTGCTTGTTTCGTCCTCGGAAAGCTCATAATCTTTGTCCACCACATCGTCATCAAGTGGGGAATTGCTGTTGCCTGTGAAGGTATCCAGGGCGGCTTGAATTTCAGCATCAGAGAGACCTTGGCACGCCATGTCTATTCAGGGTCACTGCTAACAGGTGAATGACTGAGACAAGGGAGTGCAGAGGTCACGTGGGGTCAGGGAGTGTCCCCGCCTGGTGGCGGGTTGTGGAAGGTGTCCCGTGCCAACGTATCAAAAATCACGCGCGAGATTTGAAAAATGTGCAAATGACGGACCTTGCAATTGCAAAACGTATGTGTACATTGTCGGGTGTCAGCGTGACAAAACGTGGTGACGTATCCATATGTCATTGGGACACGGCAGGTTATGGCTTTGTTTATCTTCTGCATGTAGAATTTCTGCTCAATCTTGCTTTTCCTTATGGTCTGCTAATTTTGTTCCTATTTGATGTCTAGTAATTGATATAACCACTGTGTTTCTGTGTTTCTGCACTAGCAATTTTGTTTTGTTTGAGAGTTTACTGTTCTTTTGCATTACCGTGTTCCCTACTATATCAAGTTCTGGATCTTTGAATAACATGATGAAGTTTTCAATTACTTCGTCAATGTTGAGGCCGTTTTCATTGTTGAGGACTGAATATCGATTATAGATGCTAATACCAAATTATGTTTCCTTTTTACATAGGTTAGGTAAATTAGGTGCATCATTTGTAGGAAGTTATTCCTTTACTTCTTAATATATTTTCAGTTCTAATTTAATTATTCCGCGATCACTACTACCATTTATGTGATTAATGACTGACACACTTTAATAAATGTTATTTTCTGAAAGAAGGTATTCATGATTTTCAGTGATCGAGTTTCTGTAAATTCTGCCATTCCTTGACCTCTTTCGTTTCTTGAGTCTACACCATGTTTCCCTGCTGAAATTGCTCCTTTTTCCCTACATTAGCACTGAAGTCACCCATGATAACAGTAGAGTGGGCCTTTCCATTGTCAGTTGCTGACTACATTATCATAGAATTCGACATAATCATCGTCATAATTATCGTACTTGTTGGTGCGTACATTTGAACTACCTTTAATTTGTATCTGTCATGTAATTTTATAGTGAGAGTAGCTACTCTTTCAGTTAATCTGAATTAAATAAAATAATACTATAATATTGCATACACTTGAACTACCTTTAATTTGCATCTGTCATGTAATTTTATAGTGAGAGTAGCTACTCTTTCAGTTAATCTGAATTAAATAAAATAATACTATAATATTCTTCTCAAGATGTTTGTTAACTAGTAAGCCTACTCCATGCTCCCTCTTACTACCCCCAGGGTTGCCTCTCCATTATAACACATGTCTTCTGTTTAATTCTTTCTGCTCTTCATATTATCTCCTGATTTCGTTAAGTCCTGTACATCCCAGCTGATAGTGAACAACTCAGCTTTCGTTTTGCTTTTAGCCCTTACATTGTGTGTGTATATATATATATATATATATATATATATATATATATATATATATATATATATATATATATATATATATATATATATTGTTATGGAACAGAGAAAGATAATGTACACTTTAAGTGAGAATACTAAAAATCTCTACTCTCCCGTAAAGTTCCAGGTTCAAAACAAAGAGTTAGGTAAAATTACAAGTTAAAGTTTAATGCTTAAACTAACAACAAAACATTCAGGACTCATAAGGACAATGTAATGGCAAAAAACAGGCTAAATATATGGTTAACCGCAACAGCCTCCATTAACATGAAATTAGCAAGAGTAAACCTACCTAAGTTAGCCCTGATAAAATGAAAATACACTGGGTAAAGCTCAGTTAATGCAAGATAAATTATTACAGATACAAAATAATATTAAAACTGGCTGACAAAATGAATCCTACATAAATTACAAAAAAACCTCACTAGGCCTAAGAATTAACCCTATGCTACACAGCACAAGAAAAAATGCAACAACAGTTATACTCAAATTACACAGCTCCTAGATGGTTGGAGACTTCCTGAGCACTCACAACAATAACTGTACAGGGGAGGACAGAGATGTGAACAAAATGAGGAGCAAATCTAAGTGGCAATGATGCAGAGACTGAGCTCATTATATAGGGGCCAGCAGAGCTTGATACAACTTGTAAGAAGGACACGCAAATGAAGCCATGGGGACAAAGAGCTGAAAATCCTGCTCTGAACAACAGAAAGGACGACTTACTCTACTATAACGGTAGAAGGGGGGAACTGAGGCAGAACACGCTCGTGATCAAACATGCAGCATACTGTGCGTTAAAATTACACAAAGGATGATGAAATCATAGGCTATGTAACACCTCCCCACAAAGAAAAAAGAAATTTACAAAGGAAATTTCTTATTACTCTAAAACAATCTGTATATGGCATTACAGAACATGCAAAAGTCTTTCCTAATGTTACAAAACATGAGATCTCCCTAGCACGTTCAGTCATAGGTACTTGCCAGTATCCCTTTAACAAATCAAACTTACTTATGTACCTAGCCTTTCCGATCTTGTCTATGCAATCTTCCACGCGAGGGAGAGGGTAAGTGTCTGTTTTGGTTATCTGATTAACACGTCTGTAGTCAATGCAAAGCTGCTGTGACCCACCTGGCTTAGGGACTAGAGTGACAGGAGAACTACACTCGCTCTGACAGGGCTCAATCATCTTGTGGTTCAACAGGTAGCCAAGCTCCTTCTCGATGAGAGGAACTTTCACTGGGTTCACACGGTAAGGAGGCAGTTTAATTGGCTTTGCGTTTCCAACATCGACATCATGCATCAACACAGTGGTTCTTCCTGGAGTGGCACGGAACACTTGCGGGTACTCCTGCAGTAATGCCGAAAACTCCTGCCTTTCCTCGGGAGGTAGATGAGAAAGCTTAGTCTGGAGATCATTCATGATATCAGGATTCTTCCCCAAACTATCACTCAGGCTCATACTGCATGGGAGAGCTTCACTTGCAGACTCGGGTGGAATAGCTACAGTGCAGACTGGATTATTTTCGTCCCGCCTGTGATATAACTTTAGCATGTTTATGTGACATAGTTGCTTGTTCTTTCTATGATCTGGTGTGGCGATGACATAGTTGACATCACTGAGTTTCTTTTCCACAAAATAAGGACCACTAAACTTGGCTTGAAGAGGTTGCCCATGAACTGGTAGCAGAATCAAAACCTGATCTCCTGGCTGAAAGTGGCGTAACCTGGACTTCTTATCATACCAAGTCTTCATCTCCTGAGCAGCTCCTAAATTCTCTCTTGCCAGCTGTAAAGCAGTGGACAGCCGTTCTTTGAACTTCATCACATACTCCAGCAGGTTGACGTCATCTTCCTCCGACAGCCAGCATTCCTTGAGTAACTTAAGGGGTCCTCTTACTTCATGGCCAAACAGTAGTTCAAAAGGTGAGAAGCCCAGTGATTCATTTGGAGATTCTCTTGCGGCAAACACAACGAATGGAAGACCTTTATCCCAGTCTTTCTGATGTTCCAAACAGTATTTCTTGAGCATCGATTTGAGTGTTTGATGATATCTCTCCAACGCTCGTTGGGTCTGGGGATGGTAAGCTGAAGACGTGATCTGGGTGATGCCCAACTCTTTCAGAGACTGCTTGAAAACATTTGACATGAAATTACTTCCCCGGTCTGACTGTACCTCCTTGGGCAGACCAAACATTGTGAAGAACCCTAGCATTTCCTTAACCACGTTCTTTGCTGAGATATTTCTAAGTGGAATGGCTTCAGGATAACGAGTAGCCATATCAATCATGGTCAACACATAAGAAAATACTGAAGAAGTCTTAGGAAGAAGGCCCACAATATTCACCAACACACGGGTGAATGGCGCCTCAAAAGGAGGAATGGGAACTAGAGGTGCAACCTTTTCGGTCTGATTACACTTCCCCACAACTTGACAGGTGTGACAAGACTTACAATACCAGGAAACATCCCTGAAGATACCTGGCCAGTAGAAGTGTTTCAAAATGCGTGCCACAGTCTTCCTCACTCCAAGGTGTCCTGCCAAACTGGAATCAAGAGCCACTCTAATGATATCCTGCCTACAAACACGAGGGATGACAACTTGATGTACAACCTCCCATTCAGAGTCGGCTGATACTGTTGGGGGTCTCCACTTCCTCATAAGTACTCCTGACTTTATATAATAACAAGTAGAAGCACCGGCTGACTCTTCCTCACTGCAAGCAGAGTTAGCTAGACCTTTCAACTCAGGGTCAGCAACCTGCAACTCAACCAACTCTTGACGAGACAAATTATCAACACTACGGGGTACTGCCTCATCTGGTGAGTGGTCCAAATTAGCAAGAAAAGTGTCAGCTAGGATAACATCATCATCATCATTATCCTCTAAATCCCCAGTAACTTTAGACTTAGCCCTAATGACAGCACATGCAGGGAACACATCAGGGACATCGCAATCCCAGGTCGCAGCCACTGGCTCACTAGACAACTGAGGAGCTGGACACACTTGACTTCCACCAATATCATTTCCAAGTAAAAAAGTTACACCTGACAATGGGAGTGTCTCAACCAACCCAACCATAACGGAACCATTAACAAAACCAGACTCTAAATTCACTCTGCACAGAGGGACAGAGAAGTAATTATTCCCTACACCTTGTAAGATTACAGTTTCATCAGAGGAATTAACATTAGAGCCTAGAACACTGGTCAGCATAAGGGATTGGCAAGCACCTGTATCACGATATATTTGAACTGATTTCCTGTCATTACTGTCCAGAGGACTGACAAAACCATCAGACAGGAAATTAGCACATGAACTCTTGAGAGTGTCACCCACGTTACTGCTCAAAAGAGGAGCTCCATCCTGAGAATTTAAGTTACCCCTCAAAGCAGGTTCAGTTAACTCAGTTAAAGAATTCTGGGAACTCTCAAGGGTGGACACTAGACCAATTGACTGAATATTTAAAGACTCCTTTTTGTTCACATCACTCTGTCTCCTGAAACATTTCTCCGCAGTATGACCAAGCTTACTACAATAAGTACATTTACTTTTCTGAAATCTAGAGGTGAAGCTGGTATTTACTTCCTGAGAAACATCATCTTTATTCTCTTTCCTGTTACCTGTACTCTGAGTAGAGGCAACGTACTTACTCTCAGCTTTCCCTTTTTCTCAAGAATATCTCTTGTGAGTGAGAACATATTCATCAGCTAAAACTGCAGCATCAGACAAATTATCTATCCTTTTCTCATCAAGATATAGGCTTACATCTTTATAAATTCACCTTTTGAAGTCCTCCAGCAAAATCATCTGCTTAAATTTACCAAAATCAGAATCCACATTCTTAGAATTTAACCACTGCTCTAACAGATCTTCTTTGATTTTTGCATACTCAACATGGGATTGCTTATCTTGCTTGTAAGTTGTCCTAAATTTTACTCTATAGGCTTCAGGAACAAGCTCATAGGCCTTAAGAATCAAGCTCTTAACTACATCATAATTATCAGATTGATCCTGAGGCAAAGATGCATAAGTTACTTGAGCCTTACCGGTGAGAACAGTTTGAAGGAGTACTGGCCAATACTTTTTGGGCCAATTAAAACCTGTAGCTACCCTCTCAAACAACTGAAAATACTTGGTTAAATCAGATTCATTAAAAGGAGGGACAAGTTTAACATTTTTAGCCACATCAAAATCATCAGAGCTAGATGATCCAGTTCCACCTTGTTTCATGCGATACTCATGGTCTGCCTGAATCCTAGCAATTTCAACTTGTGCCTCAGCCTCCTTAGAACGGGCCTGAAATTCAGCCTCCTTAGCACTTGCTTGAAATTCAGCCTCCTGAATACGAGCCTGAGACTCAGCCTCCTTAGCACGTGCTTCAAATTCAGCCTCCTTAACACCTGACTCCGCCTCCTTAGCCTGAGCCTCCTGCAGGGCTAGCTGTAACTTAGCTAATTCAATCTGCGTTTGCTCATTTGGAGGAGTTACATTAAACAAGCTTTCATTAATCATGTCAACAATTTGATCTTTAGGATGATGAGAGCGAACAGCAATTCCCAATTGTTGAGCAACAAGCTTAAGTTCATTCTTTGTTCTGTTTTCTACATCACACACTGTTTGCACATTTGACAAAAAATCTTTGGCTTCATCAAGTGTAGTAATAGTAGATATCATGAATAAGTAACAGTCACAAAATATCGAGCAATATCCTTATGATAATATCCTGAATATACTGATATGAGGTCGCCAAATTTATGTTACGGAACAGAGAAAGATAATGTACACTTTAAGTGAGAATACTAAAAATCTCTACTGTCCCGTAAAGTTCCAGGTTCAAAACAAAGAGTTAGGTAAAATTACAAGTTAAAGTTTAATGCTTAAACTAACAACAAAACATTCAGGACTCATAAGGACAATGTAATGGCAAAAAACAGGCTAAATATATGGTTAACCGCAACAGCCTCCATTAACATGAAATTAGCAAGAGTAAACCTACCTAAGTCAGCCCTGATAAAATGAAAATACACTGGGTAATGCTCAGTTATTGCAAGATAAATTATTACAGATACAAAATAATATTAAAACTGGCTGACATAATGAATCCTACATAAATTACAAAAAAACTTCACTAGGCCTAAGAATTAACCCTATGCTACACAGCACAAGAAAAAATGCAACAACAGTTATACTCAAATTACACAGCTGCTAGATGGTTGGAGACTTCCTGATCACTCACAACAAAACTGTACAGGGGAGGACAGAGATGTGAACAAAATGAGGAGCAGATCTAAGTGGCAATGATGCAGAGACTGAGCTCATTATATAGGGGCCAGCAGAGCTTGATACAACTTGTAAGAAGCCATGGGGACATAGAGCTGAAAATCCTGCTCTGAACAACAGAAAGGACGACTTATTCTACTATAACGGTAGAAGGGGGAAACTGAGGCAGAACACGCTCGTGATCAAACATGCAGCATACTGTGCGTTAAAATTACACAAAGGATGATGAAATCATAGGCTATGTAACAATATATATATATATATATATATATATATATATATATATATATATATATATATATATATATTGTTACATAGCCTATATATATATATATATATATTCTTACATAGTCTATATATATATATATATATATATATATATATATATATATATATATATATATATTGTTACATAGCCTATGATTTCATCATCCTTTGTGTAATTTTAACGCACAGTATGCTGCATGTTTGATCACGAGCGTGTTCTGCCTCAGTCCCCCCCTTCTAGCGTTATAGTGGAGTAAGTCGTCCTTTCTGTTGTTCAGAGTAGGATTGTGAACTGTTTGTCCCCATGGCTTCATTTGCGCGTCCTTCTTACAAGTTGTATCAAGCTCTGCTGGCCCCTATATAATGAGCTCAGTCTCTGCATTATCGCCACTTAGATCTGCTCCTCATTTTGTTCACATCTCTGTCCTCCTCTGTACAGTTATTATTGAGTGCTCAGGAAGTCTCCAACCATCTAGCAGCTGTGTAATTTGAGTGTGGGTGTTGTTGCATTTTGTTCTTGTACTGTATAGCATAAGTTTAATTTGTAGGCCTAGTGCAGTTTTTGTAATTTATGTAGGATTCATTTTGTCAGCCAGTTTTAATACTAGTTTGTATCTGTAATAATTTATCTTGCATTAACTGAGCATTACCCAGTGTATTTTCATTTTATCAGGGCTTACTTAGATAAATTTACTCTTGCTAATTTCGTGTTAATAGAGGCTATTGCAGTTAACGATATATTTAACCTGTTTTTTGCCATTACATTATCCTTATGAGTCCTGAATGTTTTGTTGTTAGTTTGAGCATTAAACTTTAACTTGTAATTTTACCTAACTCTTTTGTTTTGAACCTGGAACTTTAGGGGACAGTAGTGATTTTTAATATTCTCACTTAAAGTGTACATTATCTTTCGCTCTTCCGTAACATAAATTTGGCGACCTCTTATCAGGATATTAAGGATATTATCATAAGGATATTGCTTGATATTTTGTGACTGTGATTTATTCATGATGTCCACTATTACTACACTTGATGAAGCCAAAGATTTTTTGTCAATTGTGCAAACAGTGTGTGATGTAGAAAACAGAACAAAGAATGAACTTAAGCTTGTTGCTCAACAATTGGGAATTGCTGTTCGATCTCATCATTCTAAAGATCAAATTGTTGACATGATTAATGAAAGCTTGTTTAATGTAACTCCTCCAAATGAGCAAACGCAGATTGAATTAGCTAAGTTACAGCTAGCCCTGCAGGAGGCTCGTGTGAAGGAAGCTGAATTTCAAGCACATGCTAAGGAGGCTGAGTCTCAGGCTAAGGAGGCTTGTGTTAAGGAGGCTGAATTTCAGGCAAATGCTCGTAGTCAAGAGGCACAGGTACAGGCTCAGGCACAAATTGAACTTGCTAGGATTCAGGCAGACCATGAGTATAGCATGAAACAAGGTGGAACTGGATCATCTTGCTCTGATGATTTTGATGTGGCTAAAAATGTTAAACTTGTCCCTCCTTTTAATGAATCTGATTTAACCAAGTATTTTCAGTTGTTTGAGAGGGTAGCTACAGGTTTTAATTGGCCCAAACAGTATTGGCCAGTACTCCTTCAAACTGTTCTCACCGGTAAAGCTCAAGTAACTTATGCATCTTTGCCTCAGGATCAATCTGATAATTATGATGTAGTTAAGAGCTTGATTCTTAAGGCCTATGAGCTTGTTCCTGAAGCTTATAGAGTAAAATTTAGGACAACTTATAAGCAAGATAAGCAATCCCATGTTGAGTATGCAAAAATCAAAGAAGATCTGTTAGAGCAGTGGTTAAATTCTAAGAATGTGGATTCTGATTTTCGAAAATTTAAGCAGATGATTTTGCTGGAGGACTTCAAGAGGTGTATTTATAAAGATGTAAGCCTATATCTTGATGAGAAAAGAATACATAATCTGTCTGATGCTGCAGTTTTAGCTGATGAATATGTTCTCACTCACAAGAGATATTCTAAAGAAAAAGGGAAAGCTGAGAGTAAGTACGTTGCCTCTACTCACAGTACAGGTAACAGGAAAGAGAATAAAGATGATGTTTCTCAGGAAATAAATACCAGCTTCACCTCTAGATTTCAGAAAAGTAAATGTACTTATTGTAGTAAGCTTGGTCATACTACAGAGAAATGTTTCAGGAGACAGCGTGATGTGAACAAAAAGGAGTCTTTAAATATTCAGTCAATTGGTCTAGTGTCCACTCTTGAGAGTTCCCAGAATTCTTTAACTGAGTTAACTGAACCTGCTTTGAGGGGTAACTTAAATTCTCAGGATGGAGCTCCTATTTTGAGCAGTAACGTGGGTGACACTCTCAAGAGTTCATGTGCTAATTTCCTGTCTGATGGTTTTGTCAGTCCTCTGGACAGTAATGACAGGAAATCAGTTCAAATATATCGTGATACAGGTGCTTGCCAATCCCTTATGCTGACCAGTGTTCTAGGCTCTAATGTTAATTCCTCTGATGAAACTGTAATCTTACAAGGTGTAGGGAATAATTACTTCTCTGTCTCTTTGTGCAGAGTGAATTTAGAGTCTGGTTTTATTAATGGTTCCGTTATGGTTGGGTTGGTTGAGACACTCCCAATGTCAAGTGTAACTTTCTTACTTGGAAATGATATTGGTGGAAGTCAAGTGTGTCCAGCTCCTCAGTTGTCTAGTGAGCCAGTGGCTGCTGCCCAGGATTGTGATGTCCCTGATGTGTTCCCTGCATGTGCTGTCATTAGGGCTAAGTCTAAAGTTACTGGTGATTTAGAGGATAATAGTGATGATGATGTTATCCTAGCTGACACTTTTCTTGCTAATTTGGACCACTCACCAGATGAGGCAGTACCCCGTAGTGTTGATAATTTGCCTCGTCAAGAGTTGGTTGAGTTGCAGGTTGCTGACCCTGAGTTGAAAGGTCTAGCTAACTCTGCTTACAGTGAAGAAGAGTCAGCCGGTGCTTCTACTTGTTATTATGTAAAGTCAGGAGTACTTATGAGGAAGTGGAGACCCCCAACAGCATCAGCCGACTGTGAATGGGAGGTTGTACATCAAGTTGTCATCCCTCGTGTTTGTAGGCAGGATATCATTAGAGTGGCTCATGATTCCAGTTTGGCAGGACACCTTGGAGTGAGGAAGACTGTGGCACGCATTTTGAAACACTTCTACTGGCCAGGTATCTTCAGGGATGTTTCCTGGTATTGTAAGTCTTGTCACACCTGTCAAGTTGTGGGGAAGTGTAATCAGACCGAAAATGTTGCACCTCTAGTTCCCATTCCTCCATTTGAGGCGCCTTTCACCCGTGTGTTGGTGGATATTGTGGGCCCTCTTCCTAAGACTTCTTCAGGATTTTCTTATGTGTTGACCCTGAATGATATGGCTACTCGTTATCCTGAAGCCATTCCGCTTAAAAATATCTCAGCAAAGAACGTGGTTAAGGAAATGCTAGGGTTCTTCACAAAGTTTGGTCTGCCCAAGGAGGTACAGTCAGACCGGGGAAGTAATTTCATGTCAAATGTTTTCAAGCAGTCTCTGAAAGAGTTGGGCATCTCCCAGATCACGTCTTCAGCTTACCATCCCCAGACCCAACGAGCGTTGGAGAGATATCATCAAACACTCAAATCGATGCTCAAGAAATACTGTTTGGAACATCAGAAAGACTGGGATAAAGGTCTTCCATTCGTTGTATTTGCCGCAAGAGAATCTCCAAATGAATCACTGGGCTTCTCACCTTTTGAACTACTGTTTGGCCATGAAGTAAGAGGACCCCTTAAGCTACTCAAGGAATGCTGGCTGTTGGAGGAAGATGACGTCAACCTGCTGGAGTATGTGATGAAGTTCAAAGAACGGCTGTCCACTGCTTTACAGCTGGCGAGAGAGAATTTAGGAGCTGCTCAGGAGAAGATGAAGACTTGGTATGAGAAGAAGTCCAGGTTACGCCACTTTCAGCCAGGAGATCAGGTTTTGATTCTGCTACCAGTGCATGGGCAACCTCTTCAAGCCAAGTTTAGTGGTCCTTATTTCGTGGAGAAGAAACTCAGTGATGTCAACTATGTCATCGCCACACCAGATCATAGAAAGAACAAGCAACTTTGTCACATCAACATGCTAAAGTTATATCACAGGCAGGACGAAAATAACCCAGTCTGCACTGTAGCTGTTCCACCCGAGTCTGCAAGTGAAGTTCTCCCATGCAGCATGAGCCTGAGTGATAGTTTGGGGAAGAATCCTGATATCATGAATGATCTCCAGACTAAGCTTTCTCATCTACCTCCCGAGGAAAGGCAGGAGTTTTCGGCATTACTGCAGGAGTACCCGCAAGTGTTCCGTGCCACTCCAGGAAGAACTACTGTGTTGATGCATGATGTCGATGTTGGAGACGCAAAGCCAATTAAACTGCCTCCTTACCGTGTGAACCCAGTGAAAGTTCCTCTCATCCAGAAGGAGCTTGGCTACCTGTTGAACCACAAGATGATTGAGCCCTGTCAGAGCGAGTGGAGTTCTCCTGTCACTCTAGTCCCTAAGCCAGGTGGGTCACAGCGGCTTTGCATCAACTACAGACGTGTTAATCAGATAACCAAAACAGACACTTACCCTCTCCCTCGTGTGGAAGATTGCATAGACAAGCTCGGAAAGGCTAGGTACATAAGTAAGTTTGATTTGTTAAAGGGATACTGGCAAGTACCTATGACTGAACGTGCTAGGGAGATCTCATGTTTTGTAACACTAGGAAAGACTTTTGCATGTTCAGTAATGCCATATGGTATGAAGAATGCACCAGTCACATTTCAGAAGCTCATGAATGTTGTAACAGAGGGTTTGGCAGGGTGTGTTGTTTATATTGATGATGTATTAATCTTCAGTTACAACTGGAAAGATCACCTATGCCATGTCAGTAAATTTCTTGACCGTTTAGTTCAGGCTAATCTTGTAGCTAATTTATCAAAGTGTGAGTTTGGTCAAGCTAAAGTTCAGTACCTTGGGTACGTGATTGGTGATGGACATGTTGCACCACCAGCAGCTAAGGTTCAGGTTATAAGTGATCTTCCCAGACCTAAAAGTAGGAAAGAGCTACAAAGATTTTTGGGAATGGTAGGTTATTACCGGAGATTTGTTCTTAACTTTTCAATTCTTGTATCACCACTTACAGACCTACTGAAAAAGGGAGTTAAATTTGTCTGGACCGATAACTGTGAATCCTCTTTCAACAAACTTAAAGCTATTCTATTAAGTCAGCCAGTGCTCGCTACTCCAAATTTTGCTAAGCCTTTTAAGATGGCTGTTGATGCAAGTGATACAGGAGCTGGGGCTGTTTTGCTGCAAGAGGATGATCAGGGTATTGAACACCCTGTATCTTATTACAGTAAGAAGTTCACTCCACCTCAAAAGAACTACTCAACTATTGAGAACGAGCTTTTGGCCTTGATTTTGGGTTTACAGCATTTTTCATTTTATTTGTGTTCTGGTTTTGACCCCATAGTCATTTATACCGATCATAACCCACTGAAATTCCTTAGTAAGTTTAAAGATAAAAATCAGAGGTTGACAAGATGGAGTCTACTTCTTCAGGGGTATTCATTAGACATACAACATGTCAAGGGGAAAGAAAATGTTATTGCAGATTGCTTATCTAGACTTTAGACAGATTGTTTTAGAGTAATAAGAAATATCCTTAGTAAATTTCTTTTTCTTTGTGGGGAGGTGTTACATAGCCTATGATTTCATCATCCTTTGTGTAATTTTAACGCACAGTATGCTGCATGTTTGATCACGAGCGTGTTCTGCCTCAGTCCCCCCATTCTACCGTTATAGTGGAGTAAGTCGTCCTTTCTGTTGTTCAGAGTAGGATTGTCAACTCTTTGTCCCCATGGCTTCATTTTCGCGTCCTTCTTACAAGTTGTATCAAGCTCTGCTGGCCCCTATATAATGAGCTCAGTCTCTGCATTATCGCCACTTAGATCTGCTCCTCATTTTGTTCACATCTCTGTCCTCCCCTGTACAGCTATTATTGAGTGCTCAGGAAGCCTCCATCCATCTAGCAGCTGTGTAATTTGAGTGTGGGTGTTGTTGCATTTTGTTCTTGTACTGTATAGCATAAGTTTAATTTGTAGGCCTAGTGAAGTTTTTGTAATTTATGTAGGATTCATTTTGTCAGCCAGTTTTAATACTAGTTTGTATCTGTAATGATTTATCTTGCATTAACTGAGCATTACCCAGTGTATTTTCATTTTATCAGGGCTGACTTAGATAAATTTACTCTTGCTAATTTCGTGTTAATAGAGGCTATTGCAGTTAACCATATATTTAACCTGTTTTTTGCCATTACATTATCCTTATGAGTCCTGAATGTTTTGTTGTTAGTTTGAGCATTAAACTTTAACTTGTAATTTTACCTAACTCTTTTGTTTTGAACCTGGAGCTTTACGGGACAGTAGTAATTTTTAGTATTCTCACTTAAAGTATACATTATCTTTCGCTGTTCCGTAACAATATATATATATATATATATATATATATATATATATATATATATATATATATATATATATATATACACACACACACAGACGAGGTGCTACCCCAAAGTTCCAGTAATTTGAATAGAGGGACCCAACTGTTTGCAGTTTTGCCTTTTGTTGCTAGGAGTCAGCAGCGCCCCTTGTGCATCAGTGTGGCCATGGCCATGTCTGTGAGCTGACGTGTTGTTGAGCTACGCTTACTATTGTAACGTGGTGTGTAGGTGGTTTGGCAGTTTTGCAACGGCGGACCAATGGCGCAGCAGTGTGAAGTCGATGTTGATCGTTTTCTTCGATAACCAAAGGATTACTCACAAAGAATTCGTCCCACCTGTTCAGTCTGTTAGCAGAAAGTTTTACTGTGAAGTTTTGCAGCATCTGAGGGAGAACATCTGCAGCCAACGTCCAGAACAGCGGAAGAACGAGGACTGGGTCCTGCATCGTGATCACGCCCACGCCCACACATCAGTTGTTGTCCGGCAGTTCCAGGCTTCCACTAAAACGGTAATCACTCTCCACCCACCTTATTCACCTGGCCTTGCCCTCTGTGACTTTTTTCCTGTTTTCCAAGGCTGAAATTACAACTGAAAGGGCGTCGATTTGACGCGATTGAGGAGATCCAGACAGAATCCCAGGAGGTGCTCAAGACTATCACGCCTGAAGCCTTCCAGGGATGCATGGACTTGTGGAAAAAACGCTGGGACCACTGTATACATGCCCAAGGCGACTACTCTGAAGGCGACAGTGAGAACTAGGAGGTAAGGTAACTTATTTTCCTACAATATTCAAATTACTGGAACTTTTGGGTATCACTATATTTATATATATATATATATATATATATATATATATATATATATATATATATATATATATATATATATAAACCAGATGGATAGATGTAGCTAGCTTGTGTTAGACTGTGGCGAACATTATTCACTCATTCCATATAGTGCTGTCTGCTCCCGCCTTCATAGTTATGATTCTACTACTGTGTCTCATCCTTTTTTCCTACTTTTCCATTTCCCTCCTGTCATTTTTTATTACTCTTCTTTTCACTAGAAAGTGGCTCTACGCTGAATGATAAGTCTGATGTTTTCCTGAAATGCAGGAATCCATTTGCAACGCTGGGGGGTAACCACATAGCCATATCACGGGGTGAAAGAGAGTCTTATGGTGACCCTGTTAGGTGGGTGGAGAGACAAATGCGGCATCTACTTAGGAACTAAATCTCCATTCTTGTGCCCTTGCTTCAACAGTAGCGAGGTGCTGTCACCCGCAAAGGAACATCGATTCACTGCATAGAATTACCCTGCTGGAGCAGTTGCTTGCCTGTGCTTTATGGGTCTGCTCGTCCAGACAAGCTAGGAGTGATTAACAGCACAAGCAATCAGTACACTGAATAGCCATATTGACATCACACTTTCTGTCTTACTCGAGCACCGATCTTAAACCACTCACTTAACGCCCACTTATCCCTGCAAAGGCTTCACCACCATCAAAAAACGTTTGAGAAGCATTATCTTGACTCGTGAATGTTATACTTTCCTTGCAGTTCTTTTCACACGCTTTCTCCACATATCCTCTACCACTCCTAAAGCCACTGTTTTCTCACTAAATATTCCGATGCGCTCCTTATTTTCTCAAGGATTATTCTTCCATACGTCTTTCCTGCAACTCCCTGCAGCCTTACAGTGTGATACCGTCTCCACTGACTTTGATCACCTTTGTTTCTCCTCCAAACGTAATCAGCCTTCTTCCACTCTCCTGGTACAAAAACATTCATCCAATCTTTCATCAGTATTTCCAGATAACACATCACTGCACTTTCTTTGCTCTTTATCATTTGTCTCTACATTGTACAGGATCAGCACATGATGCCTTCCCGTTTTTCAGTCGCTACACAGTATTCCTTTTTTTTTTTTTTTTTTTTTTTTTAGTGTCACATTTCCGGGAGCAAATAAAATAACTAGTTTAATTTATTAAAAAGGACTGAAAATTATTGGTTGCTCTATATTTTCAGTACTGCAGTGCCTTATGAATAAGACTTTTTCTGGAGTGCATTCACCTTCTGATACTATAATTTGAGTAAAATTTTGTAAATAAAATAATACTCTAATTTACCTAGCGAAGTTGAGTATTTTTAACCATGGGCAAGGAGCCTGGTGCCCAGCCTTTTTTAACTGAGTAATTTCAATAGGAAGATGTTCCTTAAGTCATATTTTTTAAATATTTCTTATTTGTCGCCGGGGCGAGCGAAGTAAGAGGAGATAGCCACGTACTATTCTGGTCTGTTTTCCAATATACATGAAAAAATATATATATATATTTGTTCACTGGTTCGTATGAGCGTGTAAAAATTCAATATCGGAGATGCAGATTATTTAAAAATCACAGGTAAAAAGCAGACAAAATCTCTATTTATCGACCAGTTTTGCTCTAATTTTAATTGGAGATTCCTCTGAGCTTGGCAAATGGGAAATCTTCTTTAAAAATTCGGGCCACTAGGTGGCGCGATATGCGTATATATTTTTAAAATTGGCAAAAATTCCTTCCATCCTCCTCTGTCTTTCTTTTCTTCATTCGTTCCTTGTCCTTCTGCCTATGGGTGACTTTACACTCCCTCTTCTGTCTTTCTTTCCTTCATTCTTTCCTCTTCCTTTTGCCTGTGGGTGACTCTACACTGAGTGACAAGCCAAATGGTTTCCTGAACACCAGGAAACTATTTACTACGCTGGGTGGTAACCATATAACCAAATTTTGGCACCTGGTGGTTTAGTGGGTAATTATTGCACTCCAATCGGATTGAGCCGGTGAAGGTTTATATCCAAGGGGTGGTTGGGGTTGATTGCTCATGTAATGCCACTCAGGGATGAGTGAGGCTGGTCACTCTTATCCTAAATGTCGGGACCAACTGCCTAGCCCCGGGCTCCTACGCTCCTCATGGGACAATGTAGGATAAGATGATGGATGGATGGCAAAAATTCTTACAAAAATCACCAGTAGACTGGGAAAAATCTTCCTGGCCACCGGAGTGAGAAAAGTGAGCAAAGGTGGGCACTTACTTTTGTGCTCAGTATTCTACTATACATCAACTGAAGGCGCCAGTGCAGTGGAAGGCTGGTCACCTGAGTGTGGTGACCACCATCTTAACAACATCAGCTTATATAATATTCAAGACAAGATGTGGCTTCAGTGACCAATGTTCCACCCCATGGATGCCTTCATTTGATGTATTCATTTACATATTAATGGCTGTCTCTTTGGTTACTTCCTTTACCATTTGACACCAGACACATTTTCATTAATCTAGAAACTAGGTTCATACTACTGTAATATTTTCAAAGTAGCAATGTCCAAAAATAATGACCAAAACTCACCCCCCATCCTTTTTAAATCCTGTCGCTGTCCCTGCTTTTACCAACTCTGATAGTCGAGCAGTTATTGTAATAAGTAATTTTACAGTTGGCGGGAAACTGACAACTACACGAGCGGGACTCACTTCCTATCATTGCCCTAGTGAGGTACCAGGTCCATTAAGTCCTAAACTGAGCGTGGTGTGTTGCATTTGATATATTTAATTTTCCCTCTATTCCTATAGCCACTGTTGGACTTGCTAACGTTATGGTAGATGAATCAGAAAGTGCATGGATCTTGTTCACGGAAGCCACAGCTCCTTTGTTTTGGGGATCAACCTTGGGGATGGGAATGGGATAATATATGGCCAAATATCCTGTTTTTACCAGAAGCTCTGTGGTGTGTTGTTAAAAATTTCACTCATATCAGGTATGCTGCAGCCCCAAGAGCTGACTCATATGAGATAAGTCATATGCCATGGTTTAAACGTTATTACGTTTATAAGATCCTTGTGTGTGTGTGTGTGTGTGTGTGTGTGTGTGTGTGTGTGTGTGTGTGTGTGTACTTAAAACAGTAGGCTGATACAGAGAGTGGAACTGATCCACGTACTGACCCTCATCACAAGCACTGAAAATAGCCATCCAGATGTGCATCTGGGATGGGCAATCTAGTAGACTGTAGCACCAGCCAAACAGGGCAGTACCTCCAACGTGGATGGAAAGCTGATGATATGGAGAGCTGGAGCTTCTATTTCATTAGCCCTCAGGACTAGCTTCTGACCATTGCCCTTCGCTGAACTTTTTCAGTGTTTCACTAACACAGAGTGTAGACCAGCATGCTCTTCATACAACTATCAACTATCAACTATCAACATCAGACTACATACAAATTACACGCTGCACTTCACTTTCTATTTTTTTTTAAATAAAAATGTCATCTCAACACTCAGCCTCAGAGTCAGCAGAAGGGGAGGGGGGTGGACCATAAAACATCCACCATCTCCCCCTCTGTCCGTGACTGCCAAGAGAAATGTTTGGAACCACTGTCTGACACTTCATTTATGCAACATTCATGGCCTTTCCTCTAATTTTTTTCTCTGTTGAACGCCATTTGTCTTCTTCTAAACCTCATCTTCTCTTCCTTACTGTGACCCATCTGTCTGAGGCGACTGATAGTAAGCCCTTCTCTATATCCTCCTACTTTCTCTATACTCATTTCAAAGTAGTAGTGGCTTTTGTGTTTATGTACGGAACAACATATCTTGCTCTCATGTTCTTAACATTAATTTTCTGAATTCTCTCTTCTCTGGCTTAGGCTACCCTGTCATTCTATGACTAAATATATCAGTGCTGTGTAGTTACCCCTAATGCTATTGACTATGAAAAATTCTGTGACTACCTTACTTCTACGATGGAACACATCCTTTCAATTTCTTTTTTCTCTGAAATCTCCATTCTAGGTGACTGCAATGTTCACCACCAGCTTTGGTTGTCCTATCCATTCACTGATCCACCAGGTGAAGAAGCCTATATCATTTCTATCCTTAAAGACCTAGATCAGCCTGTACAGCACCCGACCCGTATACCTGACTGCCTTGGAGAGAATTCAACCATACTTGATCTTTTCCTTACAACTAATCCTTCTGCTTATGCTGTTAATCTTTTCCTTTCAGTGGGCTCTTCTGATCACAACCTTATCACTTTGACCTGTCCTAATGCTCCAGTAAGGTCTGTAGGCCCTCCCAAGAAGTGGTGGCTCTGGGACTTTGGAGCTACTGATTATTAAGTCCTAAGGCAGTACTTCTTTGATTTTCCCTGGAATGATTATTGCTTCTATGGCCAAGAGCTATATGTGTGTGCCTTGCGCAATCTGGAGAGTATTGTCTCAGGCATGGAGGCATACATTCTTTCTCTTATCCTGTGACTAATGCAAAAAAGAAAGAAAAAAAAAAAGGTTTAATCACGCTTGTTCTAAAGCTGTGCACAGCAACAGAAAGGCCTACAAAAGGTAATGGAGCCAACCCATCCCTGAACCTCAACCCTATTATGTTTCTGTCTGGAATTATGCTATGTCTGTCCTTCGCTCATTAAAAATTATTTCATTCATACTAAATGCTCTGAACTCTCCAACTCAAATTCTTCCCGCTTCTTCTGCCATCTTGCCAATAACCTTTCTAACAACTTTACTTCATCATCTTTCCCTCGTCGTTTTCATTCGATGACTGTGTAGCTGTTTCTTCTACTGATAAAGCAGATCTGTTCACTCAGACTTTCTCCTCCAATTCCACCTTAGACAATTTCGGTGCTGTTCCTCCATCACTTCCCCCTTCTGAATTCCTCATAGCTGACAATGAAACTTCTTGAACTGATGTGTTTTCTGCCATCACTACCCTCAATAATAAAAAGGCATATGGGCCTGATGGGGTTCCTCCTGTTCTCCTCAAGAACTGTGCTTCTGTGTTCATACCCTGCTTGGGTTAACTCTTTCGCTATTCTCTCACAACTTGCACCTTTCCTTTTTGCTGGAAGCTTGCTCTCATTCAGCCTGTCCTAAAGAAGGATTACCATTCCCAGCCCTCTGTCTATGACCCAACTGCATTAACATCCTCCATTTCTAAAGTTGTTGAATATATTGCTTTAAAAAATTATTGCACCTATCCTATCATAACCTTTTCTCTGGTCATCAGTAAAGATTCCACTAGGGACACTCCACGAAGGGTAGTGGCCACGATGAGAAGCTGAAGAACACTCAGACACGTATTCTTGCACCTTATCTTTTTGTTGGAAAATTGTTTTTATTCTGCATGTGTTTTGACAGAACGTGATGCTTCCAGTTCCCTATTCCCAAACTACTTTAATCTTCTGTTTTAAACGACTGAATTTATTCTCACCCGGATGAATTTGAGGCATCTCTCATTTCATGGCCTAATTTCTGACCGCATATAGAGGTGCCTTTGAGATATTCCATTCCTCTGGGTTTCATAGCCACCCACTTTTTTTTTTTTTTTTTTTTCAGTGAGACCCTTGATGTTGCGCAGCCATCCGGAAAATCCTCCTTCCCTCCTTCGTTTCCGGTACAACAGTATTAGCCAGGGTGTATTACATGTTGGTGGGTTTAGTAGAAAATCTGTAAGGCATAATTTTAATAAATCAGAGTTATAATCGTTTTTTTTTTTTTCGCATGAGAGATACTGTATGATAATCATGGGTTTTAATGCTAGTGAAGCACACGCCCACTATTAGCAAAGAGCCAGGGAATAATGGAGGTCACCCATATAGCTATTCCGTCTGTCCGTGAACTTTAGACATAACACATCTTGAATTATTTTGTGAATATTTTAAGGGCTTGGTCTTTAGATTCTTTCTTCTGACTTTGACAAAACTGATTTATAACAAATCAGTTGCAATGAAAATTGCTCAATGTGTATTTATCATTCCTTTCAGTAACTGTTTTCTTCGGCCATCTCATGGTACTGATCTTGTAATAAAGATATTGTATTATTAATGAATGTACATTAAAGTACATTATTATTATAATCAGAATTCAAAGTACAGTCTTGAGCAAAAAGTCACTGACACTATACTTATCCCAGTGTTGTCTTCTCTACCATATATTTCATTTACAATGCTTCTTTCCTTCTCATAATCTTTTGCTGATTGCTACATACTGTAATCACATAAGAGTAGTTCTTGTAACAATTTCCTTTGCCACAAACAACAGAAAAGTGCCGTCGAACTTTTCCTCTGAAATTCACTGTAGAATATGACTAACATCTTTGTTATAATCAAGGAGTAAAATTAATTCTCACAATCAGACGGCGACAAATCCGGCATCATAACTAAACTAACCAAATTTATCTCTCGTATAGTTTTTCTGTGGTTTAGGCTAAAATATACAGTATATGTAGATTCTCTTAGTGACATCTATTTCAGATACACCTACGTAAGACCTCCAGATCGGAAATGGGGCGATTTGCTGCAGAATGGGTCCTGGACTGGCATGATGCGTCTTATTGTAGAGGAGGTGAGGAACACACACACACACACACACATACACACACACACACACGTATGGACATGTAGGTACAGAGGTACACATATAGACAGACAGGTAGACACACACACACACACACACACACACACACACACACACACACACACACACCGCTCGCAGGTGCAGTGGTAACGTTACTGCTTGCCAATTGGTGGACTGGAGTTCGCGCCTCGCTCAGGTTGCGAAAAGTTTCACTGACGAAGTGGGTGGTTACTGTTCCCCTTGAGCAAGGGAACGGGTGTGTGCGTGTGTGAAGGTCACAGCCTTGCCCTTAGATCGGACTATATGAGCTCTCAGCTCCCTTCCGGGAGGGTAAAAGCTGACGATCACGACCATCAAGTGATCCTGACCGACCCGGTGAATTACAAACACATGCATACAAAAACGTATGTAGACAAGCAAAGGCACAGATACAGTGTACAGACCGGTAGATAGACACACACACACACACACACACACACACACACACACACACACACTGAAAAATACTTGGTAGCATTTTTTCTCTCTCTCTCTTGTATTCCTGTCCATACAGTAGATGTTTCGAGCACGGTTGGAGACAGCAGACCATATATTATATAGAAGAATGGAAACTGCTACATTGATGAGCAAGGTGATGGAGAAAACGTAGTGCCTGAGAGTGAGGGAATGAAGGAGTAGTGTCCATGAGAGTTAGAGAATGGAAGAGTATTGTCCATGAAAGTGAGAGAGAGGAAGAGTAGTATTTATGATGAGAGAGAGAGAGAGAGAGAGAGAGAGAGAGAGAGAGAGAGAGAGAGAGAGAGAGAGAGTTGTGTCAGTGAGAATGAAAGAGAGGGAGAGTGGTGTCCGAGAGTGAGAGAGTAAGAAAGGGTAGTGTCCATGAAGGTGTGAGAGATGAAGAGAAGTGTGCATGTGACTGAAAGACGAAGAATAATGTCCATGAGAGAGGGGGCGGGGGAAGACTCCATGATAGTGCTAGAGAGGAAGAGTAGTGTCCTAGAGTGAGAGAGAAGAAGAACAGTTTCAAAGAGTGAGAGAGGGGGTGCAAATGCGTCCAAGACAGTGAGAGAGTTACGCGAGTACAAATTAATGTGGGAGCGGTTCTGTTATGGTTATCCCTTCATAGGGGTTACCAGGAGGGAGGAAGGTGTAGCAAAATGGATGACGATACTAATATATGCAGAAGATATATTAAAAGCACGCTTCAGACAGTCTGAGTATAGATTATGGATTAGTTCAGGCAATACTAGAAGAAGCTAGATCCTACAAAGGGACAGGGGCCGTACCACCAAAAATACTTAATATCGCTTAGTACACTTAGCAGACGAAAATTTTTCACGAGTTGCACATAAGTCTGGGCAGAATACTTAAGTGATACCTACCAAACTACTTACTGGTCTTAAGTATATTTTGTAGCCGACAAACTTAAGTATCCCCGATGAGGTTACTTAAGTGCTTCTCATTCTACTCAGTCATGATCCCCGCACAACAAAATCAAGGAGTGAGAATATGAAGGGCGATAAATTATAGAGAAATAGGGAAAAAAAGATGTTTTGGGCCTATGTATGACGTTTCCAACGAATTAATGTATAAAAATAAGACGAAATTGAAAAAATATTACAGTATAATGACATATTTTGCAGATGTTACGCCATACACAAACAACCTATGCAAGATCACTAGCGCAAAAATTAAAGTAATTGCAATACTTTGACTTAGAAATTAGAAAGATGCAGTTCTTTAAAGGAGAAAGTCCTTTACTTCTCTTTTCCCAAGTACAAACAATTTCTGTTAAACATTTCCCCGTTGGACGTTTTTTCACCATTCAGCCACAACTTTTCAAACAAAGCTTATGTCATACTGTTGCTGATACTGTGGCTGTTTTACTGATGGAAAAAAAAAATGCGGAGAACAGTATGCCACACTAATCGAAGAATAATCTTTTGTGAAGTGATGGAAGCGATTCGCAAATAATTTTGTCCCAACATTCAGCTGCAGCTCTACTCCTTGGTGATGAGTCCTCATGACCAGTATATTCATTCAGTAAATTAGCGGGTATGTACAAAATAACCGCGAAATGTTTTGTACGGACATTAAATGGAAAACCGATCATAACCTAATTGTGTCAAAAATTTAGCTGTAGCTCTGCCCCATGGTAATAATTCTGTACCATAATCCTTCAACAAATTAGAATATGCGTGTAGAATAATAGCAAAAAAGCAAGAAAATTTATTTTACGAATATCGTCCATAACCTAACCTAACCAGTCTTTGACGGGGAAACAACCAGCCAAGGTCATGCAAACGATCCACAATGGCCCTAAATTTCAGTTATGTCTGTGTTCAATGGTAATTACTCTGTCTTATTACATGCAGTAAATAAGAATACACGTACAAAATAACTGTGAAACGTCATTCAAGCATAAAGAGTGGGGAACCGATCATAACCTACCCTATCCTATCCATGTTTTCACGGGGAAACGACCGACTCGTCAATGTGAGGTCGTGAAGGGATTCATAATGAATTTTGTAATCATGTGCAGCACTAGTTTTGGCGCATGGTAACCATTCTTTATCACACGCATTCAATCAAGTAAAGCATATTTATAATACGCCAGGGAAACGTCTTGAACACAGGGAACCGTCTATGTTTTGTCTGGGGAAACGACTACCCTTTCGACGGCGTCGTTGTTAGGTAACGCCTAAGATTCTAAAAGAAGTTTGACTTAATCAGCTCTTGTTGTGCCCAACAGTAATGATTCTTTATCTTGATCATCCAGTAAATCAGAACACATGGGTAAAAGATCAGAGAGACGTCCATATCTTTACAGGGAAACTTCAGTAGGTGATAATTATTGAGTTTTTACTTATGTAAAACCTTATTGAGAACATAGCTGTACACAGCAGTAAGAAAATGTTTACGATTTCCATCCAATAAAACAAAATGCATGCGTAAAATAACGAACAAACGTCTTGAGATGGAACAAATCAATGTATAACGACGGTAGGTCGGTGACAGAGATGACAATTTGGGAGAAGACATACTACCAAGAAATTCAATTTTCACTCTGCACTCGATACTCAGGAAATTGTAGTACCTCCTACTTGTGATTTTATAAACAAAATTTTGGTTGGTCATTCACTCTGTTTGAAATAATTCATTGTTTTACTGATCATGATTTTGCTATGCACTGCTATCCATCCAGCCGTACTACACTTTGGACTTTTGTACTTTACTTTGCTGAGTGGAGCGCTAAGCAGTATCGATGGTAGCACTTAAGTAGTCCACTCAGTAAAGTACTCCAGGCTGGGACTTAAGTAGAAGTCAAGCTATAATACTTAGTAATTTTGTGGGTACCGGCCCGGATGTCCACCTCCCATTTCAGTTAATTCTTTTATGCTTCGACACAAACCAGTACAGTCAAGCAATATTCCAGTGAAAAGAGAAATTGCTCACATGAAGCTGCTTTTGTCATCATTCATCAACTGAAGTCACTACAATAGGCCAGCCAATAGGAAGGAAGGAGACACGGTGTCTGTGGAAGGGGCATACCTCTATTAGTCATCCTTTGTAGTGACCCTGTGCAAACATTCCAGAATATCCCTCAGAAAGGACTGTGATGGATACATCCGTCAGCCAACATAAGTACACACTGCTATCCATATGGTATCTTACTTTGTATGGCAGTAACCCCAAAGCCTTTTTATTGTAGGCCCCTTATTCCAGCACTGTCTCAGCGACCTCCTCTCTATCAAAGTCACTATCTGCCCCTGATATGAGCCTGAGCACTTCTTCATCCACTCACACCCATTTAACTTGCACCACGTCCCCTCATCATGTCACTGTCTCCAGCACTGCTCCAGTTAATTATTCTTCCTGGTTTCGACACCTACGCTAATAAAGAACAACCCACTCCAAACTCCCATGTGACGATTGACACCCATATGTATCAGTCTTCCAGTAGGCCACCAAAATGACACTCCATATGCCATATTGACAGGGTCAACTGCTGGGAAGTATGAGTATAACCAGATTGCCCGGTTGGCTCACAGAGTACCACACACACACTATGCATTCACCGCATCCCAGCCGCCTATACTGATGGCCATGCAATTGTGAGGTGAAATGTTGTTGTTGTGGCCTCGTGCTCATCTTGATGTGAACCAAGTGGACCACCGGAGACTATTCACTTGAGCCTGGTACTTCCAGTTATCTTATTTAGGTTATGCTCAAAGTTTGTCTGCGTTATCAAAGTGAGGTTAATGAGGAGAGTATGATCGTGATATGCAGGACTGCATTTCAGTGAGGGTAAAATGACATGTTTCTGAGTTGTATTTTGTGTTGATACTGAAGCAGGTAAGTGTGAGGGCCACATCATAGTCAGGGTAGGTGAACTTGTATCTCTGGGAATGGCAGTTATGGAGGAATAAATGTCTGGTGGGGAATTACAAAGGATTCTGTTTGTTTGGAGGTTTTGAATCGCTGTTGTGGCTGTGCATTATGTTTGTGGAGGAGGATGGATGATGATGAGGCATTCTGATGGGTTGGATAATCGTTTATTTTACCTCGCCCAGACAAAGCCACACGAGATATTGTTTTCGGTCGAGTTTCTTTGTTCGTTTGTTGTTTGTTAGCAACATTACGGAAATACAGCTGAATGAAATTACATGAAAATTTCTGAATGTGTGCTCTGGTCCACAAGGAAAGTGATTAAATTTTAGAGGTAATCAAAAGACCCTGAAAGATCAAAATCAAGGTCACGGATTTTCAGAGGGCTATAACTTGAAAACGGTTGAAGATAGAGATATTTACTATTAGGAATATACAAGAACTCGTAATATGGGCTTTCATTTGGCACAAAGTCCTTTGAATACTCAGTGAGCTATAACTCGAAACTCGTTGAAGATAGAGAGATATTTACTATTATCAGCATATAGGAAATCCCATACGTGTTTTTAATTTGCACCTTGTCCTTTGACTGTGAGTACCTTGAAAGATCAAACTCAAGGTCACGGATATTCTGGGGTTATAACTCGAAACTCGTTGAAGATATTTACTCTTAACAAGATATTGGAAGTCTCATAAGGGCCTTCATTTGGCAGCATGGCCTTTGACCTTGAGTGACCTTGAAAGGTCAAATGTAAGGGCACCGATTTTCAGAGGGCGTAACTTGAAAACATTTGCGCCATTACCTTAGACTTTAAGTCATTAACTCCCAGAGTTCCTGTGTGAGGGATTGTGATGGAAGGATGCTAAGTGTACTACCTTCCGTCTATCGGCTCACAGTCGTGAAGCTCCTAGGTCCTTACCTCGGGGTTCTCTCCTTTATTATCTTTAGAAAATGCCCAATTCCGTCCTATATTGAGGACGCTGGGCGCAAATCGGTTAATTGTTCACTGACACTAAATAGCAAAAACGAGTCAGTACTAAACAGCAATGAAATAACTGCTGTCGGGCGAGGCGTATTGTGCCTGGTACCACTTTCTTTTTCTTTTTTTTTTACTGAGGTGGGTATATTATCTGCTTGTCGGCTGAAGAGTCACACTATCGTGACCATGAAATAGGATACAAAAAATCCACACTGGCAGACGAAAAAAAATGTATTCCAAACAGTTTCGGCGACAGCTGTCGCCCTCTTCAGTGGATCTACAGACCAAGAGTGGTACATACAAATGCTGAGACGCTGCTTATATGCAGGGTGAGGACACGTTTTCCCAACCACACCTGATGTGACCTCACCTGACTCTCCCTCTACTCTGTCCACGACCTGAGTGAGGGATTACAAGAGGCGGCAAGGACCTTGCCACTAATCCTCTCATCACTGGATCTAATTTATACATTCCTTCACTATGGTTAAAATTATTATATCTCTCTATACATACAGCTTCCACAATCCTACGTTTCTTATAGTTACTACATTTGTACAATATTTGGCTAGAATTCCAGTCGATTCTATGGTCGTTTTCCGAAGAGTGAACGTACACTGCATTATCCTATCTGCTTGTGATTTTTTAGTACAACAATATTGCCCTTACCAGCAGTTGTTCTGTTATCTGCAGTCCACCATGTATATTAACATTTCCAATCCAGCCTATCGCATACAGTGTGGAATTGTGTTGAACGCAGTACCTCATTCTCTTTCGAACCTTCTTAGTAGCATTGACTTTAACTCTGTTCTTTGACTTTAGTATTTTTTTTGTGTGTGTGTGTGTGTAAACAGCAGTCAGTTACACCCAGGTCATTAATACCTTCTGGGTCAGTCACACCTGCACCATTATGACTATAGCATCCACTCATGGCAGCACTATCATCGCTCTGTAACGTTCCTCAGAGAGTGGAGTTGGACTGGTTTCGTACTGCAATTCTCTCTCTCTCTCTCTCTCTCTCTCTCTCTCTGCACACACACACACACACACACACACACACACACACACACACACACACACACACACACAGACGCCGGCTCAGAGGTAACGCTCTCGCTTGGCATCCGTTAAAAAAGGGGGTTCGCGCTCAGCTCGGGATGCGAAAAGTTTCACTGACGAAGCGGATGGTCACTGTTCTTCTTGAGCGAGAGGATGGGTTTGTGCAGTGTGAAGGTCAAGGCTTTGCCCTTATACTGGACTATATGAGCTCTCAGCTCTCTTCCGGGAGGGTAAAATGCTGATGATCACAACCATCACCATGTGATCCTGACCCACCCGGTGAATTACACACACACACACACACACACACACACACACACACACACACACACACACTATACAGTATATATATATATATATATATATATATATATATATATATATATATATATATATATATATATATATATATACTGTATATATATATATATAACTGCTACAATTAGGTTACTCTACATAGAGATGCAGAAAAAAGTAAGGCTGAGAAAGTCGTGCATCAGGGAGATACAATTTCACCAATATTTTTTACAGCATGCCTTGAAACTATTTCCAGAAAGCTAGATCGGGAGAATAAAGGAGTAAACATAGATGGACAAAACTTAAACCACTTACTATTTGCAGATGAAATTGCCCTAATCTCAGAAACAGCAGAGACATTGCAAGGAATGTTAAATGACCTAAATAAAGTCTCAGATTAGGGCTAAAGAGGAACCGGAGTAAAACTAAATCAATGTTTAATCCAAATGCATCAAAGTCCATTAGAAAAAAAACAATTATTTCAGAAATTGAGGAGTGCAATTACTTGGGGCAAATATTAAAATTAACAGATCATGATAGCAAAATTTAAAAAACGCATTATAACTAGACGGAAGCCTGTCAGTAAACACAGAGACACCATGAAAAGTAGCTTGCGTGAATGAAACAAAAGTATCTAACGGATGTATAGTCCCAGCTATGACATACGGCTGTGAGACCTGCAAACTGACAAAATCGATGGAAAAACAACCAATCCATTCTCAAAGACCAACTGAAAGGTAAATTTTGGGAATATCTTTGCGAGACAGGAAAAGATCAACTTGGGTGAGAGAGCAGACTAAAGTCAAAGACATTATACAAGATATATATATATATATATATATATATATATATATATATATATATATATATATATATATATATATATATATATATATATATATATATATAAGAAATAGAGATGGGTAGGTCATGTAGAAGGCATAAGGAACATCCGATGGAGCAAGAGGCTGGATAACTGGACCCCAAGAGATTGCAAGCTTAGTAGAAAAAAAGAGGTTTTATATATATATATATATATATATATATAGAGAGAGAGAGAGAGAGAGAGAGAGAGAGAGAGAGATTGATAGATTGATAGATAGATAGATAGATAGATATAGATATATGTATATATACATATATATATAGATAGATAGATATATATATATATATATATATATATATATATATATATGCGCAGAGAGAGAGAGAGAGAGAGAGAGAGAGAGAGAGAGAGAGAATGTGTATGAGTATATATGTACTGTATGTATATACCGGTATAGACAGATAGATAGATAGATAGATAGATAGGTATATATATATATATATATATATATATATATATATATATATATATATATATTTATATATATATATATATATATATATATATATATATATATATATATATATATATATATATATACATCCATCATTCAATCTTTTGTCGCCCCGTGAAGAGCGTAGGAACCCGGGACTAGGCAAGTTAGTTCTGACATTTAAGATAAGAGTGACCAGCCTCACTCATCCCTGAGTGGCAATACGTGAGCAATAACCCCCAATCAACCCTTGGGCATGAACCTTCACCGGTTCAATCTAATTGGAGCGCCTTAATTACCCACTAAACCACCGGACGCCAAAACTTGGTTATATGGTTACCACCCAGCGTAGTAAATGGTTTCCTGGTGTACAAGAAACCATTTGGCTTGTCACTCAGTGTGGAGACACGCACAGGCAGAAGGAGGAGGAAAGAATGAAAGAAAGAAAAACAGAGGTGGGAGTGTAAAGTCACCCGCAGGTAGAAGCACGAGGAAAGAATGAAGGAAAGAAAAACTGAATATATATAAGCCAATGTCTGCCACGTTTTGCCTGCAAACTTCCCTACCTCTCTCCACCTTCTGTCCGACATGTACAATTTCTTGGAGTCCAGTCAGTCAGCCTCTTGTTACATCGGCTATCCCATATTCTTGCATCATGACCTGCGCACCTCCATTTCTGTTCTTATATTAATTCCGTAATGGCCTTGACTTTAGTCTGCTCTCTCACACAAGTTGATCTTTTCCTGTCTCGAAAAGAGATTCCCAACTTTGACCTTTCCACTCATCTTTGAGAACGTAGTAGATAATTTCCATGAATTTAGTCAGTTTCCAGGACTCACAACCGTATATCATAGCTGGGATATACATACATTATATACTTTTCATTTCATATATTTTGATAATCTACTTTTCATGATGTCTCTGTGTTTACCGAAAGGTTTCAGTCCAATTGAAATGGTTATTTTTATTTCGCTTGAATGGTTTGTCGTAAGTTCTAGTATTTGTCCCTAGTAGTTGTACTCCTCGAATACTTCAAGAATTTTTTCTTTTATTCTGATGACCCTTTTTGGTGCACTTGGATTATACATTAGTTTTACTCCGGTTCATCTTTAGCTTTACTTGTGACTTTGTCTTGCAACGTCTCTGCTGTTTCTGAGACTGGGATATTGCCATCTGCAAACTTTAAATGGCTCAAGTTTACTTCCCCGATGTTTACTCCGTTGTTTTCCCAGTCTAGCTTTCTAAAAATATTTTCGAGGCATGCTGTGAATATTTTTGGTGAAATCATATCTCCCTTACGCACCCACTTCTCAGTCTTAATTTTCTCCGAGTCTTTATATAGTTTAACTGTAGCAATTCCCTCATCTGTGTTTTCGAGCAGTTTTACAATGTTCTCATTTGCTCCTTGTTCCCCCAATGAATTTATAATTGCTATGTGCTCTACTGAGCCGAAAGCCTTCCCGTTATCAACAGTGGTTTATTATACTATGGAGATTTCTCTCTTGGGTGATTCAATGTGTATATATGATCAGTAGTCGAATATCCGCTTCGGCATCACGAGCCTGGTTTTCTTCCAAATTTGTTTTTATTCTGTTCATAATGACTTTAGTGAAGAGTCTCAGAATAACTGGTAATAAGCTAATGGGTCGAGAATTATTAAGATCTTTAGAGTCACCCTTTTTGTAAAGTAAAATAATTATTGCATTACTCCATGTTTTGGGAATTTTCTTTTTATACATTGGGTAAATAAGTGGGCGAGCCTGCATTCGAAACTAAATTTGCTACTGTTGCATCTTCTGGGGCATTCCCAGTTTTCATAACTTTAACAGAAATGTTTGCTTCCTCTGGTGTTACTTCAGACATTTCACTTGTGTCAACTGAAAAGTTAACTATGAGTACTGTTGTCTTTGATGCATACAGTTCTTTGTAAAATTCTTCAACTCTCTTCACCATCCCATCTCTGCAATTAATGACTTCACCGTTTTTGTTTTTCATTGATATCATTTGATCTCCTCCATGTCCCTCATTCTTTTTTCTTCTCACTCTCTCTCTCTCTCTCTCTCTCTCTCTCTCTCTCTCTCTCTCTCTCTTGTTAATAAGCTTAATTGATTCCCCTCTTTCTGTTTAATCTTTATTTGTTTTTACTTTCATCTCTTCTTTTCGTTTCATGAGCTCGAGGGTCTTTTTTTAATATTTGTTGGTTTTGGTTGTATTAGGGTTCCAGACTATCTCTACCGATTCGCTTTGCAGTTTTGTTAGCCTATCATTCAAATCGTTAGTGTCACACTCAGCATAACTTAGAGCCTGAAATCTGTTCATTTGTTTCTAACTGAAAGGCTGCTTTGTTTTCCTTACTTTTATTGGGCTTTTTTTTTTATTGTTATTCATCGTCTTTCTCTCACTTCAGAAATTGAATCTGGCTGTACAACCCCCCATTCTATGGTCACTTACCGTGTATACTTTGTTGATGACTGTGAGATTTATGATCGTGTTATTCTTATCTGCTATAATGAAGTACATTCCATTCTCTGTTTCCCTATTTGGACTTCCAGGTCCTTTTTCTCCCTGTTCTTTTGCGGAAGAATGTGTTCATTATTATCATGTTACACATTTCAGCAAAATTTACCACCAATTCACCTCTGTCATTCCTTTCTCCAACTCCGAAGTTTCCCATACACGCTTCTCCATTTTACGTTTTGCCATCTCTTGCATTAATGTCTCCCCATGAGTATATCTTTTGCATAGTCTAATTAAAATCCATGCTACTTTGATAGACACACTGCTGAATTTAACAATGTTATCTGCCAGATTTGTGTTAGAAGTCCTATGCCACTAATTCTTTCATTTTGCCTTCTTCTATAGTAAAGTAGGTCGTTGGTGTCTTGGTGCTGAATTCATTTTTCTTCTTTTCAGTTGATCTCAGTCAAACCTACAATATCCCTACTACTGTTTTCTGAGTCATTACGTTATCAACTTTGTAATCTTCTGGTATGCTTCTTACGTTGTACGTATAAATCCTCATGGATTTGACTTTGTTAAATGTCCTGGCCTCTGATTTGCCGAGACAGTGACTATTGACTTTCGGTGACATACTGCCCGTAAGCACAGGAGGCGGTGCGATTGGTCCTTTAGTACACGATGATCCAACAGTAACGCCTGGCAAATCATTGGCAGTATAATTCATGATCTGTTGAAAGAATAGAGGCAAATAATCTCACCTCCCTGCCACGTAATTTCTTGTGAGATGTACTTTTTGTGTCATCTTATTCAGTATATTCGGTCGAGCCGTATTTATCTATAGGGGGTCCCTTTGTCCATACCATCTAAAACGGTACCTCATATATTTGCAAGGCCTTCCCCTATCCACATCCATGGGGACACACCAGTTACCAGTGGGATCCTGCGCCTTATGTATACAAGGTATGATCGAAAAGTGTATTCCGCTTGAGAATCAACACACCTAGTCCAGTGGTCGTTCCATTCCTGGAAACATTTTGTAAAGTCAGGTTTTGGGATTGCAAACATATCTTTGTCAAATTTCAACCCCTTCAGTAGAATCTTTAGCTTAGGAAATAGCAAAGAGTTGCCTAGAGCCATTTCAGGGCAGTAGGGAACCCGCCGGACCTGTGTAATCCTGTGTTTGGCCAAAGAAACCTGCATGAGATGGGATGAGTGGGCTGGAGCATTGATGTGGTGAAACTGCCCTTTCTCCACCCTACACCACTGTTGTTTCTTGCTATGCTTTACATTCCACAGGCGATGAAAAACTTCCAGGTAGTATTCTTAATTGATTGTTTGACCTCCTAGTGCATACTTGTATTGAACAACACCCTGGTTGTCGAAAAATCTGAAGCATTTGCACCAGTCCTTAATTTGCATAATACCCATGGCTTCATCACCAAAAGCCTGATGAACCGAATTTTCCTAATGGTTTCAGATTGCATGTCTTCAAGTTCTTAACAAAATTTCATGCAATAACATTACACGATTCGCTAGATCATCACAGCACAAAACTATAATGCGACGAGCAAGGTCTCGTCCTTCAACGCACCCTGCTCGGCGGTGACTGAGTTTGGCGATAGTACTGAACATATTCGAGCAAGCACTCAATGATTCAATATCATGCTTCATTGAGCTGTATATATATATATATATATATATATATATATATATATATATATATATATATATATATATATATATATATATATATATATATATATATATATATGCAGAGACCACTTCACCGTGAAGATATGTATGCAAACTAACCACAGGAGACATGAAAGGAGCGACAGTGAGTACTTTCTTATATTATATCTTCAGACAGAGTGAGACACAAACGTAAAGGGTAGAGGTCTTTTATGCACACCCGCAGCAGGTAGTGGCACACAGAACAATGGATGACCTGAATTTTTACCTGCGGCTTTACTTATGGTCAACTGCAGCAGGGAGTGGAACACAACAAAGGATGATCTGAATCTAAAAATGCACGTGACAAAGGAGGAGGGAGTAGGAGGGGAGGAAAGGGGAGTGGGAGGGAGGGGGAAGAGGGAGGGGAGGAGGGGAAGGGGGAAGGGGAGAGGGGGGTGGGAGGAGGGGATAAATTCTGCTGCTTAACTTAAGATCTAGAGGAATAATGCTTGGTGTGTTCCACACAGGTGTGACTACACCACCAGGAGATGACAGGGAACAATCATGTGTTAGTCTGGGGGATACTGCTTTAAAATTAATTCAGTTAACAATTTATCACACTTAAAATGACCATAGCTCATGTTTACATTCATTTCATATGTGCCAGAAATTAGACAAGATTCTATTACATTTCTTTCATCTAAGCTTTTTGATTTTGCTAGAATCTTGGAGCCTGTCCAGTCAATATGGTGATCACTGGATGCTTTATGCTGAAATAAACCACTACTCTGTTGGGCTGTCCGTACACTGTATTTATGTTGTGAGATTCTAGTTTCCAAATCTTTTCCAGATTGTCCTATGTAAAATTTGTTACAGCTTTTACACGGGATTTCGTAAAGAACGCCTGAATTACTGAAAGGGCTGTTCTTGATGAGGGTTTTTTTGATGGTGTTCTCATATTTGAATACTACTTGTACATTGAGTTTCCTCAGTATGTGAACAACATCAAGAAAATTATCATGTAAGGGGAGGACAAGGGTTCTTTGCATGTTCTGGCTATCTGGCTTATTAGTTTTCCCTTCAAATAATCGTTTCTTGGCTGTATTGTGGCACTGAGTTAATATGCTTTGTGGATATTTTAGCTTCTTTCCAATACTCTGAATCATTTTTAGTTTATCATCTAAAAATTCTGGGTTTAAAATTCTATATGCTCTTAGGTACATGGATATGAACACAGATCTTTTTACATTAATATGATGGTTTGAATAGTAATGATCATATGACATAATATTTGTAGGTTTTCTGTATATCTTAGTCTTCAAAATATTTTGGTCCCTGATAACTTTTATATCCAAAAATGGCAACTCATTATCCATTTCCATCTCATGAGTTAACTTAATCGATGGAACTAACGAATTTAATTGCAGGAGAAATTCATCAATGGGAAGACTATTAGGCCAGAAGCACAGGATATCACCAACGTATCGGAGCCAAACTATGTTTTGCTCCTTTATGGAGGTCAGTAAATGTTTCTCAAAGTATTCCATGTAAATATTTGCCAGAACTGGGGAGAGGGGATTACCCATGGCCATACCAAATTTTTGTGTGTAAAATTTACCTTCAAAGGTAAAAGAAGAGTTCACAATGCACAATTTAATTAGCTTGATAATGTTTTCAGAGGGAATACCATCAGCGTTACTACCCAGAATGCTTGGCAGGAAAGTTAAAACATCATCAACAGCGACATTTGTGAATAATGATTCAACATCAAACCTGACTAATTTGTAGGGGTACATGACATATATATATATATATATATATATATATATATATAGATAGATAGATAGATAGATAGATAGATAGATAGATAGATAGATAGATGTATAGATAGATAGATAGATAGATAGATATACATATATATATATAGATAGATAGATAGATAGATATAGATATAGATATATATATATATATATATATATAATATATATATGTATATATATATAGATAGATAGATAGATAGATAGACAGATAGATTGATAGATAGATATGTATATATAGATATATATATATATATATATATATATATATATATATATATATATATACATTATATATATATAGATACAGATAGATAGATAGATAGATAGCTGGACGCCCTAATCCCACAAAGAATGGCTGCAGACAGAACCCCTCCAAGTCGCTCTGTCACCCACCATTTCACTACCCGCCCCCAAAACTCACCCCCCCCTCCCTCATATACCTCTCAACTCCATCTCTCCACCTCATCCTCGGTCTACCCCTCCCTCTCCCTTCCTTCACCTCACCTACATACACCCTCTTAGTCAGTCTCTCATTCTCCATTCTCTTCACATGTCCAAACCACCTCAGTGTATTTCTCCTAATCTTCTCAACCACATCCACATCCACCCCACAGCGTTCCTTCACTTCTTCATTCGTCAACCTGTACCTACATGTCACTCCACATGCTCCTCTCAAGTAACTCATTTCCACTGCTCTCACTCTTGACTTGTTCCCCTCTTGCAAGGTCCACGCCTCGCTTCCATACGTCAGGGTAGGGATCACAATACTATCATGCAGTGACTTTTTAACTTCTATACTCACCTCCCTATTTCTCATCACTGTTTTCCGTGAACCAACAACCTTCCTTCTCTGTTGTACCCTTTCATGCACTTCATCCCCCAAAGTTCCATCCTTACTCATGCACTCACATTCTCCTTATCCTCACCATCCAGCCTCATTGTACATTCTGTGACTTCATTCCTCCCAAACACCATAACTTTACTTTTGTTTTCATTAACTTTCACTTTTCTCTTCCTACACACTGTCCCAAACTCATTCACCAAACCTTGCAACTCCCATTCATCTTCACTCAACAATACTGTATCATCAGCAAACAGCAACACCGGTGTCTTCCAAATCTCACCCTCATTCATTAGACCCACCCCCACATCCACTGCCCTACCTTGCACCTCCTTTACAACCCCATCCATGTATATATTAAACAGCCATGGAGACATCACACAACCCTGTTTCAGTCCCACAAGGAGATCAAAGAACTCACTCAGCTCACCATCCACTCGCACCGTAGCCATAGCTCCTACGTACATACTTTTCACAGCACTCAACAATATCCCCTCCACTCCATATATTATTAATACCTTCCAAATACCTTGTCTATCTCTTCTGTCATAAGCTTTCTCCAAGTCCATGAAGGCAGCATACACTTTCTTTCCCTTATCTAGATACTTCTCCACTAAACATCTTAGAACAAATATCTGATCTGCACACCCTATTCCCTTCCTAAATCCCCCTTGTTCTTCTCCAACTAGCTTCTCTGTCATATGCCTAACCCTATCAATGAGTATTCTACCATATATTTTTCCAGTCACACTAAGAAGGCAAATACCCCTATGGTTACCACATATTTCTCTCTCCTTTTCCTTTGTATAAAGGAACAATTATACCTGGTTTCCAGTCCTCTGGAACCCTTCCGTCTTCCCAAGCCAATCTACACAACTTCCATATCCACTCCACAACAATCTCACCCCATACCTCAGCATTTCACCACACACTCCATCAATTCCTGGGGCCTTTCCCATCTTGATCTTCTTCATTGCTTCCACTACTTCTACCCTACTAATCTCCTCTTCCCTCTTCTCATCTCTTCTTCTCCCAGCCATTCCCCAACCACTTATACTCGCACTGCCCTCACTCTCTACCTTCAGCAAATCCTCAAAGTGCTCCTTCCATCTCCTCAATTTCTCCCTCTTCTCCACCAACAATCTATTATTCCTATCTTTCACTCCCCTACTCTTTCCCCTTTCACACTGCCTTACTATCTTTACCCCCTTCCAAAATAATTTCTTACTTTCCCTCCATTTCACACTCAGATTCCTCCTAAACTCTTCATCCACTTTCTTCTTACTCTCCTTCATCAGCCTCTTCACCTCCCTTCTCCTGCTCACATATACCTCTCTCTTCTCTCTCTCATCTTCTCCCCTACCTCTACTCGCTAACCATTCACTATATGCCTTTTTCTTTAGTTCCACAGCTCGTTTCACCTCATCATTCCACCATACTGTCCCTTCCACACCCATAAATCTCCTCCTCACTCCATAAACCGCCTCACACGCTGCGCCTATCTCTTCCGTGAATATCTTATATACGTCTTCCACCCCTTCCATCTGCTCTAGCTCATACTTTCCCAGTCTGTCTTCCACTATACTCTTATACTCTGCCATTTTCTCACTATCTTGCAAATTCTCCACTCTTTTCACAGGAGCTGTTTCCTCCTGTCTTCCCCTTCGTCTCTTCAATCATTTTCTCTGCAGTTACCTTGGCTATCACTAAGTGATGGTCCAAGACTCCATTCCCCCACCGTCTCCACACTCTTGCATCCAACACTTGTCTTCTCATTCGCTCATCCACACACACGTAGTCTATCATTGCCTTTCGTTCAACAAGTTCACCATCCATCCTCCTCAATACTCTCCATGTATACCGGTGGATCATCTTATGCCGAAAGTAGGTGCTGGCTGTTGCCAATCTCTTACCAACAGATGTCCACCAAAGCACTACCAATCCCATCTACTTCAGCTGGCACACCCCACTGACCAACCACTCCATCCACTCGTACATTCCCAACTTTGCCATTCATGTCTCCAGTCAAAAGCACTCTCACGCTCCTCTCAGATTTGTCCATACACGCTTCTACTCTCGCCCAAAACTCATCTTTCACTCATGCCACTTGGTCCTCTGTTGGAGCATACGCACATACAATCGCCCACGCTTGCATACCTACTTTCATCCTCACCCATACAATCCTTGCACCTACTGTTCCATACTCTCTTATATTCTCCTTCCACTTCTTGCTTATCATCAGACATACTCCCTCTCTTGCCCTCTCATTCTCATTAACTTCTGCACATGTACCTAAACCATATTCCCCTTCTCTCACCCTTTCACCTTGCCATTAAGTTTCAGTCAGTCCACATACTGTATATCCACTCTTGCATCCTCAAGCACCTGAACAATCTCTCTCTCTTTCACTTCATCATTCACTCCTCTCACATTCCACGTCCCCACCCTCAGAATGTCCTTTGTCCGTTCCTTAGTCGTCAATGTATGGTCCATCCTGGTCCGAGGCGCTTTATTCGCTTGTATAGTTAGTTCTTTTTATGGGGTGGGGCACTAAACCACCACAAACCCTTTTAGTCGCCTTATACGACAAGCAGGGATACTGGGGGAGTATTCTTGAAACCCCCCTACCCCCAGGGGTATATATATATATATATATATATATATATATATATATATATATATATATATATATATATATATATATATATATATATATATGAACAGATAGATAGATAGATAGATATAAATATAAATAGACAGATAGATAGATAGATATACACACACACACACACACACACACACACACACACACATATATATAGATAGATAGGTAGATAGGTAGATATAGATATACACACACACACACACACACACACACACACACACACACATATATATATATATATATATATATATATATATATATATATATATATATATATATATATACATATATATATATATATATATATATATATATATATTGAACGACCATGGGGACATCACACAACCTTGTCGCATGACCACACCGATCGTAAGCCATTCACTTAGATGCCCATTAACCCTTACTCATGCTTCACTACCATCATAAAAACTCTTGACGGCACCTAGCAGCATACCATCTACATCGTACATGCGCAAAACTTTCCACAATCCTTCTCTGTCCACTTTGTCGTATGCTTTTTCCAGATCCATGATTTTTTTTTTTTTTATGCGAGGAAGAAGGAACTAAAGGCCATGAGCCCGCAATAACAGTTCCCTCCAAGAGAAAAACAAAATACAAGAGAGAGCCAAATTCAAGATCCATTCATTTCGAGATGCCTGGACACACTACGTTTGAAAGACTGGAGATCATAGGCAGCAGGAAATACAGACAGAGGGAGACAGTTCCAGAGTTGACCTGTTGCATAAATGAAGGACTGGGAGTAACGGTTAACTCTTGCATTAGAGAATTGGACAGAAAAGGGATGAGAGTTTGCTGCCAGACGGGTGCTACGCGCCCGTCGTAGAGGTGGAGGAATGCATGCAGACAGTTCAGAGGAGCAGTGACCATTATAGTAGTGATAGAAAAGAGATAAAGATGCAACAGTGCGGCGAAGAGACAGAGGTTGAAGGGAGTCAGTAAGAGGAGGAGAGTTAATGAGACGAAAAGCCTTTGACTCCACCCTATTGAGAAGAGCTGTATGTAGGGAGCCTCCCCACACATGAGAGTTGTACTCCACACAGGGGCGGATAAAACCCATGTATAGAGTAGACAATTGTGCAGGGGTAAAGAATGAATGGAGTCGGCTTAGCACACCCAATCTCTTGGAAGCAGATTTTACAAGGTATGTAATATGATCTTTCCAAGATAAGTCCCGAGTAAATGAAACCCCAAGCTTGTTCAAGGATGATGCAGGATTAAGCTGAATATCATTAAACATTAGTGGGTATGCCTGTGGAAGATTTTGACGGGTTGATAGGTGTAAGAACTAAGTCTTAGATGCATTAAAAACAACAAGATTATTTTTACCCCAGTCAGAGATACGAGCCAAGTTAGACATTAGTGTCAGGACTCCATATTTTAATTACAAGTCATGATAGATAGATAGATAAATAGATAGATTGACAGAGTTCCAGGCAAGCCTGGGAAAGGGAAATGATCTTGCAAGTTAACTGAGGAAATGTTGACAATACACAGGAAGTAGCAAGTCAGGGGATGATATAGGTAGTGTGTCAGCGAGATAGCATATGAACAAAGCCTAGTGACCATACACACACATACTCACACATAGGTTTCTAGAACTTTCCAACCACGGTGTAACACACGTGACACGACCCCTGTTTCACCAGAAATTAGGAAGCAGAGCTCAGCAGGAGACAGGCCATAGAACTGGCAGGTAGTAGGGAGAACGAGCCTAGCAACATGGGCGAGAGGAGAGAGAGAGAGAGAGAGAAAGAGAGAGCGAGACAAGGAGTTGGCTAGAGGGACTCTACTTATACTTCACTCGTGTGTGAGACTTTGTTAATATTTCCAAGACAAATAAAAATAGTCCCATACTATTCTTTACCTCTCCAGTCATTATATGACAAAAGGGAACCAAGATTATCTACTTACAAAGCTACTCACGTATAACAACCGCTCGTCCACGAGTCTAATATATGTGTAACCAATCTACAAAACATCACTACAAGTTTATACAGTCTTTTATGACATTAGGTGTGTCATAGCCTCATCCCTTGTTTGTTGAAGTAACTGCTGAGATGGGCGTTGCAGGTACCGAATGGAAAGGTGAAGGGTGGAGTCATCAGCGTATGAGTGGATAGGGTTAGATGTACAGCTTAGAAGGTCATTGATGAATAGAAGGAAGAGAGTTGGTGATAGGACAGAGCCCTGAGGAACACCACTGTTGATAGATCTGGGAGAAGAACGATGGCCGTCTACAACAGCGGCTATAGAACGACCAGAAAGGAAGCTAGCAATGAAGGTACAGATAGAAGGATAGAAACCGTATGAGGGCAGTTTGGAAATTAAAAATTTATGCCAGACTCGATCGAAAGCCTTTGAGATGTCAAGTGCAATGGCAAAGTTTTCGCCAAAGTCCCGAAAGGAGGATGACCAGGAGTCTGAAAGGTAGGTGAGTAGATCGCCAGTGGAGCGTCCCTGATGGAACCCATACTGACGATCAGAAAGAAGGTTGTGATAGATGCCTTAGAATTTTTCTATTGAGAATTGACTCGAAAACTTTTGAAATACAGGACGTTAAAGCAATTGAACGATAGTTGGAGGGTTGGGAGTGGTCACCCTTCTTTGGGACTGGCTGAATGAGAGCAAACTTCCAGCAAGAAGGAAAGGTACAAGTTGACAGACAAAGGCGAAAGAGTTTGCCTAGGCAGGGTGTGAGTACAGAAGCACAGTTCTTGAGAACAACAGGAAGGACTCCATCAGACCCATATGCCTTGTTAGTATTGAGGCCAGTGATGGCAGAAAATACATCAGCTGAAGAAATTTTAATGTCAGCCATGAGGAAGTCAGAGGCGGAAAGTGATGGAGGAACAGCACCGGAATCGTCTAAGGTGGAATTGGAGGAGAAAGTCTGTGTGAAGAGATCTGCTTTATAAGTAGAAGAAATAGCTACAGAACCATGAGAGTAGAAAAGAGGAGGGAAGGATGATGAGGTAAAGTTGATAGAAAGGTTTTTGGCAAGGTTCCAGAAGGAGCGGGAAGAATTTGAGTTGGAGAGTTGAGTGCATTTAGTACGGATGAAATTATTTTTAGCAGAGCGAAGAACAGACTTAGCACGATTTCGGGCAGAAACGTAAAGATGATGTGACTCAGGGGTGGGTTGGCTCCGGTACCTTTTGTAGGCCCTCCCCTTGTTGCGGACAGCATTAGAACAAGCGTGATTAAACCAAGGCTTTCTTGCATTAGTCAAAGGATATGAGAAAGGAATGTATGCTTCCATGCCGGAGAGAATAACCTCCGTAATGTGCAAGGCACACTCAGATGGCTCCCAGCCATGGAAGCAATATTCATTCCATGGAAAATCAAAGAAGTACTGCCTGAGGGCCTCCCAGTCCGTGGCTCCAAAATGCCACAGACGACGTTTCCCTGGAGGGTCCACAGGCCGTACTGGAGTGATAGGACAGGTTAAGGTGATAAGGTTGCGATTAAAGGAGCCCAACGGAGAGAAAAGATTAACAGTGTAAGCAGAAGGATTAGTTGTGAGGAAGAGGTCAACTATGTTGGAGCTCTCTCCAAGGCGTTCTGGGATACGGGTAGGGTGCTGTACAAGCTGCTCTAGGTTATTATGGATAGAAAAGATGCAGGCTTGTTCACCAGGTGGATCAGTGAAAGGAGAGGAGAGCCAAAGGTGGTGGTGAACATTGAAATCTCCTAGAATGGAGATTTCAGAGAAAGGAGAAATGGATAGAATGTGTTCCATCGTAGAAGTAAGACAGACGAAGAATTTTTGATAGTCAGTAGAATTAAGGGATAAGTAAACAGCACAGATATATTTAGTCAGAGAATGACAGGAAAGCTGAAGCCAGAGTGTAGAGAATTCAGAAGAATCGAATTCAGAAACACGAGAGCAAGATAAGTCGTTTGTATATATACACAACAGCCACCTTTGGCTTTGAAATGAGTATAGAGAAATTAGGAGGATACAGAAGAAGGTTTGCTGTCAGTTGCCTCAGACAGCTGAGTCTCAGTTAGAAAAAGAAGATGAGGTTTAGAGGAGGAGAGGTGGTGCTAAACAGAGCAAAAGTTAGAGGAAAGGCCGCGAATGTTGCAGAAATGAAGAAGAAGAGAGTCAGACAGTGGTTCCAGGCACCTCGAGTCATCACCGGGAGAGGGGCGGAAGGTGGGGCATTTATAGTCCCCCCCCCCTGGGGACTCCGAGGCTGGGTGATGAGACGCTATTTTTTTTTTTTTTTTTTTGAAAAGGAAGTGTAGTGTGTACTGTGCATGTAGTTTGGTGTAGATAGTTAGAGAAATTTGTGTTGGAGAGCATGCTGGCCTACTCTCTGTGTAACTGAGACACTGGAAAAGTTCAGCAAAGGGGAATGGTCAGAAACTAGTCCTGAGGGCTGATGAAAAGGGAGCTCCAGCACTCCCTATCATCAGCTTTCCATCCACCTCGGGAGTACTGCCCTGCTCAGCTGGTGCTTCAGTCTACTCCATAAACACCTTATGGTCCTTCTCACGAGCCTTCTCTGCTCTCTGTCTCTGCAAATATTTGATCCACACATCCTCTGGAACTCCTAAAGCCTCCCTGTTCACTCACTAGGACTTCTGACTATTTCTCTTACTTTATAATAATTCCTCCACGCACCTTCCTTACAACACCCAACAAACTTATGTCACGCACTCACTTCGCTCACCTTTATTTTTGTACAGGGGTACAGTCACAGCCTTTTTCCACTCTGTTGGTACAGTTTCACTCATCCATGCCTTCTTACATATCTCCAACAAGCACTTCATTCCACTCTTTCCACTACACTTAATCATCTCTGTACAGACCACATCAACCTCAGCTGCATTCCCATTTTTCGACCGCTTCACAGCACTCTTCACCTGTGCAAGAGTTATGTCTCCTGGCACTGCATTCCTTCTCTGCACACCGCCTTAACCAATCATGTTTACAGCCACTCTGCTCTCTCTATTCCCATTCATCAGGCTATCAAAATATTCTTTACATCTGGTCCACACTTCGTCCCAATAGGTTAATAATCTACCACCCACATCCTTCACACCATCACATTTCTTTTCACTTTCACCTCTACATTTCTGCACCTCTATCCAGAATACTTTCCTATTTTCAGAATAGTTTGCATTCATATTTCTTCCTAGATCATCATTTACCTCCTTCTTTTTCCTCTTCACTTGTCTCTTTACTTGCTTCTTGCTCTCAGTATATTCAGTTCTTATTTCACCTGAACCCCAGTCGTGTAACCACTTAAGCCACATTTTCCTCTTTTTCCTCCACTGCTTTCATCATCCCACCATGCCGTACCTTCCTTCTTTGTTGTTACTCTTGCCACGCCACACACCGCTTTAGCATTCCTAACTAAGCAATCCCTATATGCATTCCACAGGCTGTCCAGATCCATTTCATTCAAATTCAGTAATTCTAACTCCTCCTCTACTTTGGTCCTGTAATCATCTGCCATTTCATTGATCCTCAGCTTCTCAACTTTCAGTCTTTTTCCCTGACTGCTCCTCTCTCTCCTGATCCACTTCATTCCTCTCAGCTTGATCTTGCATACCACAATCATATGATCTGACTGACCTCCACATTGTCCTATCACGGCCCTCGTATCAACAACTATCCTCAGCATCGACCTTTCTACGAGCACATAATCAATCAGGCTTCTTTCAACACGATCCCCGTTCCCTCTATACCATCTGTACTGATGTGCATCATTGTGTTTGAATTACAAGTTACAAATGCCCAACCTCCTCTCCTGACACATATCGTTTAGTTGCTTACCATTATCATTTTCTCCTGGTACACCATTACAACCCATTATGTTATCCTCAGGACCAGTGCCTACTCTTCCATTCATATCACCCATTACAATCACTTTATAGCTCCTGGGCATTTCTCCTACTACTTCATCCAGCTCATCCCAAAACTTGTCTTTCTCTCTCTCACTCCTGTCCTCATACGGTGCATATGCAACAATCACTGCCACTTTTAACTTCTCAGACTTGAGCTTGACATACATACTGTACACCTTGAGCTGACACATTTGTAGTCGCTCATTCCACTCTGCCACACCTCATTCATCAAGAAAGCAACTACTTCCATTAATGGTCTGGACATTAATATACGTCTCACTGAAAGATTCCAACTTCACTGAGACATTCATATATTACCCATAGGTGAAGCAGTGGTCGAGATAAGTATCATGCAGTCCTAAGGAACCCAAGTTCGAATCCTGGCTGGGGCAAGGAACAGTTTAAGAACTTGAATATCATGAATTCAGACTCTACTGATCTACCAGAGGAACTGCTGACATGCAAAAATATCCCTGCTAATACCAATACATCAGACTTCACTGATCTTTGAGAAGACACGCTGACATCCAGAGGTGGCCACCCAATACACAAAAAATACCGTCGGTACTGGTACTGGTACTTGTCTAAAATTGTAGTGTCACTACCGGTACAAAAAAAAAAAAAAAAAAGTACCGAGTACCGACTCAGTACTCGGTACTCGGTACATGAATATGAATCAAGTAAACTTGCTAAGTATTGATTTTTTTTCTTTGTTACCACACTGAGGATCCAGAGACCAGTCTTGTTAGCAGAGCCAACCTGAGGAGAGATGAAAGATGTCAGACAATTGTCACAGTCGCCTAAACTATGAGGTGACTAAAGCATAAGGTTTTGCGACCGTTCAGTCCTTTACTTTCAATACAGTACTTAGATCGCTAAACTTTAACCGGCCACTATAATTCACATTCTTATACACCTAGTTCAATGTTTATCAAAATAAACACAATTTTGTGACAACATCGTGTCATCAGAGGCATAATAATCTGATTAATAATTACAAAGTACACTTCAGTTTTCTTTTCCAGTGTTGCCCTTGAGGAAAATGAGCACTTCAATATAATAGTCACTGAGTCCCACCCATTTTGGTTTGAGCACGTCCTTCCTCAATGAAAACAGATGTTCCACAGCAGCACTGGATGGTATTAGCATGTTATAAGGTACAAATAAGCCTCTGAAAACCTTGCAAGGGAAACAGTTCTTGTTGATTTTATGTTTCTGGGGTTTCTCCAAAAATTCCCCTACTAGCTTTATCCCAGTCTCCCTTTTCTTCTTCTCTTTTACATACAGGGGTTCGAGAAACTCTTCCCTGACATCCTGCTCGTCATCATTATCAGCGGTGCTGCTCTCTGCGTCCTCTAGCTTGCTTTCCAGTAGTGACCCCATCTTATTCTCCATCCTCCTCCTCATTATCTCTATGTCGTAGGAGGCAGACTCAGGTAACCACGCCAACCACTATAGCTTGAACTGGGGAGGAAAGACAGCAGCAATCAGGCAGTCAATGTCCTCGAAACGATGGCCGAACCTGCCTTCGACACCCCCAGTCACTGCGTTCACTAGAGGCTAGCGCATAGTCAGATCGGTGCTTTCCTTCACCTCTATTAATTTCTTGAGGCACATGGCCAGGGTCGGCAGCAGTACTCCCATGTAGTCCTTCTCCTCACTTTTTTTTTTTATCACATGATGAGTAAATATGGATAAATAAAATGTACCGGTACCGAGTACCGACAAAAATATACTTATAAATGTACCGTCGGTACCAATTTCGGTACATTACGTAAAAAGCAGTGTCACTACTGCTACCGGTACTCGTAGTGTAACTCGGCAATGTAACTCGGTATTTTTGTACCTCGGTACTGCCCACCTATGCTGACATGTAATAATATCCCCACCGATACCAAAACACTAGTCCTTTATGTAACAGGTCTAGCACGTATTCATTATTGACAGTGGGTGTTAGCGCCGAAGTGGTTACATGTTGAGATGTATAATACGTAGGAGAACAGGTGGGCCTCAGAAAACATGCTATGAAACCTATGGCCGGAAGTAGGACACATAAAAATATTACATTTTGTAGTTTAATGAAAATATCATATATGGAGATCCTGCAAACAACAATGTAAGAAATAAGTATGCTAAAATTTGTAGGTGTTGCGAGTGTACTGTGAGAATGAGGTATGTATAATAGAGGCAAATCTACACATAACTTATTATCTTTGATTCATGTAGTTGATGCCTTGTTGCCTGCTAATAGTAAATAGGATATCTGCTAACTGGTTCAGAGTCGCTGAAGGTCAGTGGTTAATAAATGGTGAAAAGTAATTCATATATGAGCACAGGGATGGTTGTTCAAGAAAAATGTCTCGTACAACTTGGTGTGCTGGTAGTTGGAGAGATAACTGATAATGAGGAAGATCTACTGGACTCTAAGACAATGACTGAAGGAAACGTAAAATGTATAAAGCAAGTGGAGAAGGCAGTGGCTCATGAAATTTAATTGGTTTGTGATGTGAAGGCTCTAACAGGCAGTACTGAATACAGAAACTGGAAGAGAAACTGTATGAATTTAAGATAATGCCCCGCCTTATTACATGGGCGTGATAATACTGGAAGTCATGAGTATTAATATTCAGAAGTAAGGGAGGCAAAAATGAATCTGATAAGAAATGCATGTGGGTAGTATAAACTGGGTAGAAAAAGAAAGCTTGAACGGTAAGTGAAGTGATGTTTGGCTCAATTCGCTGGGATTTTTTATGATAATGCATTTACTTTGTGCTTTCCTGTACATTTTTTTTTTTTTTTAGCCAACCTGCCTTCATTTTTACTTTATGAAACATGTGCGATTATGAATTGTCTACAAAATGTATCTGTGTACTAATAGTTGTTGACATTTCAGGAAGCTGAGTACATCCCCGGTCCAATCGGTATTACATATGAAAGACATACAAGTGCTGACTTCACTGCTGGCGGCATAATGACCAAGTACAAAGTTTTTGGTGCCCGTGGTCGTCCTGAGGTGGACCCGTGGGGCTTCCTGCTGCCTCTGTCACCGCTGGTTTGGGCGGCCGTGGTGGCATCGCTGCTGGCAATGATCATTGTTATGCTCATCCTGCCTTCATGCCTTCCCACACACACGTCACACACAGCCAGACGAGACACTAACATATTCAACTGCGTTCGCGTCCTACTCCAGGAAGGTATTTAGGTACTATAATGCATTTGTGTATTCATTATGTTACAATGAATGTTTTTGTAAACTTTAGCTAGTAGATTAGTGTGCATAATTATTTGATATTATTTGTTCCCCAACAGACCTGACGAAAGCCATTGATTGGTGGTGGTGGGAGCGAGTGTTACTGGGGGTGTGGATGTTGATGATTCTGGTGCTGACGCAGAGTTACAATGGCAACCTCATGTCTCTCCTGGCCGTCAGGCACATCAATCATCCTTACCAAACCCTAAGAGACGTCCTTGATGACAGTGGTGTACGAATAGTTCATGTTTCAGGCTCGGCAAATATCCCTTATTATCGTGCAAGTACTGTCAGTACTCCTTTTTAATGGAAAGAGGGCCCACGTGCCATAAACTAAGCATACGTAACTTTTTTTATCCATGGGGTGAACTATAAATAAGGTATCGGTCCGTGGGCCAGGGCTTCCTGGTTATGACACCATTTTTTTTTTTTTTATGAATGGGCTGCTTGATAGTCTAACAATTCACTTATGAATAGGAATTAAGAATATATGAATGTGTTTTAGCTGGATCACATCATTTTAGAAAGAAATGTTTTCTTGTATACAGTATATAACAAAACTGCCACTAGTATAAGCCTAAAACACACAAAAAATGTGAAGTTGTGTATAACTGAGGGACGTTTTTCTGTATCAACTTACAATGTATTGCATTTATAAGGAGTTTTTTTGTTTTTTGTTTTATAATAATTGTTCCAACCTGTGAACTTTCAGACAGTGAAGACAGGAATATTTCGAGAGTTTGGTGATCTGCTGGACACTGAGCGAATGAAATGGATCACATACTCCACCTTCTGGCAAAGTATTGACACAGTGGCCAGAGCTGGAACTCACGTCATATTCGATATTGATATAAATTTTTGGAACATGATGGCCACAGACTTCTCTAACAAAGGTTATTGCATATTGTTCATCGTTTCAGCAATTTACATGAGTTCTATCACTTATTCAGTTTGGAGGTTGTATCAAAAGTATCACACAAATTAGCTGGAGTTGAAATTAGTAACAGCATCACATGGATGATTCCGTCGTGATTAAAAATACAGAAAAGAGTTTTTAAAAAATGAATGCAATATTTTCCTCGTTGTGTCAGACACTTTTGCAGTATCTGAGGGTTTCCTACCTATAAATGAGATAAAGTATAAACAGTGTGAGACAAACAGCACCTTTGCCTAAGTAAAACACAAAAAAATCTTCTTGTCAGTTTAGATCCATCTCATCCTCCTCGTCACTGAGCTGTTAGGATAACACTAGAATATGATGCTAGTCATGAAAAAGTGCAGTGGAGAAGATGCAGAGTCGTGGCATTGTCTTTTTCTGCTTCTGAGCAACGTGAAATATGCAGCAATAATAATAAAATTTTGTCAAGTTAATGGGAAGGAACTATAGGAAGAATGAAATTCAAAACTGAATAGGCTAATTGTATCACTCCCCAAACAGGCAGATGCGACTTCTACATGGGCCAAAGCAGCTACCTTCCAATTTCACTGTCATCCATTGTCCAGAAGAACAGTCCTCTCCTCCCTGGTTTGAATAAGGGGTAAATGTGAGGAACATTTTTGTTTTTGTTTTTAAGGGAATCTTGAAAAGGGTGGCCATAAACGAATCACTAGCATATCTCATTGTCTTCTACCATCAGGCCAACCTGTTTCCTGGTCACCCCTCCCCCCACCTTCTCTCATATACATCTCCATCCCATTCATTCATCTCATCCTCAGCTTTGAGCCTTCCCCTCACCATTCGGCCTCCACCTCACATGCATTCTTCTAGTCAATCTCCCATTTTCCGTCCTCCCCACATGGCCACACCATCTCAGAGTATTTCTCTTAAATCCTTCAGTCACATCCATATCATCACATAATTATACTGATAATAATGTATTCGTGGCACAGCATGTTAACGCTGGGTGAATCTGGGCTGCTAAACAAGTGGCTGTATCACACCCTACCCAACACCACCTCCTGCAACAACCCGCCAAAGATCATCACCGTCACCACTGTCCTCTCCATCACTAACTTATGGGTATGTAACTCTCTCTCTCTCTCTCTCTCTCTCTCTCTCTGGGGATGTCAAAGAATATTGAAGAATCATCGTTTACAAGAGAAAAGTAATATATTAACGTACTGATAAGCACGATGACAGTACCGAACATATTAAGTTACGGCTGCAGTGTACGAAAATTATCCGATAAATCAAGCGCGTGTATGTGGCAAATATTTTTCATGAAGCAAAGTGATATCCTACGAGATTGTTTCATTATATACTCAGTAAGAATATGTAAATGATATAGTATAGATCCTCTTTTAAACCAGGAAGGTGGTCTCGTTCATGCTAACCACACAACAGCAACAATACTGAACTACTCCTTTCACAGTGTTAAAAAAAAAAAAAAATAGTTAGGGAACAGGCTGTAGCAGCAACCGATCAGGGCTTTACCCTCCAAGGAGGATGGGATTGCTGGTGATAGGGAGATTTGAAGCTCTCGTTTCACTCACTCTCAGGATACCGTGACCATTCCCCCTTTGCTGCCTTTTTTCAGTGTGACACTAACATGGGGAGTAGGCCAGCATACTCTCCCAAACACCTTCCTCTAATACTTAATCTTATGCACTACTCTACATGCGCTTTACATACCACACACCGTACCCTACTACGTCACAGGGGTTGGCGCCACCAAGGGCATGTGGTCAGAAAACATTCCCCTTGCTGCTTAGTGGTGGACTTGCTTGCAGGCATGGTGTGGGCTCTATCATTGCAGTTTTGGGACAGGAGTGGGATGGGGCTTGCATCTAACCCAGAGAGTATATGGCACTGTGGTTCCCAGACTACCATTTCGATTCATTAGAGAGGGGCCTGAAACTGGGAGTAGTGCCTCAGAAGGTTGCCCTATCAATGGATGTATAATGGCGGGGCGGTTACAGTGCTAAGGAATGCTTGGAGGGTATCCCTGTAGCTGTCCTGGCAAGATGCCCCAAGGCCACTGCCACAGCCATTGGTGGGTTATGGGTCCCTGATCCCTTGCCTGGACTTGGGACTGAGTGGGCAGGTGAGGCATGTTGTTGTTGAGATATTCGTCCCAGTAGTACTCGGACATGGGCAAACTAAGAGCCCGTCAGAGGTGCACATGACTTGTGCGAGCTTGAATTAGTGAGGGGGAGGGTAGTCCCTGACCGTGCTAATTAGAATGTTGAAGAGAGCACGAGCAACGATGCCAGCAGCATCCATAAACTCATCCCCAGACTGGGCAAGGGCCGTGTCGAGGTGAGACCTGAACATGGTAGTGGCAGGGCAGTGAAGAAGGCAATGAAGGAGTGGCTCCTCAGATCTGGCCAAACAATGGGTGAACGGGTCTGGCTCTGCACCAACAACCTGTTTGTAACAGGGAAACCCCAGACACAATCGCTGAAGCCTCACTACAAGATAGTTAGGCAGACCTGGGGGGGCAGCAGCTGGGAATAGGATGTGGCGGTGGCATACCATGTAGCAGAGTGAGAGCCCTCCGTGACCCAAAGCCAATGGTTCTCTTGAGATAGCCTGCCGATGGTAGCAATGAGAGTGCTGATGATGTGCGAGGTGCTGGGGCGTAGTGGGAATTTGATTTCAGGGAGAGAGCAAGCTAAGTGAGCTGCGTCGTCAGCAAGCTCATTGCCGCTGATTCCAACATGTCCTGAGAGCCAGTGAAGGATAACAGTGGCGCCCCTGCAGACAAGAAGGGATGCAAATGTATAAATCACCATCAGAAGAGACATTGTCCTGAAGGGAGAAAGTGTAGTCTCTGAAGGGAAGAAAGAGAATCTGGGTGAATTATGATGCAATGGTGATGATGGTGATAAGCATGGCGCAATGCACCCAGGATGGCAGCAAGTTCTGCCTGGAATGCGGATACACCCAGGGAAAGTTGCCAAGATTCAACCATTTGCCCAAAAACAAAGGCCGCCCCAGCAGCACCATCAGAGGAAACTGAGCCATCAGTAAAATAGATGGCGGAATCTGGTGAATCCAGAGCCTTTGCCCGACTTAGACCCTCCTGACGGAGGAGTGCAGGAATGGAGGAGCGAGGTTTAGCCTCCAAGGGACCGACAATTCACCCACGGTGGTGAATCAGTGTATCCAGGAAAGGGAGAGTCAGGATCTTGACAGAGGCTAGAAGTAGCTCCCAATTCATGAATAACAGCGGCTGTAGTGCGGGCCCAGTCACGCTGGGGGGCTGGCTCCGGTGGGTGGCACAGAAGGCGTCTTAGGAGGGCAGAGACAGGCAGGTGGGGCCGGCACTGCACCAGCTGCAGAGTAATAACTTCCACTTGTAGCGCAACGCGATGCACCAGAGACGGCAAACCACCCTCCATATACAGATTGACGAGCCAGGTCCAGTGTGGAGCGCCCAGCATGACGTGGAGTGCATCATTCTGGATGACCTCCAGAGATCTAAAAACTGGTGGAGTGAGTCCAGTCAGACAGATGGCACTGTAGTCCACCAGGGATCGAATGGCATGTATATAAAAGGTCCGGAGGACCGAATATGACGCCCCAAACTCCGCTTGGAGAGATAGCAGAGAGCAGCCATGCGGGTAGATGCACGCTCCCGCAGGTATCGAATGTGGCAGGCAAAGGTAAGACCCTCGTCAAGCCAGACCCCCAGATGCTGGTGGACAGTGACAAGGGAGAGCTGATGGCCCCCAAGCAGCACTGGAAAGTCTGGGGGACAGATTCCAAATGACAGATACTTCATCTTGTCGAAATTAATCTTCAGCCCTAGCTCGATGCACTTGGCATGCAGCCGAGAAAGGGCCGAGTCCGCCTGTGTAAAGCAGTCCCTCCTTGTAAAGAAGAGGACCAGATCGTTGGCATAGCAGAGGAGAGTAACGCAAGGCCCATAGTCCACAGTTAGGAGCCCCTTCAAAAAGATGTTGAAAAGGAGAGTGCTCAATACGCTCTCCTGGGGGTTGCAGTTGGGATGTAGATGAAAAGGGAAGAGGTGCCCCTGAAAGCGAACCCCCGCAGAGCAATCATGGAAAAAGTCCCCCACCCAGGATAAAACCCTGCCTCCCACACCCCTGGCTGCAAGAGCCGCCTGGATGACAGTGGGGCTTGCCAGTTCAAAGGCCTTCTCGAGGTGGAGGAAGACAGCCATTCCCCTTCCTCCCCTCAGCTTTCCAAGGCATGATGCGAGGCAGAGAGTGGCACTCCTGCCTGGATGGTAAGCGTAAATCCTAGGGTGCAGCGGTCCCAGCCACCAAGCAAGATGAGCCTACACAACCCTCTCAGCCTTCTTAGCGACACAGCTGAGAAGGGAGATGGGGTGCATGGCGGCGGGATCGCGAGCTTTTGAAATCAGGTGGATGACAGCCATCTTCCACGACCTCGGCAGACGCCCCTCAGACCACGAGAGGTTGAGAAGATCAAGCAGACGCTCGCTACCGCAATCTCCAGCATGGGACAGAACAGAGTATGTGAGCCCATTGAGCCCCAGTGCAGTGTCCTCCTGGCACTGCAGCGCTTTCTGAAGCTCCCCGCCAGCGATCGGACAGTCAGTGGGGTCAGGCCTATCACACGCTGCCTGAATAGCTGCAGCATGAGAGGTGGACAACTGTACCTGCAGGGCCCTGACAGACTGTGGGAGATTGGAAGAGGCAGAGCAGTCAGCAAAGTGCTGAGCAAGATGGCTGGCCTCAGTGGCAGGGTCAGGATGGGAGGGCAGACAAGAAGGACGTGGATCAGAGATGGACCTAATTCTCCACCACATCTCACGAAAAGTGGAGTGAGAGCATAGGGTACGACACCATCTGATCAACACCTCCTCCTTAACCCGCGGCGTCCCGTCGACATTCTTTAACGTCCACACGTTTTGTCATTGCCAATCCCGTCGACGTACATAAACGCAAAAAAATTGCAAGGTCCCTAATTTGCACAATTTTCAATTTTCGAGAGTCATTTTTGGTACGTATACACGTGACACCTTCCTCAACAAGATGCCAGGCAGGGACAATGCCTTACCCAGCATGACCCCCTCCCCCTCCTGCATGCCACTGTCTCGGCAATTCACCTGTTATCAGTGACCTGGCCAGTATAGCCATGTCATGCCATGGTACGAAATTCAGGGCCAGAGTGATTCCCCAATCAATGACAATGTGGAGGACAAACTTTACATAGCATTAGAGGAAGAAACAGTTAGAAATGATGATCAGGTAATGTGGCAAAAAAAGGTCAGGTATTAGTGAGTGAAACTGCTTATAATGCCTATATTACTGCTTGAAAACCAATATACTCTTGTACTACATATAAATTCGTACCAAGTGAATAAATAAATACCATTTATGAGTGGTGTGAAATAGTTATCCTCCCATAGAACTCGTTTTCTTTGGTGCCAGCCTGATAGAAAACCAAGTAACGTAAGGAGGTACTCCTACCTGTAATGAGTATTTTAAACCTCAGGTGAGCGATTTCTCTATGAATTTTCGATGTTTCTCACCAAAAGCAAAGGTTTGAGCCAAAAAAAATTTTTTCCTAAAATGGTCGGGATTGGGGGGAGTCAGTGGTGGAAAAGTGGTCGGGATGGGGCGGGTTAAGGCGGCGCTTCTCGGAAGCACATGCCATGTGACAGCAACCAGGTACCGGCGGTGTGGAGATGTACAGCACCACCGGTACTGCTTGCATGCCGCATCGAGCCTCCAGTTCAATTCATTGACCCTGTCACAGTAGAACCAGCTGTCTTGGTAGCACCTTGCTGAGCTCCGCTGCAATGGAATAGCAAGAGAGGCAGCTTGTGAAAAAATACTCGCTACTTGATCCACTTGGCTCTCAAGGTCTGAGGCAGGAGGGAATGTTGCAAGGACCACCACAGTCAAAGAGGTAGGCAGCCCCACCCAGGGAAGTACTGCTACCAAGGTTACGGGAGACTCAAGAATTAGCCTGGATTCCATTTTTTCTCCTAGGCCTTGGTTGCTGGTTACACATCTTTCTGCCTCACACACCAGAGGGCATCAGGGTGCCCTCTTTACACAACACACACATCCACTTTATATTACATTACCTTAAACAAGCTATCCTCTCTCCAAAAAACACTGATCTTGTCACTACATATCATACCCATTCTCCACCTCATAAAAAGAACCATGGCTGCTGCTATACTGGGAATCAGTGCGGTGGTTTCTCGGATGAACACCACCGGCAGGGCTGGGTTATCTGCACAGGGCCCTCCCGGTCGTCATCAAGGAACTATGCCACCTCCACTGTTGCGGCACCCTAAATCTGCTCGTCAGTGCAGTAAAATTTTCTTTTGCAATATTAGGGGACTTCACTCCAACATCAACTCTGTTCAAAATTTCCTCCAGTTTGGATCCCCTAATCTGCTATTTTGACAGAGACACAAGTAAGCTCCACCTCTGATTTAGCTAAATTTTATTTTCCTGGTTATATCTTGATTCAAAATTTCAGGCCCAAAGGAGGCGTATGTTGCCTTGCTAAATCAGAAATTGCCTTGGAGGGAATTGCTAAATTTAATATTCCTTTTTTTTTTTTTTTTACTATTCCATATACAAATTAAATTCTTTTGATAAAATTAAGTATTTCTGTTGTGTTCATCATTCCCTTAATGCCCCTTCAGAGCCGAGTTTATTTGACTCTCTGTCTTCACAACTGTCCTCAACATTAATACTGCATCAGAAATGACTATTCTGGGTGATTTTAATTTCCATAATGTCGAATGGCTCACTTATTCACCCAGAACTGATGACTCTGGTCTTGAATGTGAGATATTTGCAGACTCATTTAATCTCACCCAGTTAGTCAGTCAACCCACCCATGTACCAGACAAACCCGATCAAAATCCCCACCTATTGGACTTGTTTCTAACAACCAATTCAGATAATTATAATGTCGAAGTGAAGTTCCCCCACGGATCCTCTGATCATTGTCTGATTCAAGCCACCAGTTTCACACCTACCACACCCTCCTGCTCTGAACCTGTCGTGATGACAAAATGGCACTACGACAGGGCAGACTGGGAGGGACTTCAAAATTTTCTTATGGATGTTCCTTGGACCTCCTTTTTCTCCCATGATGCAAATTCCACATTGGGCCACATACAGGATTTCATTAAAGTCAACATGGAAACATTCATTCCCCATCATAGTTACAGAGAAAGATGTAATTCTCCTAAATGGTTTGACCACAATTGTGCTAGAGTAAGAGAACATAAAACAATAGCCTATAACACTTATACAAGGAACAAAACCAAAGAAGACTTTAACTATCTTAAAAATATCAGAAACCATGCCAAAACTATTATCAATCTTTCTAAATCAAACTTGCTACATAGACAAGCTAACAAACTACTAAACAATCCAAATGATAACAAAATAGTCTGGTCAACCCTTAATTAATTCAAAACTAACCTCACTACCACCTCTTCCATTCCACCGTTACAGTCCCCCAATGGAAATCTAGTAAGTGACCCACGCGGAAAATCCAACCTTCTTGTTGACATTTTTTCAACAAACTTAACCCTAAATTCAGAAAATCATAATATTCCTGTACTCGATTTTGATTCCCCTCAAATACCTCCTTTTATGATTCACACCAGATACGTACAAGCTGTATTACAGAATCTATCAGCAGACAAAGCCACTGGTCCAGATGATATTCCTTCAAGAGTACTTAAAAACTGCTCCTCAGTGTTGGCTCCTGTATTAGCAAAATTTTTCAGCTTACGCATCCGTACCTCAATTTTTCCAGCCCCATGGAAAGAAGCAAATGTCCATCCTGTTCCTGAAAAGGGGGCAACTTCTGATCCATCAAACTATAGACCAGTTGCAATAACTTCCGTTCTCGGTAAAATTTTTGAGACACTAGTTAACAAACACATATTCAAGCATCTAGATATCAATAAATTGATCAATGATCGGTAGTATGGATTTAGACAGGAACGTTCAGCTGTAGATATTCTTTGCCTTCTTACCCATCATATTTACCCATTGGATCCCACGGGTGCTGGGCGAGGCATGGCACTGGGTGGGTACTAAGCGTACTGCCCTCTGCCTATCGGCTCATAGTCGCGAAGCTCATAGGTCCCTACCTGGGGGTTCCCTACTTTAGAAAGACTTGAAAAATCCCACTTCTGTCCAATATTCCAGACACTGGGCTCCAATGGGTTAACAAAACAATAAACCAACATGGTGATACGCACACAGTAACACTTGATATTTCAAAAACAATTAGACAGAGTATGGCACTAGGCCTTATTGTCTAAGATGTCACACTATGGCCTTGCATCACTGGTTCCTCTAATTTCTTCTTACCTTCATAGTAAAAAAATACGGGTCATGGTAGATGGAATTTATTCTCAGTTTCATTCCATAAATGCTGGCGTACCTCAGGGATCAGTTTTGGCACCAACCCTCTTTCTCATTCATATAAATGACCTCCTATCTGTCACGCACAACCCAATACACTCTTATGCTGATGACTCGACCCTTCATAGTTCTTTCACATTAGTACCTCCTTAACACATTTTGATATTATAAGTTCCCAAATAAACACAGCATTTTCTCTGAACCAGGACCTTTCTAAAATTAATCAATGGGGACAAAAAAATCTGGTCTCATTTAATGCTCAGAAAACTAAATACATTAATTTCTCCAACAGAAAGAATCCCTCAGACTCTCACATAATTTTAAATGATGTCAGTATTCCCATATCCACCACAACTGGTATCCTAGGTGTTACTCTAAACCCCAACCTAAGCTGGACAGCTTATGTTAAATCCCTTGTTAAAAATGCTTCTAAAAAACTGGGACTTATGTACAGAGTTCGTGAGTTCTTCACTGACGAGCAGATGGCCACAATATACAAAAGTCATGTGCATTCTCTGATTGAATACTGTTCACGACTGTGGAGTGGATGTGGAGCGGTTGCACTGAGGCAGTTGGACAAAATTAAAAATAAAGCCATTAAATTAATCAATAGTCCTGCCATAATGCAGGACCTTCCTCCGTTATCAGTACGTGGAGATATTGCTTCTTTAGCACTCTTTTATCGATATTTTTACCGTAAGTGCTCTAACGAACTGGCTTCAATAGTGCTTCCCCTTCACATTTTCTCCCGAAATACTCGGTCAGCTGGGAGCACCCATGAACTCATACTCTCTTCCTCACAATGCAGAACCTCTGCTTATCAAAATAAGGGCAAAGTGGTCACTCACAAGGTGGGGGTAGAGTGACCACGACTCCAAGCCTGCCAGTGGGGCTGAAATAAAAGAGAGATCAAGGCAACCTTCCCCAGTATGAGTGGGCTCTGCCATGTTATTTAATAGGGAGACACCATCCATCTCCTCCAGAACCAAAGAAATGTGCCGTCCTGCTTCATTGGACTGAAGAGGTGAAGATAGAAGGGGTTGGTGGGTGTTAAAGTCGCCCCCTATATACACGGCTCCCCTGGTAGCCTGGAAGAACAGATCACCCTACTCCAGGGTGCCCCTCTGGGATTATATACCGTCAAGGGCGACGTCACCAGGTGGCAAACCATGCCCTAGACCTCCACATCAGGTCGACAGAAAGGAGGGGGCTCACAATCCGTTCACGTGATGTGGTCCTGAACCAGAAAAGCACATCCCCATGTGACTCCATGAACATATGGGAAGAGATGGGTGGTGTAGCCCGAAAGATGAAAAGTGGAATTTTCTGGGAGCAGGGTCTCCTGGAGGAGAATAACACGAGGGTGGTCCCTGGCGGCTGCCTTCTGCAAAAGCGGGAACTTGCTCCATGCTCCCACACAATTCCGCTGTAGGAGTCTGAGGGAGGGATTTATTGGCTGTTCGGCATCAATTGCACACGATCATCCTACAGTAGTGGTGAGGCCGTGTCCATCACGGTGGCCACAGATGGTGTCAGCACTTGCCCCAGATGGGGGCGATGATGAGGCAGCTGAGCAGTGGAAGGCTGGGCATTGAGAGGTCTGGGCTTGACCTACTTGGACAGGCGAGCTGGCATGCGAGAGGTGGGATGGGTTCTCCCTGCAGAGCGAGCCGGGTGGAGAGGGGAGAAAGGGGCACCAAGGCTTGTCTTCTTCCTCTCGATCACTGGTCTATGAGGCGATCGGCAGCTTCGGCAAGGGGCTCTGTTCAGAGATGGATGTCTAGGGTTTTCACTATTGTTATGGCAATAGTCATTGCCAGCTCTGTTGCAAGGTTCCTGAGCTCCTCCATCATGAAAGAGATCACTGGAGGAGCAGGAGCAAGGGGCTGGCTTGGCGCTGAGCAGGATGGCGGCAGCGGGATGGATGTCGGTGGGTGGTGGACTTCCGCCGTGGTTTTGCCCACAGCAAGAGCAGAAGGCAAGGGTGGAAACTCCTGCTCGCTGAGAGCAGAAGGGCTTGAAGCAAGAGGGCGGCACTATTGTCCCCAGACGAAGGTGCCTGGGGGAGCTGGAGTGGCACTGATGGTCTGCCACTCTCGCACCCACGCAACCTGCCCCTCCCGGCCCTGGTTTACCCACTTGACCCTCACAGGGCAACTGCGGTGCCAGGCATGGTGTCGCCCTGAGCAATTGGGGCACTTGGCAGTTGTTGGCTCCTTTGCCTTGAGCCACTGCAGGCACTGCTCTGTGTCGTGCGCTCCACTGCATATCCTGCAGATGATGGAGCAGTTGCAGGTGGCACAATGGTGTCTGTACCGATGACACCTGCAGCAGCGCAATGGCTTGGGCATGAAGGGGTGGAGATAAAACACTCCCCAATTGCCCAGGTAGACTGGTTTCACGAGAGGTCCCTGCATCTTCATGCAGACCTGCAGCGTATCCTCCCGTGTTTGCTAATTTTGGCATCGCACTGCCTCCTCATATTGTAGTAGGATATCCACCGGCATACGCCGGGGATATCCCATCACAGCCGCCTTTGTTGTCTGACCACCCTGAGGCAGCTCCATGATCGTGACTATCGGAGCCTCCTCCTCCGCCACTGCCTTCAGGCAAAGAAACGATCCCTCTTCGGTGGGGATCATCACACAGCTTTCATTGCAACCAAAGTAATTCATGGCCGTGAGACCGGGCAGTTGTTGCTCCAAGCCGCTACTGGATCATAGCAGGGGCTGTATCCTTCCTGAAGAGGGACGTGAAAGGCCAGGAAAGCAGAGTGTGGAGGCAGAGGAGCCACAACCGAGACCGAAGGGCGTGCAGCAGGGGGGGGGGGCCGCTGAGGCCCTGGAAGTTTTGATGCCGGTGGAGGGGCATTTCCCTGCGGAGCTCGCCGTGACTTGCGCTTCACAGGGATGAAGCCTTCATCATCAGGAGAGGCAGCAGACACAGCAGAAGAAGGAGCTGCAGTGAGAGGATGCACCGCTAGGGGTGGTTCATCATTGTATGTGCCATTTTTTGGGTCTAAAGTGGCAGGAGGAAATGGCGTGGCTGGTTGGGTGCCAGGCAGCAAGGGTCCTTGGAAGGAGGGGCAGCCTTACCGGTTGTGCCAGTGGAGGCCGTGCCATTAGAGGTGTTAATTGGAGGTGGAGGAGCCAAAACTCCCTCCTCCATCGCCTCATGGACACGCAGAAGGGGGGGATGAGGCGTCATCCCATGTGCGGGGAGTGGTCCCTGCAGGCCTTGAAGGGGAGGCGGCAGAGGCCTCGCCAGATGTTGACGAGTGAGAGCTGGTATCAGAGAGACGCCACTCTCGCTTAGCGCCTGGCACCATAGCAGGGCAGGAACACCTCTGCTTAGAAGACCTATGAGAGGTAGGGGAGGCAGCAGCCTTGTCAGACGTGGACAAGCAAGAGCTGGCATCAGAAAGATGCCACTCTTGCATCGCGCCTGGCACAGTGCCAGGGCGAGAAGGCCTCTGGTTAGAGGGTGAGGGGCAGGCCTGCCCTAAAAACCTAGGGACCTGGGTACCCTTCATATTTCCTGACAGATAGGCATGCAAACAAAACCCACAGACACCACTCACATAGACACACAAACAGACCCATATATCACACACCAACAAACACAAACACACTCACTGCCATAAAAAAAACAAAAAAAGACAAGAAAACACGGCAATAAAAAGGCCCTACAGTAGCAGGAACCTATTCTTCCCGCCCTCTAAAGGGCGACGTAGGAGACCCGCTACTGCCCCGTGAGGGACTTGTCCTAACCCTAATAGAAAAGCCGCCCCCAACACTTCCTATAACCAGGCCCTAAAGGTCTGCCCTCAGGGAAGTGCCCTAACGGCACCCCTTCAGGGTTCAGCGTCGTACCACATTGGGGGACACTAACGGCTGGCCGTGAAAAACACACACACACACACACACACACACACACAGAAGCAAACACACTACACCCACATACTCTCAGTCTGGCAGTGCCTGTCTGTGCAGGAACAGAGTCCAGGCAAAAGTACAATAAATAAGTGAAAATCACTCTCTGTGCCTGAGACTAAGTCTCAAGGGTTCAGAGTGGCATCGTGGAATAAGGTAGGTTGAAGGCAGATACGGGAAGTGGCAGAGACTATGAGCAGGAGACAGGTGGATTTTTTATTCCTGTAGGAGGACAGGTTCACAGCAGGGTCAGCTAGAATGAACGTTGAGAAGGACAAAATATCAGCTATTTTAGCAGGGAAGTGTAAGCAGATATAGTGGTGTGGGTGTGCTAGTAAAGAAAAAAAAGTGAAATGTATCATGAATATAATGAAATTAAACTAGAGGCCCCCAAGAGGGGAATTACACCAGCCGCGAGCCGATATATATCTAGCGCAGCTCGTAGTATGACCTTAACCTTGACCTACTTTCGCCAGTTTCGAACTCGTAGTAGATTTTCATCCCTACTACACACCTGTAAAATGTTGTGATGATATCTTGAGCGGTTGCAAAGTAATGGTGCTAACAGACACACAGAACTTGACCTACTTTCACCAATTTCGAACTCGTTGGAAATTTTCATTCCTACTACACACCTGTAAAACTTTGCTATGATATCTGAAGTAGTTGTGAAGTTATCATGGTGACAGACACAAAGAGCTTGACCTACTTTCACCATTTTCGAACTCGTGATCAATTTTTTCCCTACTACACACTTGTAAAATTTTGTGATGATATCTTGAGCGGTTCCGAAGTTATTGTGCTAACAGACACGCGGACACACACACAGACAAATTGAAAACAATACCAGCCTTGCTACTGCAGCTGGTAATGAAGGGATTAAAGCAGTGAAAATATTGTTTGGTACACTCATTGATTTCAGCTATAAGGGTCTATACACTGCAGGCTGGTCTTGACGGTGAAGATAAAGAAAGATTCTGGGATGACGATGAGCCCTGTGACACACCATTAGTAACATCTTTCCGGTTTCATTACTTAACTTTCATTACATTTCTCTGTTTAAGTCCTGTTAGCCAATTATCGATCCAACTGGGCACACTGACTCTGAACCCATGTGCATTCATTTACTGAAGCAGTCTTTTATAGGGATCCGTATCAAATGGTTTTTTGAAAAGTGAGATAGACAGTGTCAACAGATCTGGTCTCATTGGATATACTACATGTATCACAGAAGAAATCCAAGAGCTTGGTAAGGCAAGAGCTGTTATTCCAAAAACCTGGGGGCGAATCTTGGATGAGATGTTTTATTAGTAAGTGCTTAACAGACATAACTCTGATGACAGTTTCCAACAACTTGCACACTGAAGTTAGGCTTATAGGTCGGTAATATTCAGGTTGTGATTTGCTGCCTTATTTTAATACAGGAAGAACATTCCTTTGTACAGAGGAATAATTATACCTGACTTCCAATCCTGTGGGACTTTACCTTCCTCCCAGGCCAATCTGCACATCTTCCATATCCATTCTACTACTATCTTTCCCCCATGCTTCAGCATTTCACCACACACTCCATCAATTCCTGGGGCTTTCCCCATTTTGGCTTTCTTCATTACTTCCACTACTTCCATCCTACTGATTTCGTCCTATCTTCGCAGCTCTCTTCTTGTCCAAGCAATTCCCCAGCCACTTATGCTCGCGTTACATTCATTCTCTATGTGCAGCAATTCTTTAAAGCGTTCTCTCCCTCTGCTCACTTTTTCTCCCTTCTCCACTAGCAGTCTACCATTTTTATCTTTCACTCCCCTACTAACATCTTTATCACCTCGGGTAACTCTGTTTACCTCATTCCAAAATATTTTCGTAATTTCCCTCCACTTTTCACTCAAATTCTTTCCAAATCCCTCATCCATTCTCTTTTTACTCTCTCTCTTACTATTTTCACCTCTCTCTTCCTCTGTACACATAACTCCCTCTTCAGTCTCTCAGCTTCATCGAAGCCCCTGTTTCTCATCCACTCAGTATTTGCTTTCTTCTTTTGCGCAACAGCCTGTCTCGCCTCTTCATTCCACCATGCTGTTCCTTGCATCCCCTTTCATCTTCTCTTTGCCCCACACCCCACCATACACGCTACACAGATTTCTTCTGTGAATATCTTGCCCACACCCTTCTTGTCCCCCATCTGCTTCAAATCATATTTACCCAATCGCTCCTCCACTTGTCTCTGATATTCTCCCTTTTTTCCATCCTCATGCAACCTTTCTACCCTCCTTGTATGGACTACTTCCTCCTGTCCTTCCCTTCTCATACTCTTCCATTCTCGATAACGTGGTCTTAGGATCGTTAAGCCTAGCCAAAATAAGTAGTGAGACGTAGTGTCAAAGAGGTGAGTTACAGTACTCTTGGGTTACTGAGTTTATATTGCATGGTTATATCAATAGTGCGTTACAGCATATGGAGCGAGACCCTAGTGTCGGATCCTCTCTCTAGCCCCTCTCTCCCCTTTTTTATTAAAAGGGAATCTCTCCGACATTATACAGTATACAGCTTGGAGAGGATGTTGGTGTGTGTTGTAGTGTCTGGTAGATTTCCATCCACGTGGACTAACTGACTAGGGCTAGTTACTCCACGTGTTTGAACAAGGTATGAAATTCTTGGTCGTCTGGACTACGAGGAAGTTTGAGATTCATCATATGGTTAAGAATTCTTGATGGTCTGGGACAACAAGATTGTGGGTATACAATGTGTGAGTTGACATTCCTAGTGAGAAACTGTGTATGTTTCCAGCAGACACTACTTCCTGTACCTTGTGTTTATGAGATCTATACTAATGCCTATATAATGCTTATATAATGTCTACACCATTTCATTGGAGCCTTGACTTCCACCACCACCACCGCATGATTGTCAGAAAGTCCACTCCCCAACCTCTTTATGCTCTTGCATCCATTACACACTTTCTCATTCTGTCATCCACAACACACACACAAATAATCAGTCATTGCCTTCCATTCATTCAATTCACCACCGACCCTTCTCATCACTCGCCACGTATACCTGTGGATCATTTTGTGTCTAAAAAGGGTATTGGCTGTCACCAACCCCCTCCCTGCACAAATATCAACTACAGCACTGCCATTCTCATCCTCTTCTGCAGGCACACCTCACTTTCCAACTACTCCATCCACCTTCACATTTCCTACTTTTCCATTCATATCTCCAGTCAAAAACACTCTCATTCCTTTCAAACTTTTCCATCCACGCTTCCACATTTGTCCAGAACTCTTCTTTCACTCTACTTGCACGATCTGGTGTTGGCGCATACACACACACAATTGCCCACATTTGTAGCCCAACTTTCCATTTTACCCACACAATCCTTGAGCCAATGGATCCATACTCTCTTATATTCTCCTTCCATCTCTTGCACAGAACAATACAAGCTCCTTCTTTTGCCCTTTTATGCTCACCTACTCCATCACATACACCCCATCCATATTCCCATTCTCTCACAGTATAATTTCACCATTTTGTCTCAGTTATTCAACATACATCCACTTCTGAATCCTCAAGCACCGGGACAGTCTCTCTTTCTTTCACCTCATCATTTGCACCCCTTACATTCCATGTTGCAATCCGTACCATGCCCTCTGTTGGGTCCTTAGTCGTCACCTGATGATCAGTCCTGGCCTGAGGCTTCTTGTTCCTGTTTTATGATAGTTGTTTTCTGGGAAGGGGCACTAAGCCTCCGCCAACCCACTTGTTAACACGTAGGGAACACATGTTTGTTGTTTATAAGGTTACCACCCAGCATAATAAAGCTAACAATTTTAGTTCACAAATTATCACCCGAGTAATAGTAGAAGTAATGTGCATAAAATAATTAGCAAACGATTCGAGTCACACGAAGCTACACATATCATCTTTAATGGAGTTGTAAATATATGAATGTAGTAGGCTAAACTGTGATACAGTACTACCCTATAGTGGTCGCATGGATAAGTGCACTCTAACCCCCAGCTTATTATGTTCACTCCTGCATACGGTATATTTCTGTAGTATATAGTCTTTTTTTTTTTTAGTCAGGATAATACAACCCACAGAACAACACTGATAAATATTGTTCATTTAGTTACATTCCTTTTCAGGTAGGGCGCAGAATGAGATTTCCTTTCCTTCTTTATTATGAAATTTCCATTACAGTTTTTCTATTCTTTTTTTTTTTTTTTATGTGCTCGACTCTGGGCATAGGCTTCTCAGCCTGCTCCCAAGGCCCAGTAGTCCTCCTACATATCGTACACCTCTACATGTCACCACTTCGGCGCTAACACCTACCGTCCATATTGAATACATGCTAGGGCTGTCTCATACAGAACTGGTGTATTGGTATTAGCAGGGGTATTTTTACGACATGTCGGCGGGTCTTCTGGTAGATTTGTACGATGATCCTTTCACTATATACTGCTGACTCCTACTGGAGGGTTTAATGGGTGAGGGGGTGCTCCTTGCTTTTCTGTCTTTCTCTTTAGCTAACAGAATAGTTTTTGTTAGTTATTACCATCCCTATATCATACGGTCACGAAAGGACCAACAGGTCTGTTGCTGTTTGCTCTCCTGTGTACTCCTTTGTACTCCTTCCTGCAAAGAATATCACAGTTACTGCAGGTGCTGAGGAGGGATGCCTTCTTGTGTTGGCACAGATATATCAGGGCGGATCCACTGACAGCTTGCACAAACCTCTCCCAACCACTTCCTTATCCCTTGAAAGGAGTATGATAGACTTTACAAAAACAGCAAAGACAAAAACAACTAGATACTGCAAAGAATTTATTGTAAAAACCAACTATGTTCCAACCAAACACAACATAACCCCTATATGATCAGCCGAAGGAGAGCTCACGAAAAATAAGCCTGCAATCCTAGAATGATGGGCGCAACACATCAAACCTTACTGAATCGAAGAAACGCAGTGGACCACAATATCTCTGATAACATCCCAATTGCTCTCCGACTGGCAGATCTCGGTGTCCCACGTACTCTTGCAGAAACATTCTTGTCATCCGATCTCTAAAAAATAACTGAAGTCCTTGCCCTGGTGGCATACCATCTGAACTTATCAAAGAGGGTGGCCAGTTAGTCCAAAGCTGCCTCCATAATTTCATGCTGGTTTTCTGAAACCAAGAATGATTTCCATCTATTTGGCGTACTTCTGATATTGTAACCATCTACAACAAGAAGGAGATCGTTCAAATTGTGACAACTGCAGAGGTATCTCCCTCCTTGTGAATGCAAGCAAAGTACTTGCCAAGATAATGTTTTCGAGACTGACAAACATCTGAGTGAGTCAACATTTCCTGAAACACAATGTGAATTTTGGAAAGAACAAGGTATCTGTGATATGATCTTTGTTACCCGACAGATACAAGAGAAATGCCAGGAGGAGAGCTGTGACTTACATATCGCTTTCATCAATCTTGCAAAAGCATTGCATACTCTCAACAGAGAACTTTTATGGAATGCTTATTCAAAATTTGGTGATCCAGACAAATTTCTTACCATACTGAAGAGCCAGCATGACAACATGAATACTTGTGCGTCCCGTAGGTGGGTGCAAACCGTACCACCTTCAGTGTGAATGTAGGTAGAAAGCATGGATGTCCTGGCTCCTTTCATTTACAACATCTATCTCACTGCAGTCTCCCTTTTAAATCACAAACAGATGAGTCCTGATGATGCAACAAAAGTCCAGTTCTGTCTAGACGGAAACAGAATTAATCTCGGACGTTTTCAATCAAAGACCGAAATGGCTCATCTCCTGGAACTACAGTATGCTGATGACTGTGCTGTCCGTGCATATACTCCAGAAGCCCAACAACGGAGTCTCATCATCCTTTCCAGCATATGCCATGCAATGGGGCTCTGAGTAAGAAGTAATTTGTCTGAGAAACAGCCAAGCAAAACCTCTTGCATTTTAAATATATGGCGATAAATGTAAAACAGGTGGAGATTTTTACCTACCTTGGAAGTATGGTTACAGATAAACATAACATTGATGCTGACGCCCTTGCACGAATTAACCATGCCTCACCCTCTTTTGGACGTCTCAGATCCAGAGTCTTTGAAAACTTGAGAATTGAGACGAAAATATCAGTATATAATTATGACTGTATGCCTCTCCACCCTCATATGTGGTACTGAATCCTTGACCACTTACAAGCGTCACAGTAAGTAGCTTGAGTCATTTCACATTTAAACTGATGTACAGTGCACCCTAGAACTCACGTGGGAGAACGAGGTCCCTCATTCACAAATTTTCCTGTGGGGAAAGTCAACTGGCATAGAACCCATATATATATATATATATATATATATATATATATATATATATATATATATGTATGTAAAGCTGAGATAAATTGGACTCTTATTGCGCATGCCTAAGCCCCTCCTTCCCACCCAGATTCTGTATGGCCAACTCCCTGCAGCACATCGTAACCAATGGGGACAGAAGAAAAGTTATAAATATCATTTAAGGCCAATTCAGAAGAAATACAACATCATACGAAAAGATCTTAAAACCAATGCCTCTGACAGAAAACAATGAACACTTTCAAGGACAGCACTGTCACGTCAGTTCAATGCCCTGTCCTGTAGGTCTCTTCCTGTCTCTCGTCAGCAGTGCTCTGGTAAAAAAGAGAAAAGAAAGAAAAAGAAAAAAAAAAACTTTTCGTCTCCATCGCAGTAGTCGTCATCAGCTGTTTGTCAAAATCAAAAGAAACTTTGCACTAATCTGCATGCAGAGGGCAGCAGTGCGAGGGGGTGGAGGCATGGCCACAAACAATAATCAGACATCCACTCATCACGGCAGCACGCATTGAACTGACAGGTAGGGTGTGTGGGAGTGTAGTGTAGGTCAGTCTCAAGATGTCCAAGACGTTGATTCATGTCCCACAAATGTTCGATGTTTTCCACAAGTCGTGCTGCATCGACGCTGGGGGCCACACTACTGTAAAACAGCGTTCAGCCCCAGTGGCCATGGAAGAGTTAAGTTCCATAAGGGTTAGTCCAGCATCAATAGATGCCATTATTTTTGTTTTTGCTCAGCTTCCCAGAGGATGGGATCTACATAGAAACATGAGAGTAATGGTTATAATAATACATCAACTTGATGGCATATATATTGTTATACTCTTGCTATCAACTGATGCATTTACTCAGCAAAGAAGAGAATCTTTCCTAACTGGAGGTGGTTACTCAAAGACTTTATTTACCTCTTTTTTTACCAGAGTTCTCCCTTAATTTAAATAATGTCATCTTGTTGCTGTGATTCCTATTGTAAGGGATAAGTCGTCATCAGAATCAAGGGAAAGTTCTATCATAGAATCTCCCAGTTACTTGCTGTATCCTTAACCCCTCAACCGCGGGGTTGTGTTTGCTTGACTTGCATGTCTCGCGGGCATATTCGCGCTCCGACAGACTCTCTAAAAATATTTACCAAAAATCAGTTATTAGTCCTAGATTATTAAAATTACATATGCATATGGCACATAGGTTCAGCTTTCTCCTGGGATGTTTGTTGAGCCTTCGTCGAGTACTGTAGGACTTGTGGAGACCTCTGAAGTTGGGTAATGATGTGTCCACTTTACACTTCCCAACAACACGTAATATGATTACCACAGCCTGATATTATCACTAGAAACACTATTCTATGATTCTCAAATAGTTTGGGATCCATACTCCAAAAAAAACACACTGTGAAAGCAATGAAAATTACGAGCGCGTATGACCTTTCCACTTGCGCTCGTTCGCCGCTAGTGTTCTGTCATTTATTATTCATAAAACACTCACACTTTATATTTCTGCTACTATATAACATATATATCTACAGTCTTTATCCATAAGTTTCCTTCAGTAATAGTAGTTTATTGTCACTGTAGGCATTCAATTTCTCTTTCAGTAAAATACGTAGCATTCACTTTCTCGTCCTCTATACTAGCATTGAGAGTGAATCTGTCACTTTCACTTCCACTCTCATAACTCATAGTATTCATACATGCTAGAGTGAAACTTTCACTTTCATTAGTCCTAGTATATATACTCGTATTCTTATGTTACTACTCATTTACATTTCTATTTACATTCTCTATTTTATTTACATTATTTACATTTCTATTTTATTTACACTGTGTTATGCACTGTCACTTGCAGTAACTTATAATACTATTTTCAACTGTTCACTTATATTTACATTCATTGCTTTCACTTGCTGTTTACACATTATTTACACATTATTTACATTTCCACTTGCACTGTTTTACTCACCAGAAAGATCGTTGTCACTGTCTATCATTTTCATTGACAAATTAGCCAGTTGACGTTCCACAGCAGTCACTTACCCCTTTACCCCTTTCCACACGAGGTTTAGTAGTGGTTAGAGGTCACAGGGCCCTTTGCATGGGGCTAAAAAGCGGCGGAATTGGACAGGCGCGAATCCGACGTGGTTTCACCTTGAAAGACGACAGTAAACTGAATACAGTGTGGTGGCCTAGGGGGAGTGCAATGCTGCCAATGTCAGCGTGGTGACAGCTGCTCATATATATACTATGAAATGATTGGCAGGAAATCTAGACAATACATAATAAATTAGGTAGTTCCAGGTGAATGTAAATATCACTTAGGCTTCTCCCTTCCTTTCTTATATATATTTTTATTACGAGAACAGATTATACAGCATATTTCAAGGGGAAATAAACAGCAAAAATTAGCAAACGAGTGCACATGAGGTGTTGTCAGGTGATAATTTGCCAATTCCAGGTGCATGGCACTATCACTTACCTTATTTCTTCTTTGTATATATTATTTGGTATAAGAATAGGGCATAGGGCTTATTTCAATGGATGAAATCAGTGGAAAATTCCAGGGAAGATTTACTTAGCATAGCACAGCCGGGCAGGTGAGAAGAGAGGGTAATGGAGGGGAGGTAGGGAGGGGAGTCAAGAACGGGGAGAAGTGGCTGAATTTTCAACAATGGATGAGTGTACAGATGAGATTAGGAGTGCTGACTAGTGTTGGACATTGGCAGTACTGATAGATGATACAAGCCACCACTTGAAAGGCCGGGCGAATTCAAAATAACATAGAATCACAAAAGTGACGCCCCGAGGTATGATCCCTTGCTCCCAAGCATCACGAAAGTGACGCCCCGCGGTTAAGGGGTTAAGGCAGTGTTCTCCGGCCTATGGATAGCGCTCTTCTGGTGGGGTGTGCAGTATATGCTATAGGGTTGCAGCCTCACAGTAAAAGATTTTTCAAGTAGATAAAACATTCAGAGTAGTGCTGACGAAGAGCCCAGAGTATCATTTACATTTATCTCTTATTTATGTCACGAATGGCCTTTGCCTCTTTAGAAATGTTTCACAACTTTTTCAATTCGCAAGTAAATCGATGGAGATGATATAACCATACGTTTTGAGTTAAAAATAATTTAGCGCAACCGAATATGTGTAAGGATCAGCACTGAGTGAGGAAAAAGTTCTAATTCAGGTAAGTCACTGAACTACTCATATTTGTCTTCACCATTTTTTCATTTTTTCTTTTTGAGGTTAGTGATACATAAAAACAAAAGTGTAAACACATTAGTTTTTGCAGACATAAGGTTTCACGAAATGCATTGAATAAGTGAAAATGAAGAAATATTTCAAAACTTCAGATGGCAATCCATATGTGAAAAACAATGAAAGCTTTCTTTATGTACTCACTCCTTTTATTGTTATTGCACAAGTAATGGGCATAGCAATATAGTGAAAATTGTACTTTTCTTATTACTTGCCTAGATCTACTAAACACTGTGGTGGGTGGGGGAGGGTGTTGTCAGAGTATCAGGAAATTTACAGGTCAGTATGATTGAAAATTTTGAAACTATTTCATTACAGGTTACTGTTAAATGGGTCTGAATTTGTACACACACACACACACACACACACACACACACACACAGGGAGTCAATCGAGGCAGACGTGCAACATCGGAGCTCCGTACCGAACCAACACGGCCAGTGCCATTACCTAAATTAGTATCTTTGTATGAGTCAAGCTCTGTACCAGGTTAGACTAAATGATTTTTCATTATTAAAAAAAAAAAAAAAGTTTAAACAAGACTTGTTCAAACAGAAAAGAGAACCAAGACGAAAGAATGCGCTCAGTCATCTGAGGTTTGTTTAGACTACAGCAGCACGGGAAATGTAAGTACATACTCTGTACTTTAGTATTGCAAAATGGATACATACTTAGTAAAGCAAATTTGGAAAAGAAAAAGGATAAAGGTAGAAAGCAAAATGATGATTTCTACCAAGAACTGGTTGAAATGGACACTCACAATAGACTGGTTGAACATGTACGCAAACTAGAAATGGCTTTCAAAAATGAAATCGATGAAATAAAGAAGCAGATACACTTGCAAAAGGAAGAAATAGAAAAACTAGGAAGGAAGGCCAACAAGAAACACACAACCATCAGTGAACTAACAGTGGAATTGAGTACACTTAGGAAAAAAATGAGTGAAATGGCAAGTACAGTAGTCAATCACGAGAGTGTTATGGAAGAGTTCAAAAATGACACAGAGACAATTAGGCAAGTAAGCAGTCTTATGGACCAGAGCAGTGATATTGAGGAGAAGATAACACAGGTGAATGAAGCTGTGCAAAGCTACAAAAATGATGTGGAAACCACGTATGCTGAAATGGTGAAAGTAAAGAAAGACTTAGAAACAAGGGTGGAGGAAAAAAGCATTAAACAGGAAGTGAAAAGAATAATCCAAAACAATCCAAAGTTAGTCAGAGATTCAGTAGATATAAACAAATCTATAGTAATCACTGGTATAGAAGAGGAAGAAGTAAAAAACAAGATCACAAGAGACAAAAAGGAGATGGCAAATGTAATGAGCTTACTGAAAGAAGTATCAGAGGAAATCTGTAGTAAAGACATAGAGGAACACAAAAGGTTAGGGAAATACGAGAAAAGCAGGACAAGACCTCTAAAGGTGACTTTCCAGAGTGTAAACACTGTGGAAGAGATACTAAAAAATGCAAAGAATCTTATGGAAAAAGAGGAGTTAAAAAATATATGGATAAAAAGATGCCTGACACAAGAGGAACTGGAATTACTGAAAGAGAAATGGGAGGAAGCAAAAACAAAAAAATAAGGGAAGATCAGAAGAGAAGAAGAAGATTTTTTTTTTTTTTACAAAGTAATAGGATTGCAGGTACGAAAGTGGTACACAAACAGTATGGAATAAAAAGGAGGAAGGTAGTAAAACCATGTCATGACAAGTATATAAACTAGATGATAAAGTTGATGTACTCAAATGTGGATGGAATGGTATCTAAATTATTAGAGATGAATGATTATGTCAGAGAAAATGAAGCACAAAATATGCCTAACTGAAACAAAATTAACACCAAGGATATCCAATGACATACTAAACTTAGAGGAATACAATATATGGAGAAGAGACAGATATTTTAAAAAAGGAGGAGGAATTATAATATCAACTAAGAAAAATCTAAAAGTCAATGAAATAAAACTAGATATACCATCACAAGTAGAACTGATTGCAGTAGAGATCAACACATCTGAAGGGAAAGTGATTGTAGCCAATTTGTACATGCCACCCAGATTAAAAACATGGGAAAGAGATGAATATGAGGACCTGGCAGAGAGTACAATTCAGAGTTTAAGATCATTACTACATAAAATGGAAGAGAAATCGGAAAGAATTATACTAACTGGGGATTTTATTACAAATATAAATTGGAATACTCCAGATATAATTAGCCAAGAAAGCTGTTGGGACCAAAAGCTCCTGGATCTCGTGCAAGAGTTTTTTCTAACGCAACATGTGAGGGAAACCACCAGAAAAAGAGGACTTGATGTACCTTCAGTGCTAGATCTAATATTTACTAGGCAGGAAAATGATATTGACAGTTTAATATATTACCCTCCACTCGGCAAAAGCGATCATGCAGTACTAAATTATAACTTCAGGATAGCATATGACATAGTTAACAGCAATGACAGTTACAAAAAGAGCCTAAACTATAAAAAGGGAAATTATCAAGGCCTAAAGAAGTATTTCTTAGAAGTTGATTGGGAAAATGAGCTTAGAGGACAAGATTTAAATGCTGTATATAAAAAATTATGTGCATTTCATGAAATAGGAGTCCAGAAGTACATCCCACAGCACAAAGAAGCAGATAAGAAAATACAGAAATGGTTCAATACAGAATGTAAAAAATCAAAAGAAATAAGAGATTTGTTGCGAAATAGATACAGAAGACACAATAGTGAAAGGGCGTATAATAATTACAAACAGGCAAGAAACGATGATACAAGAATAAGGAGGGAAGCCCAAAACAAAGTAAAAGATATAATACAATCCATTACGGACGAGGGAATGACTTATACACAAGAGAAAGATATTTGTGAAGCACTAAATAAGAATTTTCAATTAGTTTTTACAGAAGGAAAAAAATTTGAGAGAGACTATGTGGAACATGCATGTCCACACATACTACCAGATATACAAATAGCAGAAAAAGTAATACAGGAGGAGTTAAGTAGATTAGACAGAGGAAAAGCAAGTTGTCCTAATGAAAGTTCATGTTGGGTACTACGAGAATGTGCAAAGGAGTTAAGTAAACCATTATTTCTAATTTTCAAGAAATCTTTGAGTCCAGGTAAACTACCTGATATTTGGAAAAAAGCAAATATTGTCCCCTTATTCAAGAAAGGAAATAGACAAAATCCACTCAACTACCGACCAGTATCACTGACCAGTGTTGTAAACAAGGTATTAGAAAAGCTTATAAAAAAAGCTTGGGTAAATCATCTAGAAGAACACAGTATGTTAATAGAAAGACAGTTTGGTTTCAGAAAAGGAAAATCATGTGTTACTAATCTGTTGAGCTACTATGACAGAGTAACAAACACAATACAGGAAAGAGAAGGATGGGTGGACAGTATCTATTTAGATTTCAAGAAAGCTTTTGACACAGTACCACACCAAAGACTTTTATGGAAACTGTAGGCTACCATCAAGGAGGAATTCGAGGCAAACTGTTTTGTTGGATGCAAGACTTTCTCATAAAAAGAGAAATGAGAACAGTACTTAGAGGAAACTATTCATCATGGAAAGAAGTGACTAGTGGAGTACCACAGGGTTCAGTGCTGGCACCAATCATGTTTTTAGTGTATATAAATGATATAAACAGTAACACTGGAAATGAGAGCTATCTGAATATGTTTGCAGATGATGCAAAAATACAAAGGAGAATTACTAACACAGACTCTTGTAAAGAGCTACAAGAAGAATTAAATAAACTTCATGAATGGAGTAGTACATGGCAAATGGAATTCAATGTGGACAAGTGTAAAAGTGGAAAAAGACCTGATTGGGATTATAAGTTAGGAAATAAAACCCTATACACATCAGAAAGAGAGAAAGATTATCAATAACAGACTATCTCCGGCTGACCACATCAGCAAGAAGGTACGGAACATGTATACACTGCTTGCAAATATGAGAATAGCATTCACATACATAAATGAAGACATGCTAAGAAGGATAATAACATCATTCATTAGACCAACCCTGGAATATGCATCAGTAGTCTGGAGTCCTCATCTCAAAAAACACATAGACAAGATTGAAAAAGTTCAAAGGGCCGCTACAAGATCGATACCAAGCTTAAGAGACCTAAGCTACGAAGAAAGACTAAATAACCTGAATCTACCAACACTACAGGAGAGAAGGAAAATAGGTGACATGATAATGCTATATAAGTGCATATCAGGGAAGGAGAAAATAGACATAAATATGGAGAAGCATCAGCAAGAGGACACTGCAAAAAACTGCATAAGAAGAGAGGTGATAAAGACGTAAGGAAATTCAGTTTCCCAAACAGAGCAATTGATCAATGGAATGCACTACCGAATGAAATAGTATGTGTCAAAACAATTCACAAATTTAAGGATATGTACGATAAATAAGGTTTAAGACACGGGACGGTACGAGCTTGACTCATTCCTGTAAAGATACAATTAGGTAAGAACAATTAGGTAAGAACACACACACACACACACACACACACACACACACACACACACACACACACACACACATAACAATAAAAAAAAATAAAAAAACAAGATTTTGAAAGACAAAAAGGAGATGGGAAATGTAATGAATATATTGAAGGAAGTAGCAGAGGAAATATGTAGTAAAGACATAGAGGATCACAAAAGACTAGGGAAATATGCGAGAAATAAATCAAGGCCCCTGAAAGTAACCTTCAAGAGTGTAAACACTGTGGAGGAAATACTGAAAAATGCAAACAAACTTATGGAAAAGAGGACTTCAAAAATGTATGGATAAAAAGATGCCTACCTCAAGAGAAACTGGGATTACTAAAAGAGAAGAGGGAGGAGGCAAAGACAAAGAACAAGCGAAGATCAGAGGAAGAGAAGAACACATTTTTTTTTTTTTTTTACAAAGTAATTGGATTGGAGGTTCGAAAGTGGTACATAAACAGGAGAGGATAAAAAGGAGGAAGGTAGTAGACCCAAGTCATGACAAGTATGTTAACAAGATGATTAAGTTGATGTAGTCAAATGTAGATGGAATGGTATCTAAATTACTAGAGATGAATGATTACATTAAAAGGAACCACATATTATTTGCCTAACTGAAGCAAAATTAACATCAAGGATATCAAACGTTACCCTAAACCTAGAGTAATACAATATATGGAGAAGAGATAAGGACTTTAAAAAAGAAGGAGGAATTATAATATTACAGTAACAAAGAAAAATCTGCAATACAAAGAAACAGAACTAGATATACCCTCACAGGTAGAACCCCCACCCCAGCATACAGCACCGAGTTAGAGACAGTGAACTATCCCCACAAGCACTCACCCTGATATAATAATACCGATTGTTTCTCTCGTATCCTGCGTGATACGCTTAAACTGATCAGCAGTCCAAGGACTGATGTAATATAAATATTGTGAGACTGTCTGCCGTTCCTGTAATTTAGAGTTGGTGAATATACATGTAGGTTGTTGCCTAGAGTTTTTATACCCTATTCCTCTTATGTTTGTGTTCTAGCCCCGGTCTAGAAAAGGACCCAACTACATGCCAGATGTTTCTAGGACGGGAAGCCAACCTAAAAACACCCAGCATAACACAGGTGGACAGTGGTGGTTCTTGACCCGGGTAGGATTAATATTAAAAGAGGGACAAAACAGGAAAAATATAAAAATGGCAACAAACCACACGTTCAATTACCCAACTTCGACTAGGAACAGTATAATATCCATACATATTTATCTATCATCAAACCACTGCTCGATATCAGGTTTGAGGATGATAGACAGAAAATGGTAGTAACCCTATCCCTGGTGGGCAAGGCAGCAGCCAGCATTGTGCCCAAAGTCATCCTTGAATTGACATGGGCAAATTTCACATAGACAGTAACACAAGCTATCACACCCTCTTTGGGAAAAGTAGTGGCACTGTCACAATTGGACAGTTTAACATGAGATGGCAGCCTGGACGACACACTGATCCAAGCAAGGCAGCTTGTCACGCTGCCTACCTGGAAGCAGACACAGAGATCCGGGATCAACATACTTTCAATACCCTGATCAGAGTCCTCCCCAGCATGGTCAAGGAGCACTTCACCATACACAACCCACCGGGGGATCTAAACAGGGACATCCAGCTGATACGACGGCTCCTGACCTTCCCCTCTGCCCCCCAACAAATCAATGCAGTTAGCAGGTTCCCAACCAACAAACAGGCACTGCACAGCAGGCCCCAACCACCCCCAGCCCGCATCAGCCCCACACTGGCCTCCCATGTACCTAGGGCTTACCCCCCGAGCAAATGCCCCAGCCAGAAGGAGAGCCAAAACCTCATCTCAATCAACCCCTGGGAGTTCTCCACGTGTAGCCACCGATGCCCGCTCCATGACATACGGGAGCAACTCAATCCTGCCAGGAGGAAACTAGGCACTCTAGGCTGATGCCAAGTTTTGTCCCTGGAGGATGAGGGCCCTGAGAACAACACCTCACCCACCGAGAACACCAACCTTGGAGAACCGGAGCCGGAGGAAGAGGAAATTCCCCAGTAGCTGGATTTTTAGGCCTGCCCCCACACCTCCCCATGGTGACGGGGGCCACTTCTCACAAATATCACCCCCCAGTCTACGATAAGGTGAGACTGAAGGGAGTAAAGGCGAGGCTGTTGGTTGACACGGGAGCTGCCAGATCTTGCCTGTACAGCCTCTTTTACTCCTGTCACAAGTTTGCTTTTGGCCCGCTTTCCCTATGTCGACTCATCTTGTAGATGCTGGGGATGGCTCCCTGACCATCCTTGGTGAAACTCGGGCCTTATGCGCCAACACCCACCAGCGCACCTCCGCTCAACAAAAGTTTATTATCTTTGATTCCACCTGTCGCGACTATGACGGACACCTGGGGCTGGAGCTCCTGCGTAAATTATGAACCACCAGAGATTGCTACAAGCGGCAACTCCAGTTCAGGAAGTCGCCAGCCCCTGCCTCAGATCCTCCACAATCAGTGTGCACCTGCATCCCCCTCCCCCCCTCCTCCCCCTACCGCAACCCCTGCCCCCGGCCCTCCAGATTCAGTATGCACATGCACCTGTGCCCCCCTTCCCCTCCCCCCTCCCCCACCCCTCCCGACCCTCCCTCTCCCACCTTCCCCGTCATCATTGCCTCCACCACAACGATTCCCCCACATCACGAAACTTGGCTCCCATTGAACAGGCCTACAAGACCATCAGTCCTCTTCTCCCCTGACCTGCCACCTGGAACACTTTCGGCCTGTCCCCTGCCCGACACCTTCTTCCCCCCACACATTGCAGCAGTCAAGATGGCCAATATCACCATAAGCCCCCTCATACTACCAAAGGGGCTCATAGTGGGAGAAATGGAAGAAGCAGAGCCCTGCCCCACCACCCTCCTCTACCCCCACCCCCCTGCCCCCCCTACCTGAGAACCTCTCACCCCACCAGACTGACACCCTCTGCCATCTCCTCCTGGACTTTCAGGACCTCTTTGCATCAGGCCCCTCCGACATCGGCCACACCACCTACCTGATGCATCAGATACACACCACAAGACCACAGATCCACCAATAATCCCAAAAGAAAAGCCCAAAACAATGGGTGGAGGAAGACCGGCAGGTCCAGGAAATGCTCGATGCCGGCGTGATCTCACCCTCCACCAGCCCTTGGTCCTCCCCCGTCATCCTCGTAAAGGAAAAGGACAGCACCATGCGATTCTGCATGGATTACCACCGCCTCAACAACGTGACCATCAAAGATGCCACCCCACTCCCCAGGATCAGCGATTATCTCGACTCCCTGTACGGCGCCTCCTGCTTCTCTACACTGGACCTCCAATCGGGATATAGGAAAGTCCCAGTGCACCCGGAGGACAGACAGAAGATGGCGTTTTCCACCAGCAACGGAAAACACTATGAATTCAACGTCCGGCCCTTTAGCCTCTGCAACAACCCCACCACCTTCTGCTGGTTGATGGAGTCCGTCCTCAGCGGCCTTACCTGGGAAATTTGTCTGGCGTACTTCGACGATGTCATTATTTTCAGCAAGATATGGGCCAATCACCTCCAACGCCTCAGGAGGGTCTTCCAACCTATCCGTCAGGCCGGCCTGAAGCTAAGCCCCTCCAAGTGTCATGGCTACCCAGACTGTCTCCTTCCTGGGGCATGTAATCTCACGAGACGGAATTGCACCTGAACCAGACGAATTGCGCACCATCTCCGATATTCCCCTACCCCGGGACATCCATGAAGTCCGGGCCTTTCTTGGCCTTTCCTCATATTACCGACGTTTCATTAAGGGATTCGCTTATATCGCCAAACCTCTCCATGATGTGACCTGAAAAGAGGAACCTTTTGCCTGGACCAACGAACGACAGGAAGCATTTCAGGAACTGAAGCACAAGCTCACCACTGCCCCGATTGTCACCTTCCTTGACTACACCCTACCCTTCCAGCTAAATACAAATGTTTCCCAGATAGCCATCGGTGCCATTCTCACACAAGTGCAAGAAGGGCGAGAGCACATCATCGCCTGTGTCAGCCGCACCCTAAATCAGGTGGAGTGGAATTATGCCACCAGCTGCACCCTAAATCAGGTGAAGCAGAATTATGATGCCACCAAACGGGAGTGCCTGGGCATTGTCTGGGCTCTGGAGCATTTCCGGGCCTATCTTTCCAGGACCCATGTCATGACCGCCAATTGCTCCAGTGGCTCTGCCAGTCCAACACTCACAACACCCAGCTCATCAGATGGAGGAAGACCTTAGAGGAATTCGACTATGAGATTTCCTACTGCCCTGGCAAATGCCACACTAACGCTGACTTGCTCTCCTGTCTCCCCATCCACGCACTCCAACCCTGATTGGAACTCCTTGCCTGGTGGAACAACAAAGACCTGGTCTTTGGATCCCACCCCACTTGTTCACCAAACTCCAACAACAGGACAGCCATTTGTTCACCCCCTCAGGGAACATCGTCTTCGCCCCCGACACCGCCCTAGATGCCATGAAGCACCTTCACTCAGACAACAGGATCCACCTCGGGACGAAAAGGCTCCTCTCAATTTTCAATGATATTTATTGGACCCCCAACCCCTCCCAACTGGCCAAGCAGATCACCCAATCCTGTCGGGCATGTGCACTGGGCTAGGACGTCACCCACACTTCCAGCCCTTCAGGGAGCATTATTGCTCACAAACCCTGGCAGTTCCTGTCTGTGGATGTAGTAGAGCCCTTGCCACCTAAGGCAGGCTATTGATATATCATCACCTTTATCGATACCTACTCCAAGTTCCTCATTGCATGCCCAGCCAAGGAACACCATGTTATGGTCGTGGCCGACACCCTAGTCCACCACATCTTCCCCTACTTTGGAATCCCTCAGGCCCTGCACTCGGACAATGCCCCCAAATTCACCAGCACCATCTGGAAGGAGCTAGCCGACCTATTCAGCTATTGCATCTCCCATTCCTCCCCGTATTGGCCGCAAGGAAACGGAATTTGTAAAAGGATCCACATTACCCTTATGAATCAAGTATGGGCCCAAATTGAGGAAATGAAAAACAAAGACTGGCTGACCCACATTAAAATCGTCCAATGGGGTATGAACTCCTGCCCCAGGGAAGACGGCATCTCCCCACATGAGCACGTGTTTGGGGAAGCACCCATCCTCCTTCTCCTACAACGACACCTGCAGCCACTCTCCATCCCTCCCATGTCCGATTCCCTCCACCACCTCCAATGCACCCAAGACCTCCAACCTGATGCTGCCCCCTCCAACCCCTACAAGCCAGGCAACACCGTGATGGTGGCAAAACCACCAGTTTCCCACAACCTTGCCCCGCGCTTCATAGGCCCCTACACCGTCATCCACGTTCCTAACCCCTACCAGGTGACCATAGACTACAACCACACCCCCCACACTTACAGAAACCGTCATGTCCGTCACTTCCGTGCCCCCGCCTCTTCCCCCATTCACCCTACCCACCCCAACACCTCCCCACCTTCCCGTGCCACCCCAGGCCCCCCTCCCGATTCATACCATAGCTATGTCACCCCCTCCTCCTCCCTCCCCTCCTCCTCCACCCCATCATCACGATGCCTCCCCAGATCACACTGCATCACACCTCACTGCCACCTTCACCAGTGCCGCAAAAACCCCCCACCGCCTCCCTCCCCCTCACCTCACCCACCTCCCATCCACCAACCCCTCACCACCCAAGATCACGATGCCCTCAACTGCACACATACCGCCCCCTACCACTGCTGCCCCCGCATCATCATCCCAAACTCCCCCACCCATCCCTGCCACCCCGTACACCTCACCACACCGGACATGAGCAACCTGAAATCACACGCCCATATCACCGCCCACACCCACCCTCAGAACCACAGTCACCTGCTCGGGCTGCATTTCACGCCCTTCCACCAGATACACCATCACCCCATCCCCCACCCCCGCATCCTCACCTCTGCCACAACATTCAACCACCCCCAGCTCTCCCACTCCTAACACAACTCCTCTCACCCTCATGATACATCAGCCTCAACCATCTACTGCCTCTATCCCCAGGGAGAACCTATGCGCGACCCCCCGGCATAAAACCACCACCACCTCCCCACTCACCAGCATTCAGCCCAGGCTCCTAACAAGACAACAAGATCTAACCATGAAAGTAAGGCACACCACCTGGGCACCAGGATTCGGGGAGAAGCACTGCATCCTTGGGCCACATCACCTACTCAAGCTCCTCCAAACAGCTGGCCAACCATCCACTCTCTTCCTCACCTGCGCCCCACACAAAAACGAAGACAGAATGACCGAGCACTGGACCACCCTACTGCAACACCTGACACTGGCTCATCACGGCAACACCAAAACGTACTACCTCCAAGCATGGAACGTGACTTTTCCCACCCCGATGGTGGTGAAATGACTACATCCAGCAGCAGCAGGATACCCCAAGGAGGCAACAACGGAGGGTTAGTCAGAGTGAGCAGGACGTCCGTGCTATGTGGGCACAAGTCCCTAGTAGCTGCGCGCACCTCCTCCCTGGAACCGGCCCGATCCGAACACCTCAGACTGGGCACATTACCCTCTCATCAGAACGACCTGCATTAGGATCAGGGTGAAGCTGAACCTTACACTCCATACAGTGCCCTAGAGACGGCCTCCAGCCGCTCACACAAGGGGACGACCTCCAGCCGCTCCCCCTTAGAGACGGCCTGTGGCCGCTCATACCAGTAGATGACCTCCAGCTGCTCCGCCCTAGAGACAGCCTACAGCCGCTCCACCTGGACCACACACTCTACCTGCAGGGCCTGTGATGGCCTCCAGCCACACATGGGGGAAGAATGGCACGTTCCATTTCCACCTGCAGGAGACACGGAGGGCACAACACCAGAGAAGGCCTCCTGCCATGCCTGCAGATGGGAGACAGTCTCCAGCTGCTCCACGCCCGCATGTCGTCCTTCATACGGGACTCAGGTGACAGCCTCCTGCCACGCCCGTAGGCAGGCGATGGCCTCCAGCCATGCCACGTCTGCGGTCCCGTCAGGAAGTCTGGCCCCAGCAATGGCTTCCCGCTGCACCGACAGGGTTGGGATGGCCTCCAGCCCACCTCCTGTTGTGTAAGGGACCTCGGCAATGGCCTCCTGCCGCTCCAGGGAGGGTAGCTGCCAAAGCCCCTCATCCCCTGTGACTTTATAATGTCTCTCCCTCTACAGCTGTAGCAGAGTCGAGTGTGGCAGCCCCAAGACGGAGAGTGACCCAATCATGGACTGGTGACAAGGCCCTGTATTATTCCCGGGCCTGTTCTCCCTGCAACTTGTGCCTGAAGACGACCTGCCCCTGACGGACCCCTCTCCGGGACAGCGCCACAGCCCTGTCCTGAGAGCGGGACACCAGGAAGGAGACCGCAGTCTCCAGGATCCCAACAATGCACCCAGCACCCCGGAGAGAGGTCTCCAGTTCCCGCCCCAAACGATGTCACTGTCCCACCAGGCGTATACGGGAATGCCTGGAGAAGCTGTTTGGCCCGTGTCCTGTTGGCCAGACCTTTGTCCACTGCCCTCAACATGAGGGGCCCCTCACCACGCCAAACTCGAATGAGATGACCCTCACCCTTGCCTAGGACTAAGTGACTCAGGTGTGTGTATGTGAATAAATTACGTATAGTGCCGTACAGTGCCAAGTGGAAAAACGTGTGAACTCCCATTCTCTGCAATATTGACAAGCCATCTGTGATCTCTCTCTCCACCCCCTTATGATTGTGCCAACCTGTTGTGGAACTTAGCTCTCCCACCCCCACCCCTCCAGTGACCAGACTTACACTCGGTAAGACTTTTAGAACGAGTGTCTAACAGTCAGTCAAGGAACTCCCACAGAACTAGGAGCCACTAAAGTGAGAGGCTGTGTGCGGTGGAATATCCAGATCTAACCCCCCCCCCCAGCATATGGCACTGAGTTAGAGACAGGGAACTATCCCCACGTGCACTCACCCTGATATAATAATACCGCTTGTGTCTCTCGTATCCTGTGCGATATGCTCAAACTGATCAGCAGTCCAAGGATTGATGTAACATAAATATTGTGAGATTGTCTGCCATTCCTGTAAATTAGAATTAGTGAATATACGTGTAGGTTGTTGACCGAATTTTTTATGCCCTGTTCCTCTTATGTTTGTGTTCTAGCCCGGGTCTAGAAAAGGACCCAACTACACGCCAGGTGTTTCTAGGACAGGAAGCCAACCTAAAAACACCCAGCATAACAACAAAATTATATATCACCCTCCATTCGGCAAAAGCGACCATGCAGTATTATATTGCAAATTTAGGATTGAGTATGACATAGTTAACAGTATTCAAAGTTACAAAAACAGCCTTAACCACAAAAGGGCAACTATTATGACCTAAAGAAATACTTCTTAGAAACAGGTTGGAAATAAGAGCTTAGAGGACGGGATTTGAATGTTTATATAAAAAATTCTATGAACTTTATGAAATAGGAGTCCAGTATTAAATCACTTGGGACAAAGAAGCAGAAAAGAAAATAAAGAATGTAAAAAATCAAAAGAAAACAGAGACTTGTTGTGGAAAAGATACAGAAGACACAATAGTGAGAGGGCATATAATAACTATAAAGAGGCAAGAAACGAATACACAAAAATAAGGAGGGCAGCCTGGAAACAGTTTGAGGAGGACATCATAAACAAAAGTAGTGATTAACCGAAGCTATTTTACAGCTATATCCAAAGCAAAACTAAAGTAAAGTATAAAAAACAATCCATTACGGATGAAAGGAACTTCTATACACAAAAGAAAGTTATTTGTGAAGCACTAAATAAAATTTTCAATCAGTTCTTTAAGAAAATAATTTTGAGAAGGATGATATGTAACATGGATACCCAAACATATTACCAGATATACAAATACCAGAAAAAGAAATACAAGAGGAGTTAAGTAAATTAGACAAATGAAAAGCAAATAGTCCTGACGAAATTTCATGTTGGGTGCTACATGAATGTGCAGAGGAGTTACGTAGACCATTATCTTTAATATTCAAGAAATCTCTGCGTTAAGGTAAACTACCCGATATTTGGAAGAAAGCAAACATTGTTCTCTTATTCAAGGAAGAGAATAGACAAAATCCACTAAACTACCGTCCAGTTTCCCTAACCAGTGTTGTAAGATACTGGAAAAGCTTTTAAGAAAAGTTTGGGTAAACCATCTAGAAGAGCACAACATGATAACAGAAAGGCAGTTTGGTTTCAGGAAGGGAAAATCATGTGTTACTAATTTATTAAGCTACTATGACGGAGTTGCAGAAACATTACAGAAAAGAGAAGAATGGATGGACAGCATCTATCTAGATTTCAAGAAAGCATTCGACCAAGTACCGCACCAAAGACTTTTATGGAAACTGTACCATCAAGGAGGAATCCGAGGCAAACTGTACAGTTGGATGTAAAATTTTCTCAGAAAAAGGGAAATGGGAACAGTACTAAGGGGAAGTTACTCATCATGGAGGGAAGTGATTAGCGGAGTTCCACAGAGCTTCATGCTGGCACCAATTATGTTTTTAGTGTATATAAATGACATAGATAGTAATACTGGGAATGAAATCTAATTAAATATGATTGTTGATGATCCAAAATACAAAGGAGAATTACTAACACAGACTCTTGTAAAGAGCTACATAAAGAATTAAAAAAACTTCATGAATGATGTAAAACATGGCAAATGGAATTCAACGTGGACAAATGTCATGTAATCAAGTTTGGTAAAAGTGGGAAAAGACCAGATTGGGAGTATAAGTTGGGAAGTAAACCCTACACATATCAGCAAGAGAGAAGGACTCAGGTGTGATTATCAATAAACTACCTCCGGCTGACCACATAAGTGAGAAGGTACGGAATATATACACCCTGCTTGCAAATACAGTACGAGAATAGCATTCACATGCATAAATGAAGATATGCTGAGAAAGATAATAATATCTTTCATCAGACCAACTCTGGAGTATGCATGAGTAGTCTGGAATCCTTATCTCAAGAAACACATAGATAAGATAGAAAAAATTCAAAGGTCCGCTACAAGATGGGTAACAAGTTTAAGGGATCTAAGCTATGAAGAAAGACTAGAAAAACTGAATTTGCCAACACTAAACGAAAGAAGGGAAAGAGGAGACATGATTATGCTATATACATGCATATCAGGGAAGGAGAAAACAGACATAAATGAATATATAACCAATGGGGAAGCATCTGCAAGAGGACACTGCAAAAACCTGCATAAAAAGAGAGGCGATAAAGACGTAAGAAAATTTAGTTTCCCAAGTAGGGCAATTGATCAATGCACGACAGAATGAAATAATGTGTGCCAAAAAAATTCATAAATTTAAGGAGATATATGATGAAAATGGTTTAAGACACGGGACAGTACGAACTTGACTCATTCCTCTAAAGATACAGTTAGGTAAGAACAATCAGTTAAGAACACACACACACACACACACACACATGCAAGTGCTTCCCCAACATATAAAATTAAATTATTACTCCCTATAATTTCAGGGAATGTTTGCAGTGTTTGGAATGGGATGTGTATCTGCAGGCCTGATCTTTATACTGGAGAACATCTTGGTTCATGTAGGGTCGGTGTCACAACAAGAGTGAACCAACAAGAAACTGCCATAACCCCTGGACAACATGTGGGAATCATACAATATGAAACCTTTGGGCATGTTTTGTTTTGTAATAATTAATCATGCTTTTGTCAGTGCTAAACCTTTGCAGATTTTATCAACTTTTACTTACTGGGACGGTAGAGCAAAGTAAAGTAATCTGATTTTGATTTCTATTATACATGTACTCCGTGTATTACACGAATATACTGTAGGGTCATTTCACTGTGCATGTTTTGTTTAATTTTTTAGCTATAATGTATGATATTGAATAAAAACCAACCATACCACAAGAAGTAATGATTATCCCAGCTCTCTCTCTCTCTCTCTCTCTCTCTCTCTCTCTCTCTCTCTCTCTCTCTCTCTCTCTCTCTCACACACACACACACACACACACACACACACACACACACACACACACACACTCAGGATGATGATTTCTGCCCAGAACTGGTTGAAATAGAAACAAATTAGAGAAAGTGAACAAACTGGAGAAAACTGTTCAAAGTGAAATAGATGAAGTTATGAAGGAATTACGCATGCAGATGGGGAAAAAATGAAAAATTTGTAAAAGTATATAAAAAAAAAAAGAGAGAGAGACACACACACAACAATAAATGAGCTGTCAATTAAGGTAGTTTCACTTAGAAGACTAGTGAAATGGAGAGTACAGTTGTCAACCATAAGAGTATTATGGAGGAGTTCGGAAATGATAGAGAGACAATTAGGCAAGCAAACAGTGTGATAGACCAAAGCAGTGATACTGAAGAGAGGAAACCCAGGTGAGGGAACTGATGAGAAATTGCAAAGATGACGTACAAACTATGTATACAGAAATAGTGAGAGTAAATAAAGACTTAGGGACAAAATTTGAAGAAAAAGCATTAGAAAGGAAGTGAAAGAACTCATTAAAAGCAACCCGAAACTAGTCAAAGATTCAGCAGATATCCACAAATCTATAGTAATAACTGGTATAGATGAAGAAGAAATAAGAAAAAACTTCGAGAGACAAAAAGGAGATGGTAAATACAATGAACATATTGAAGGAAGTATCAGAGGATAATCTGTGATAAAGATATGAAGGAACACAAAATGCTGGGGAAATATGAGAGAAATAAGTCAAGGCCCCCTGAAAGTAACATTTCAGGGTGTGAACATTGTGGAGGAAATACTAAAAAATAATGAACACAAACTCATGGAAAAAGAGGAATTTAAAAAAGTATTGATAAAAAAATTTCTAACTGAAGAGGAATTGATAATACTAAAGGAGAAGAGGAAGGAAGCAAAAACAAAGGGCGAGGACAGATCAGAGGAGGTGAAGGGTAAATTACCTTACAAAGTATTTGGATTGCAGGTACGAAAGTGGTGCATAACAAACAGGGAATAAAAAGAAGGATGGTAGTAGACTTAAACTATGGCAAGTATGTAAACAAGATTAAGTTTATGTACTCAAATGTAGATGGAATGGTGTCTAAACTATTAGAGATGAAAGACTATACCAAAGAAAGAGAACCACATATTATCTGTTTAACTTAAAATTACCCCCAAAGATATCAAACAATACCCTAAACTTAGAGGAATAAAATATATGGAGAACAGACAGAAATGTAAGAAAATGAAGAGGGATTACAATATTAACAAAGAAAAATCTACGAGTCAAAGAAATAAAACGAGATATATGTTCACATGAAAAAATTATTGCTATAGAGATGAATAGATCTGAAGGGAAACTAGTTATGGCAAATTCATACATGCCACACGAAACAAACACTTGGGAAAGAGGCAAATATGAAGTCCTGGCAGAAAATACAATTCAGAGTTTAAGAGCATTACTACATAAAATGGAAGGGAAATCTAGAAGAATTGCATTAGCTGGAGATTTCAAGTATAAATTGGAATACTCTAGATATAAGAAGCCATGAAAGCTGTTGGGATCAAACGCTCCTGGATCTTGTGCAGGAGTTTTTCCTATCAAAACATGTAAAGGAAAACACCAGAAAAAGAGGACTTGATGATCCATCAGTACTATCTCTTATATTTACTGGGCAAGAAAATTATACTGACAATATCATGTATCACCTCCACCCGGCCACAGCAACCACGTAGTATTAAATTGCAACTTCAGGACATAGTTAAGAGTAATGAGAGATAAAAAAGAGCCTGAACTACAAAAAGGGCAACTACCATGACCTAAAGAAGTACTTCTTGGAAATGGATTGGGAAAAGGAGCATAGAGGACAAGATTTAAATGTTATATACAGAAAATTCTGTGAAGCTTATAAAATAGGGGTCCAATATTACATCCCTCAGCACAAAGAAACAGAAATGAAAGTAAAGAAATAGTTTAATACATAATTTTAAAAAATCAAACGAAAAAAGAGATTTGCTGTGGAACGGATACAGAAGACACAGTAGTGAGAGGGCATATAACAACTATAAACAGGCATGAAATTACTCAAACTAACATATTTTACAGCTATATCCTAAGGAAAACCAAAGTTAAAGATAAAATAGAGTCCATTACGGACGAGGGGATCATCTATACACACGAGAATGATATTTGTGAAGCGTTCTATCTATCTATCGATATACCTAGGCTGCTTCCCCCAAGGAAAGGGAGGTAGCCAAGACAGGACGACACACTCCCCATTTACTCATCCATTCAAACACACTCATTCGCATCTTAGCCCCAAGGGGAGAACGGACAGATCCTCACCGCACCACACCGCACAAGGGTCAACTGCGCAATGCAATCAGTGACATCCGCAGCAGGGCCCGACAGCAGAGCTGGTTTACCCCAGCCACATCATAACAGACCCATCCCCTTACCCGCACCTGACCTGACTAGCTGATCAGACCAAATGCGGGAGAATATCCCCTCAGGGCTGCGTCATCACTTATTCATTCATAATTTCTCTCCTTTTATTTCTGTCACGCACAGCCACTCTTCCTTGCTCAACAGACATCCCTATCACATCCAGTGCTCTCTTCACACTGTCCATCCATCCTATTCGTGGTCTTCCTCTCAGCCTTACACCTCTCACATCAGATCTAGTTATCTTTTTCACCAATCGCTCATTATCCATTCTCTCCATATGCCCAAACCATTGCAACACCCTCTGCTCAGCTCTACCAGCCATCTCCCGAACAACTCCAGTTCTCCTTCGCACTTCATCATTTCGTACTCGATCCATGTGCGTCACTCCACACATACTCCTCAGACACCTCATCTCCATTACATTCAAACTTTTCCTCTCTGCTACACCCATATTCCATGTTTCAGACCCATATAACGCAGTCGGTACCACAACACCCTCATACAACCTTCTCTTTACATCCATTCTAAGCGAACGACATCTAAACACTTTTTTAATTCCTCCAAGCACCTTTCCTACTTCATTTATTCTAAACTTCACTTCTGCATCTATTCTTCCATCCACAGCAACATATGACCCTAGATATTTAAAACACTCTACCTCCTCAAGCAACTCGCCATTCAAAGCTATATTCATCCCCCTACCATCTACCAACCTCGTACACTTCATCACTTTATTCTTATTCTCATTTACTTTCAATTTCCTCCTTTCACACACCCTTCCAAACTCCTCTACCAACTGTCTCAATCTCTCCTCTGAATCAGCCACCAGCGCAGTATCATCTGCAAACAGCAGCTGCTCCAGATTCCACTCTCCACCAACATTCACCAGACTCAGACCTCCACGTAAAACTGTGAAGCACTAAATAAAATTTCCAATCAGCTTTTACGATAGAAAATAATTTTGAGTGAGATGATATGGAACATGCATGGCCACACATATTACCAGATATACAAATATCAGAAAAGGAAGTACAGGAAGTTAAGTAAATCAGACAAAAGATAAGCAAATGGTCGTGACGAAATTTCATGTTGCATCCTACGTGAATGTACAGAAGAGTTAAGCAGACCCTTATATTTAATATTCAAAGAATCCATAGATAAAGGTAAACTACCTGATATTTGGAAGAACGCAAACATTGTTCCTTTATTCAAGAAAGAGAATAGACAGAATCCACTCAACTACCGACCATTATCATTGACCAGTGTTGTAAGATAGTAGAAAAACCGATAGGAAAATTTTGAGTAAACCATCTAGAAGAACACACTATGATAAGAGGAAGGTAGTTCGGTTTTAGAAAGGGAAAATCGTGTGTTACTAATCTATTAAGCTACTATGATACAGTTACAGAAACAATACAGAAAAGAGAAGGATGGGTGGACAGTATCTATTTAGATTTCAAGAAAGCATTTGACAAAGTACTGCACCAAAGACTTTTATGGAAACTGTACCATCGAGGAGAAATCCAAGGCAACCTGTACTGTTGGATGAAGGATTTTCTCAGAAAAAAGGGAATTGAAAAGAGTAATAAGGGGAAATTACTCATCACAGAGGGAAGTGACCAGAGAGTAACAATGGTGTCACGGGGATTTTATAATATCACGGTGTTTTTAAAATAAATGCTTATTATTATTTAAATTGATATTAATATTCAATAATATTAAAGAGCAGGGACAATGATTGTCTTGCTAAATCGAGCAACGATTATCTAAGAACGAGAATTTATAAACTTTCTCAACAGTACACAGCAGAGACTAATTACTCACAAATGCTGAATTAGTACTGTTAGCCTCTGGAGAAAGTTACTTCACCCCTGACAATAAATAACTAATACTAACATCAGGTTCTTGCCGATGCTTAACTCCTGGCACAACGGATTTTAAGTTAATACAACAAGACTGGTCTAAGTACCAGTTATGAAGAGTAAAACGTCTATGCAAGCTAGGAGCTATGTGGGAAATAAGCTTAATTTGGAGAAATGAAACAAGACTTTACTTTACATTAAGCTCAAGAAAAAGAACTGTTAAATTTATTGATTACAAAAAATTAAATTTAACGTTACAATTCAAATCAAATCAATGAGACCGCACTCACTCACTCAAACAAAAGCTAAATCCTTACGCCTAAAAAAAAACACCTTAATTAAACTCTTAAGACTAGGGAAAACAAGAAGGAAATACTATAGTCGATGAATGCTGCATATCACCCAAGCTGAACTAAGGATGGGAGTACTGAAGAACTGTGAAGTGGAGTTTGGGTACTAGCTGACCTCTCACACTGCTGGCACAGAACCTCTCTCCGTCACAGCAACAACTGGACTGAGTAAGTCGTGGGAACAAAAGGGGGAGCAGTAGGCCGCATTTTCTAACGGTCGAGGCAAGCAGGGACGAACAATAAAGAAACAATAGTATCGCTCAGTACAGCACTTAGTGACGTGCATTAAATCGGTCACTTTTGAAAACAGTGACGAATGTTTTGAAAAGTATACCCCGAAATGGAGAGAGAAACGGTTAACTGAGCGATACACAGTGAGTTTTCCACTAATAGTTCGTGGCTTCTCACAAAAGGGAAATGTCGCGAATTGATTCGTGACATTACGCCCCTACAAAATTAAATTTTTTCCTTATGGGAAAAAATTTCTGTATATATATATATATATATATATATATATATATATATATATATATATGTACACATCCTAACTCCTAACTCAGTCACACAAGATTCACACTGTGGTGTGTGTGCTATCCTGCTACAGGAGAAAGTCGCAGTCGCCAGTGAGCGAAAAAACCTCGTATTTACGTTAATAGAAGCAAGCTTGAGGGAAAAACTCCGTGACGACTGTGAAAATCCTGTACTCAGGTCAAACTGAGCGAAAAGTCGCTACATTTACACTGACAACTAATTGTTGTGTAGCGTGGTGTATGTAATACACGGTGTAGGTGTGACAGTTGTAGTGTAACTGTACCTACGTGTAAAATGACAGTAAATAATAATATGACGACGACGAAGGCAGAGGAGAAGAGGCGGCAGCGTGCGGCAGACGATCAGCTGGTCCGCACAGCAAAACTGCTACACCCATTGCTGAACCTGCAAAACCTATTAAGGTGGAGCATCAAAAGTGTCAATGAGACAATATTCTTATTAAGTTACAATTACTCTCTCTGCCTAGCAATCAGTACATGCTACGAAAAGTACGCTCTGGCTGAAAAATACGAGTGACAGCCTAAGCTTCGTACATTCGAGGTCGCCATTAATTACAACACACGATTAGTGTCAACAAGTTGAGAATCCCTGTGCAAACTCGGGTCTTCCATAGCCTCGAACTGCACACGGGTCCTCAATCTGTGCCTTAACCTACAGTACTTATATTAGTATCGGGGAGGTGAGAATCCTTGTGCAAACTTGGGTCTTCCATAGCCTCAAGTCGCCTTTGCGGAGTTCTCACTTCCCCCTTAACCTACAGTGCTTATATTAGTATCGGGGAGCTGAGAATCCTTGTGCAAACTTGGGTCTTCCATAGCCTCAAGTCGCCTCTGCGGAGTTCTCTTTCGAACTTCCCCCTTAACCTACAGTACTTATATTAGTATCGGGGAGCTGAGAATCCTTGTGCAAACTTGGGTCTTCCATAGCCTCAAGTCGCCTCTGCGGAATTCTCACTTCCCCCTTAACCTACAGTGCTTATATTAGTATCGGGGAGCTGAGAATCCTTGTGCAAACTTGGGTCTTCCATAGCCTCAAGTCGCCTCTGCGGAGTTCTCACTTCCCCCTTAACCTACATTACTTATATTAATATCGGGGAGCTGAGAATCCTTGTGCAAACTTGGGTCTTCCATAGCCTCAAGTCGCCTCTGCGGAGTTCTCTTTCGAACTTCCCCCTTAACCTACAGTACTTATATTAGTATCGGGGAGCTGAGAATCCTTGTGCAAACTTGGGTCTTCCATAGCCTCAAGTCGCCTCTGTGGAATTCTCACTTCCCCCTTAACCTACAGTGCTTATATTAGTATCGGGGAGCTGAGAATCCTTGTGCAAACTTGGGTCTTCCATAGCCTCAAGTCGCCTCTGCGGAGTTCTCACTTCCCCCTTAACCTACATTACTTATATTAATATCGGGGAGCTGAGAATCCTTGCGCAAACTCGGGTCTTCCATAGCCTTAAGTCGCCTCTGTGGAGTTCTCTCTCGAACTTCCCCCTTAACCTACAGTACTTATATTAGTATCGGGAAGCTGAGAATCCTTGTGCAAACTCGGGTCTTCCATAGCCTCAAGTCGCCTCTGCGGAGTTCTCTCTTCCCCCTTAACCTACAGTACACGTGTATGTACAGGCCCTGGACATACTGTGTCCTGTGGGGCCAACAAGTGAGACGTCAGGTCTACATTTTTGACTGGGAACCAGGCTGGTCCTTGGATTACTCAAATCTCTGAGGATGCCTATCACGGAACCCAGCATACAACAACTGCCCATGTTAGTCAGCAGTTAGTAGGCGAGACATCATGTCTGCACCTACGTTATCACTTCCCTTGATGTATCTCACAACAAGGTTAAACTGCTGTAAATACAGTGTCCAGCATGTCAATCTTGCATTAGCCGTCTTGGTCATGCTAAGACTAGTGAGTGGCATATGGTCAGTTTCCAGAACAAATGATGCCCCAAATAAATAATAATAATATTTTTTAACACCATCAACCACAGCCAAGAGTTCCTTCTCAACAGTACTATAATTCCTCTCGGCGGGTTTTAGCCAACGGCTGTGGTATGCCACTGGGAAGATTCCACCTTCCGATTCCTGCATCAATACGGCACCTACTCCATCTTGTGAAGCATCAGTGCGCAGTATGAAAGGTTTGCTGGAATCAGGCAACTGCAAGATAGGCTCCTTGCACAACATATTCTTGAGGGTGGCAAAAGATCTCTCTTGCGCTTCTCCCCATTCAATGGTGTTTGGAGCATATTTCCGTAGCACTTCGTACAACGGTTGGGCAATGAGAGCAAAAGTTGGGGATAAAACTCCTATAATATCCCACTAGGCCAAGAAATGCCCTAACCTGTTTCTTGGTCACGGGTCTCGGGGCTTCTTTAACCTTCCTGACCTTGTCACTCTGACACCTGCAGTGGTTGTTGCCAACAATATGACCGAGGAACTCCACCTCACTGTGAGCAATCTTGCATTTGCTAGGCTTCACGGTCATGTTGAAACTCTGGAGTCTACTGAAGACAATTTCCAAGAGTCTGAGGTGCTCCTCCAATGTGGCGGAATGAACGAGGACATCGTCAACGAACATCTCTACTCCTACAATACCATGGAGCACTTGTCTCATGGCACTATTGAATACTGCTGGGGAATTGGTAAGTCCAAATGGGAGGACTTTATACTGGTACAACCCCCTAGGAGTAGCAAAGGCAGTGAACTGACGACTCTCAGGATGAAGGGGAATCTGGAAGAATCCCTTCGCTAGGTCGAGCTTCGTGAAATATCGTGACCCTGCCAGCTTGGAGAAGATGGCAATATGGTCACCCATTGGCTCAGCATCCACTTTGGTGATTGCATTGAGCCTTCTATAGTCGCCACAAATCCTGACTCCACCATCTTTCTTGTGGACTACTACCATCGGACTACAGTAAGGAGATGAGGACTTTTCAATAATGCCTGCAGTCTCCATGTCAGCAATTTCCTTATCTACTGCACCCTGTAGTCGCATGGGAATCGGATATGGCTTAACCTTTATAGGAGCATTGCTGGTCAACTCAATTTTATGACACGCAACCTTTGCAAGTCTAGGTTGGTCTGAGAAGACATCAGCATACTGACAGAGCAGTGACCATAAGGCATTTTGGTCCCCTACTGCTAAGTCAGGGTTAAGTAAAACATCTCCGACAGTCTCTTCCTGACGGGACTGAGCGGTCAAGGGCTCGTCATCATGGTCATCAGCTGGGATCACCGCAGCTGCCCCGGTTTCTTCCAGTGGCTGGTCACTATCATCAGCTACTCGTAGGCCAGTCTCCTCGGGGTCTGACTCATGATAAGCCTTCAACATGTTAATGTGGAACCTTTTACGAAGATTCCCCATCTGTATTATGTAGTTGAGGTCTGAAATGCGCTCTACTACATCGAATGGACCCTTCCACTGCGCCAACAACTTGTTCTGGGCAGTGGGGAGTAATACCAAGCATTTATCGCCTGGACTAAACTTCCGAAGCTTTGCCTTCTTATCGTAATAAGCCTTTTGAACTTCACGCGCCTTGATCAGTTCTTCCTTAGCTAACTCGCACGTCGACTGGAGGCGGTCAGCCAAATCAAGGACGTAGGTGTAGGTGGTCTTGACTTCAGGGTCGGGTTCTTCATCGTCCCATAACTCACGAAGGACTTGAAGTGGGCCCCAGACTGACCTCCCATACACCAGTTCAAAGGGTGAGAATTTCAATGAATGCTGTGGGGCTTCTCGATAAGCAAATAGAAGAGGAGCAATGAACCGCGGCCATTCCTTTGGCTGTTCGGCGGTCATGCGCCTCAACATCTTCTTGAGAGTTCCACAGAACCTCTCACACAACCCGTTACACATGGGATGATACGGCGTAGTTCGTAAGCCTCGGATGGACAGCAACCTGAACGTTTCGTTCATCATTGCCGAAGTGAACTGCGAACCCCGGTCGCTTAAGACCTCCTTAGGGATACCTACACGACAGAACACTTCAATTAATGCCTCAGCAACAGTGACAGCCTCTATATTCTTAAGGGCCACGGCTTCAGGCCACCGTGTGCTGAAATCAACTATAGTGAGGATATACTTTGATCCATCACTAGCCCTAGGAGAGATTGGCCCAACTATGTCAACTGCTACTCTCTCGAACGGTTCAGAGATTATGGGCATTGGCTTCAATGGCGCAGGACGGACACGTCCCCAGTCCGTGGTACGCTGACACACATCACAGGAACGTACGAGCCTCGTTATTTCCCGTCCCATTCCTGGCCAGAAAAAGTCAGCATGGATGCGGTCAGAGGTCTTCTTTTGACCCATGTGACCTCCCATCGCTGAACAGTGACCTAATTCAAACACTGCTCGGCGATACTTTGCAGGAACGACAAACTGCAGTCGAACCTCACCCTGGGGTGTCTGTGACTCATGGTACAGCCGTCCTCGCTTACGAAATAACCTGGCTTGCCCTCCCCGTGAATACTTGATCACTTTACCCTCCAGCTTCTTGCGCACTGAGGCAAGTGTCGAGTCAGTCTGTTGCTCTTGGACAACATCTTGACTCTGAATCAGATCTTGCGGCGTTGCGACGGTCAACGGAGTGACGCGATTTGGAGCCTTGGCCATGGCTCGTGTTATCGCAGCAGCCGAAGTCTGAGTAGCAACATCTACGGCACAACTATTTTTGATGCCAGGTATGTTGCCTAATATGAGGTCAAATAAAGGTTCTGGCATGACAACTGCAGCTGTCAGGCCAGTGAAAAATGGAGACGCCACCTGGATACGTGCCTCAGGGAACAATCTCACTGATCCATCAATAAGTCTAACTTGGATCTGTCGACCTGTATACTCATCAGGCCGAACTAAACTCTGCTTAACAGAGCAACCTGAGGAACCATTGTCCCTCAGGATATTTACAGAAACACCTCCCACAGACCCTGGCTGAACAAGAAAGGCAGTGTTGTTGGTGGCAGGGTCTGAGGAGGTAGCAGCCAGTCATTCATGAGACTGTGGAACAACCGATGCAGCAAACGTGGCGCCCTGGGAACTAGGTGTCTGAGGAGAGTTCATGGTCGGAGGGGGACTTGTGAATTGTTGGGAAGTACCTGTACTGGTAGAGATGGCACCACCGGGTACTTGTTGTGGAACGAAGGCTGCATTTGCCTCCTGCCTCTGATACACTAATTGACCTGATTGAGGGTTACGTGGCTTGTCCTTGTATTGCTGCTGCTGCTTGGGGAACTGCTGCTGGTTGGGGTGCTTGTTGTACCGCTTCCAAGCAGGCTGCTGTGTATTTTGCCCCTGGTCCTTCTGCGGTTTGCTTGGACCTTGGCCATTACTCTGAGAACGGCCTTGGTGCTGGGATTCAGTCTGAGACGATTTCCCAGATTTATCAGGTTTTCTGTTCCAGGTGTTTTGCTTACGAGTTTGATACCCGTATGCAGTAAAGAATGCGTCAGCCTTCTCTGCCATTTGGCTGGCATCTTTCACCTGGCAGATCTTAAGCTGTGCTATGAGCTCAGCAGGCCACGACCTCTCTAGCTGTGTACGCAGCATAAGGTCAATTATCCCCTGACACATGGAAGGAGTTTCATCTTTCTCCATCCACTCATTTAAGTAAGCTGTGAGACGATCAAGGAACTGAACAGCTGTCTCCTTGTCTTGGAGACAAGCTCGCATGAACTGAACTTTGGCGTCGTCTACTGTGAGACCATACGCCTTAATGAGTGCAGCTTTCATCATCTCATATGTGAGATTGTCTCCACGAATTCTGTGGAGAATATCGAGGGCAGGGCCCTCAAATAGGCTAAGAAACTGAAGCCGCTTAGCTGCCTCATCCAACTGATACATTATCTGCCAGGTCCTCAAAACGAGCTATGTACGGCTCGATTCGCTCGCTTTCCTTGTATGAAGGAAGCTTGATGCGTGGGGTCGGCAGGACATGTGCAGGAAGAACGCTCGTGGAGCTTGGACCAACTGCACCAGACGTGTCTGAAGCCAAGGAATCTCGCTGGAGCTTCAGCACTTCAAGTTCATGTTTTTCGCGTGCTTCTCGCTCGGCACGTTCGTGTTCTCGTTCTCTCTCTCGTTCCTCACGCTGTTCTCGCTCGTATTCCCATTGTTCCCGCTCTTTTTCTAACTCGAGCTCGCGTTGTTTCTGCTCGTATTCGCGCTCCTTTTCGCGTTCCTCACGCTGTTCTCGCTCGTATTCGCGCTGAATCTTACGCTCTTCACAGGCATCATTCTCGCGCTGCTGCTCCTGATTATGCCGTGAGAGTATATACTCTTTAATTTCGGTTGGGTCCGAAAGACCCATTTCTTTGGCTTCCTGTAAAAATACAGTAGTAGCCATGGCGCCAATTTATTAAGCAAACCGAAATTGAGTACTGACTGCTTAGCGACGAATACTAATAAACACAAGTAAAGAATACAGACACAAGCTAGTGGTGACCAGTCTTATCTAGTTAACTGGCAAAGAATAAGTCAAAAATGTAAATGACTGGGAAGACTCAATAATAGACACAATGGGTAGCGACTACCCAGGAGCGAATAAAATCGTCTGGCGTTACCAAGAATAAACTAGAGTTAAGTACTCTATGGATTGATAAAGCAAAATTCAATTGCTAAATTAAGGGTAAACACCAGTAAGCCTGTGCCTATAAACTTTAATGATAAATACCTAAATATGAACGAGTGAGCACTATCTCGTGAATAGCTTTATAGCTAGGAGTTAATATCCTGGAATGAGGTCGCCAATTGTCACGGGGTTTTTATAATATCACGGTGTTTTTAAAATAAATGCTTAGTATTATTTAAATTGATATTAATATTCAATAATATTAAAGAGCAGGGACAATGATTGTCTTGCTAAATCGAGCAACGATTCTCTAAGAACGAGAATTTATAAACTTTCTCAACAGTACACAGCAGAGACTAATTACTCACAAATGCTGAATTAGTACTGTTAGCCTCTGGAGAAAGTTACTTCACCCCTGACAATAAATAACTAATACTAACATCAGGTTCTTGCCGATGCTTAACTCCTGGCACAACGGATTTTAAGTTAATACAACAAGACTGGTCTAAGTACCAGTTATGAAGAGTAAAACGTCTATGCAAGCTAGGAGCTATGTGGGAAATAAGCTTAATTTGGAGAAATGAAACAAGACTTTACTTTACATTAAGCTCAAGAAAAAGAACTGTTAAATTTATTGATTACAAAAAATTAAATTTAACGTTACAATTCAAATCAAATCAATGAGACCGCACTCACTCACTCAAACAAAAGCTAAATCCTTACGCCTAAAAAAAAACACCTTAATTAAACTCTTAAGACTAGGGAAAACAAGAAGGAAATACTATAGTCGATGAATGCTGCATATCACCCAAGCTGAACTAAGGATGGGAGTACTGAAGAACTGTGAAGTGGAGTTTGGGTACTAGCTGACCTCTCACACTGCTGGCATAGGACCTCTCTCCGTCACAGCAACAACTGGACTGAGTAAGTCGTGGGAACAAAAGGGGGAGCAGTAGGCCGCATTTTCTAACGGTCGAGGCAAGCAGGGACGAACAATAAAGAAACAATAGTATCGCTCAGTACAGCACTTAGTGACGTGCATTAAATCGGTCACTTTTGAAAACAGTGACGAATGTTTTGAAAAGTATACCCCGAAATGGAGAGAGAAACGGTTAACTGAGCGATACACAGTGAGTTTTCCACTAATAGTTCGTGGCTTCTCACAAAAAGGAAATGTCGCGAATTGATTCGTGACAAATGGAAATGGAAGCTATCCATATATGTTTGCTGATGATGCAAAAATACAAAGAAGAATTACTAAAACAGATTTTTGCAGAAGTTACAAGCGAGTTAAATAAACTTAATGAATGTAGCATTAAATGGCTAATGGAATTTGACCCAATAGCTCCCAGGGTTCCTCTACGAGGAATTTTGCTGGAAGGCTGCTAAGTGTACCGCCCTCCGCCTGTTGGCTCATAGTCACGAAGCTCATACGTCCCTACCCCGTTGTTCCCTGCTTTATTAAATGCTGAAAATGACTCAGGGTTTCCTTCTTTATTAAATGCTGAAAATGCCCAGCTCCGTCCTATATTGAGGACACTGGGTGCAAGAGGGTTAATGTAGACAAGTGTCATGTAATTTAGTTTGGTAAAATTGAAAAATACCAGGCCGGGATTATAACTTAGGAAGTTCACCTCTACACATAACAGAAAGTGAGAAGGACCTAGGAGTGATTATCAATAACAATCTCCGACTGACCACATCAGTGAGATGGTACGTAACATGTATACACTGCTTGCTAATATGAGATTAGCATTCACATATATCGACGAAGACATGCTGAGAAAGATAAGAACATCATTCATCAGACCTACCCTGGAGTATGCATTAGTAGTCTGGCATCCTCATCTCAAAAAACATAGATAAGATGGTAAAGGTACAAAGAGAGGCTACAAGCTTAAGGGATCTAAGCTACGAAGAAAGACTAGAAAAACTAAATCTACCAACACTACAAGAGAGAAGGGAAAGAGAAGACATGATCATGCTATATATATGCATCTCAAGGAATGAGAAAACAGATGTAAATGAGTATATAACCTATGGCGAAGCATCAACAAGAGGACACTGCAAAAAAACTACATAAAAAGCGAGACAATAAAGACGTACGGAAATTCAGTTTCCCAAATAAGATAGTTGACCAAAGGAATGCACTACTGAGTGAAATAGTGTGTCAAAACTAACTGTAAATATTAGGATATGTATGACAAAAATAGTTTAATACATGGGACAATAGGAGACTGACTCATTCCTGTAAAGATACAGTTAGGTAAACACACACACACACACACACACAAATAATCCTCAAGACAATAGAATACTCCCATAAACTCAAAATTCCTTCAATATTAACTTCAACAGGTCCACACCCATTCCCCCATTAAAATCTTCAAACGGTAACATTACAGATAACCAAAGTGGTAGAGCGAATATCCTTGCCAGAACATTTGCCAGAAATTCTACATCAGAAGAAGTCAACCAGAATAATCATGTACTAGAACTTGACTCTCCTGAAACTGATCCGCTTGAAATACACACTAGATACGAAAAATCCATCCTAGACTATTTACCAACCAAGTTCCAGGACCAGATGGAATTCCTCCAGTTGTGTTAAAAAAAAAGTGCTCCCCAGAACTTGCTTCTGGTCTAGCTAAATTATTCCCACTATGCATACACACTTCTTCATTCCCTATTTTCTGGAAAGAAGCCAATATCCACCCAATGCCGAAGAAGGGAAGTCCCTCAGACCCCTCTGACTACAGACCAATAGTTACGACGTCTTCTCTTGGTAATGTGTTCGAAATTGTAATGAATAAGCACATCCTTAAGCATCTTGAATCCAACTACTAAATGTGATAGACAGTATGGTTTTTGCAACAAAAGAACCACCATCGAAATACTAAATCTCCTGAGTCAGACCATCCAACAATCGATTTTTTTTAAAGCAGGGAAGGAGGAACGAAAGGCCAGGAGCCCGCAAACCGTTCCTTCCAAGAAAAAAACAAAAACAAATACAATGAAAACGAGAGCCAACTTCAATATCCGTTCATTTCGAGATGCCTGGACACACTGAGTTTGAAAGACAGGAGAACATAGGAAGTAGGAAATACAGACAGAGGGAGACATTTCCAGAGTTGGCCTGTTGCATAAGTGAAAAACTGGGATTAAAGGTTAACTCTTGCATTAGAGAGTTGGGCAAAAAAGGGATGAGAGTTTGTTGCTAGACGGGTGCTATGGGCCCGTCGCAGAGGTGGAGGGATGCAAGCAGAGAGTTCAGAGAAGCAGTGACCATTGAAGTAGTGATAGAAAAGAGATAAAGATGCAACAGTGCGGCGAGGAGACAGAGGTTGAAGGAAGCCAGTAAGAGGAGCAGAGTTAATGAGACGAAAAGCCTTTGACTCCACCCTATTGAGAATAACTGTATGTGGGGAACCTCCTCACAAATGAGAGTTTTACTCTACACAGGGGCGAATAAAACCCGTGTATAAAGTCAAAAACTGTGAAGGAGTAAAGAAGGTACGGAGTCGGCTTAACACACTTAATCTCTTGGAAGCAGATTTTACAAGAGATGTAATATGATCTTTCCAAGTCAAGTCCCAAGTGAATGAAACCCCAAGCATGTTCAAGGATGATGCAGGATTGAGCTGGATATTGTTAAACATTAGTGGGTACTCCTGTGGAAGATTTCGTCGGATTGACAGATGTAATACCTGAGTCTTTGATGCATTAAAAACCACAATATTATTTTTACCCAGTCACGGATGCGAGCCAAGTCAGACATTAGGTGTGCCATAGCCTCATCCCTTGTTTGTTGAGATAACTGCTGAGATGGAAGTTGTGTGAACCGAATGGAAAGGTAAAGGGTGGAATCATCGCTTATGGGTGGGTAGGGTTAGATGTAAGGTCATTGATGAATAAAAGTAAGAGAGTTGGTGATTGCCCTAAGGAGCATTGCTGTTGATAGATCTAGGAGAAGAACAATGACCATCTACAACTGCGTTAAAAAACGACCAGAAATGAAGCTAAACATGAAGGCACAGATAGAAGGGTAGAAACCGAAAGAGGGCAGTTTGGAAATTAAAGATTTATGCAAGACTCGATCGAAAGCCTTTGAGATATCAAGTGCAATGGCAAAACTTTCGCCAAAGTCCCGAAAGGAGGATGGCCGGGAGTCTGAAAGGTTGGTAAGAATATCGTCAGTGAAGCGTCCCTGACAGAACAAATACCGACGATCAGAAAGAAGGTTGTGATAAGAGAGATGCTTTAAAAATTTTCTATTAAGAACTGACTTGAAAACTTTTGAGACACAGGATTGCAAAGCAATTGGACAATAGTTAGAGGGTTGGGAATGGTCACCCTTCTTTGGGACTGGCTGAAAGATACCAAACTTCCAACAAGAAGGAAAGGTACAAGTTGACAGACAAAGACAAAAGAGTTTACCTAGGCAGGATGTAAGCACAGAAGCACAGTTCTTGAGGACAACAAGAGGGACTCCTACGGGCCCATATGCCTTGTTAGTATTGAGGCCAGTGATGGCAGAAAATACATCAGCTAAAGAAATTTTAATGTCAGCCATGAGGAAGTCGGAGCGAGGAAGTGATGGAGGAACAGCACTAAAATCGTCTAAGGTGGAATTAGAGGAGAAAGTCTGAGCGAAGAGATCCGCTTTATCAGTAGAAGAAAAAACTGCAGAGCATCAGAGTAGAAATGAGGAGGGAAGGATGATGAGGTAAAGTTGTTAGAAAAGTTTTTGGCAAGGTGTCAGAAGAAGCAGGAAGAATTCGAGTTGGAGAGTTGAAAGCATTTAGTATGGATGAAATTATTTTCAGCAGAGCAATGAACAGACTTAGCACAATTCCGGGCTGAAACATAAAAAAGATGTGATTCAGGGGTGGGTTGGCTCTATTACCTTTAATAGGCCCACTCCTTGTGGACAGCATTAGAACAACCGTGATTAAACCAATGCTTTCTTGCATTAGTCAAAGGATATGAGAAAGGAATGTATGCTTCCATGCCCAAGAGAATAAACTCCATAATGCACGAGGCACACTCGGATGGCTCCAGGGCCATGGAAGCAATAATCATTCCAGGGAAAATCAAAGAGGTACTGTCTGAAGGCCTCCCAGTCTGCAGCTCCAAAGTGGTACAATCGACGTTTCTTTGGAGGGTCCACGGGCTGTGCCGGAGCGATAGGACAGGGTAAGGTAGTAAGGTTATGATCGGAGGAGCCCAAAGGAGAGGAATGATTAACAGTGTAAGCAGAGCGATTAGTTGTAAGGAAGAGGTCGTGTATGTTGGATCTCTCTCCAAGGCAGTCAGGGATACAGATAGGATGCTGTACAAGCTGCTCTAGGTCATTAAGGATGGAAAAGATGTATGCTTGTTCACCAGGAGGATCAAAGAAAGGAGAGGAGAGCCAATGGCGGTGGTGAACTTTGAATTCTCCTAGAATGGAGATTTCAGAGAAAAGGGAAATGGATAGAATGTGTTCCATCATAGAAGTAAGATAGTCGAAGAATTTTTCATAGTCTATAGAATTAGTGGATAAGTAAGCAGAGCAGATATAATTTATTTAGTCAGATAATGACAGGAAAGCCTAAGCCAGAGAGCAGAGAATTTAGAAGAATCAAGTTCAGGAACATGAGAGCAAGTTAAGTCGTTGCATACATATACACCACAACCACCTTTGGCTTTGAAATGAGTATAGAGAAAGTAGGAGGATACAAAAAGGGCTTGCTATCAGATGCCTCAGACAGAGTGTCGGATAGGAAAAGAAGGTGAGGTTTAGAGGAGGAGAGGTGGTACTCAATAGAACGAAAGTTAAAGAAAAGGCCACGAATGTTGCAGAAATGAAGAAGAAATGAGTCAGACAGTGGTTCCAGGCAGCTCGTTCAGTCGTCATTGGGAGAGGGATGGTGGGGGTATTAATGGTCCCCCCCCCGGGACTCCGAGGCTTTGTTATTAGTCACCATCGTTCTTTTCTAATTTTGACAAGGAAGTGTAGTGCTTACTGTGCGTGTAGTTTGTTGTTCACGTTAGAGAAACTTGTATTGGAGAGCATGCTGGCCTACTCTCTGTGTTACTGAAACACTGAAAAAGTTCAGCAAAAGGGGATGGTCAGGAACTAGTCCCGAGGGCTGATGAAACGGGAGCTTCAGCTCTCCCTGTCATCAGTTTTCCATCCACCTCTGGAGTACTGCCCTGCTCGACTGGTGCTACAGTCTACTCCTCATATGCTACAGTCTGCTCCAACCAACATGGACAAACCAACATGGACAAACTCATGCAGTAGCCATTGATGTTTCTAAAGCTTTTAACACAGTGTGGCACTGTTCCTTGCCATCCAAACTCCATTGCTATGGACTAATGTCTTTTCTTCCTCTGATTTCCTCATATCTCAGCAACAGAATAAAAGTAGATGAAGTATATTCCAATTTCTACTCAATCAATGCCGGCATGCCACAAGCATCAGTTCTGGCTACAACCCTATTGCTAATTCATATTAATGGTCTCATATCTTTCACCCATGTTCCCAACCATTCCAATGAAGATGTCTTAACACTTCCCAGTTCGTTCACATTTAAACACCCATTCACAAAGTTTAATACCTATAACTCACAACTCAGGACAGCCATCTCTGTAAAACAGGACTTGTTTAGGATCACTGAATGGGGATAAAATAACGTTGTCTTATTGAATGGTAGTAAAACTAAATATACACAATTTACTAATAGACAGAAATTGCCAGATTCCTATATTACTTAAGTACTACTAATATTCCCATCTCTAAAAGTATGGACATTCTTGGTGATTCACTTAACAGTGCCCTCACCTGGGCCTCTCATGTCAGATCACTTGCCAAAACCGCCTCAAAGAAATTTGGATTATGGTACGTACTTCGTAGCTTCTTCACTAACTAGCAGTTGGCTATAGTTTATGAGTCACGTGCACTCTCAGCTAGAATATTGCTCACCCCTGTGGAAAGGATGTCGAGAGTTTGCACTTAAAGAAGTAGACAATATTCAGAACAAAGCTGCTAGAATTATTATTATCCTTGCTATTACATATTAACTACTTCCCATACAAGTAAGAAGGAATGTTGTCTCCCATTCATTATATTACACATACTTTTATGGCAAATGATCAGACGAAGTTGCATCCATTGTGCCACCTCCCTATGCCTTCTCCTGTGGTACATAGGCATCTGGTAGCGTTCATAACTGGAATGTCACACTGCCATATTGCAGAACTTCCGCCTCCCGGACATCTTTTGTTCACCGACCTGCAACTCCTTGGAACTCGCTTCTCCACTGTTGTTTCCCTCCAAACTTCAACTTATCTGTTCAAGTCCAACTGTTACGGATATTTTATGAATGGAGGACACCAGTAATCTGGTGTATGGAGTTAATTTTCATTTGTTTCGGTAGAGAGGCGGCCTGCAGTCCTAATGGACCCAGGTTCGAATCCCGGCTGGGGCAGGGAACAGTTTAAGGATTTGAATTCCATAACAGCAGACTTTACTGATCTAACACAAGACCCACCGTCATGTCATAAAAATACCCCCGCAAATACCAATACACCAGTCCTGTATGAGACAGCCCTAGCATGTATTCAGTATGGACGGTGGGTGTTAATGCCGAAGTGGTGACATGTGGAGGTGTAGGAGGACTACTGGGCCTTGGGATAGGTGACTGCCTCCAAGAAATAGGCCCTGAGCCTTTGCCCAGAGTCGGACACGTAAAAAAAAAATATATATATATATACATAATATAGATAGATAAATCGATAGATAGATATAGATATAGATATACACACACACACACACACACACAAACACAAAGCTGGGAATAATGCCGCTATTAGTAGCGGCGATGCATAGTGCCGCTACTATTTTGATAGCGATAATGGTAACGCAATTACTTTATTTAGCCAGTAGCGGAAGTGAGAGCGCCCCTTCTTTTTGGTTGTACTCACGCGTTACTGTGCTCCTCGCTAATCACGTGACGAACACACACACACACACACACACACACACACACATACACACACACACATATATATATATATATATATATATATATATACCTGGCGCGTCCCCGGGTGGCGAATAGGGGAAGGCCTTGTAGATATACAAGGTACCGTCTTAGACGGCGCGGACCATGGGACCCACTATAGATATATAGGGCTCCATCGAATATAACGAATAAGGTGGCAGAAAAAATTACATCTCATCAGAAACTATGTGGCAGGGAGGTGAGATTATTTGCCACAATCCTCCCAACCAAACATGAGTTCTATTGCAAAGTATTTGATGGGCGTTCCTGTTGGATCATCGTCTATTAAAGGTCCAACCGCACTGCCTCCTGTGCTTATGGGCAGTGTGCCACCGAAAGTGAGTAAGCACTGTGTTGACAAGATACAGACTGGAATATTAAACACTCTTAAATCAATGAAGATCTATGCATATAATGTAAGAAGCCTCGCTGAAGATTACAAACTTGATAACTTAATGGCTGAACTGGAAAACATTAGTTGGGATATTGTAGGTTTGAGTGAGATCCACAGAAAAGAAGAAAAAGTAATTAAGCTAAATGACAGTGGCCACCTATTTTACCACAGAGGAAGGGAAAATGAAAGAGTTAGTGGTGTAGGATTTCTAATTAACAGAAATCATGTGGACAACACTGTTATATTCAGCCGTGCATCTGACAGAGTAGCAGTGGTTGTAATTAGACTTTTCAAAAAATATACCCTGAAAGTGATACAAGTATATGCACCAACTTCTCAGAGCTCAGATGAAGAAATTGAAGCATTCTATGATGACATCTCCCAGATTATGGAAGAAGAAAAGACCACCTATACTATACTCATGGGAGACTTCAATGCAAAAGTTGGAAAATCAAAAAATGGAGAAACATGTATGGGAAAATTTGGAGTAGGAGAAAGGAACGAAAGAGGAGAAATGTTGGTAAACTTTGCAGAAATGTTTAACATGAGAATAATGAACACATTCACAAAAGAACTGGGAGAAAGTGGACCTGGAGAAGCCCAAATGGAGAAACAAAAAATGAAATCGACTTCATTATAGTAAATAAGAATAACACGATCACAAACGTCACAGTTATCAACAAAGTAAATATTGGAAGTGACCACAGAATGGTGGGTTGCACAGCAAGATTCAATTTCAAAAGTGAAAGAAAGAAGATGATTAAAGACAAAAAGATATGCCCAATAAAATTCAGCGAAAATAAAGCAGCTTTTCAGTTGGAAATAAGGAACAGATTTCAGGCTCTCAGTTATGCTGAATGTGACATTGATGAGTTGAATGACAGACTAACAAAAGTCCTAAAAGAATCAGCGGCGGTAGTAGGAAAACCAAATACAACCAAAGCCGGGAAGTACCGGTATTCAGAGAAGACACTTGAGCTTATGAAAAAAAAGAAAGGTAATGAAAGTAAAAACAAAGAAAGATGAAATAGAACGAGCGGAATTAAATAAGCTTATCAACAAAAGACAAAGAGAAGAAAAAAGAAAGAGAAACATGGATCAAATCAAAGAAACCATCAAAAAAGGAAAAAGTCTGAAACAGGTCCGAAATAAAATGGGACTTGGAAAGCAACAAATTACATCACTAAAAGACAAAAACGGTGAAGCCATTAAATGCAGAGATATGATGCTGAAGCGAGTTGAAGAACTTTACAAAGAACCGTATGCATCAAAGACAGTAGTACCAATGGCTAACTTTTCTGTTGACACAAGTGAAATACTTGAGATAACACCAGACGAAGTAAATATTTCTCTTAAAAATATGAAAAGAGGGAAGGCTCCGCGAGAAGATGGAATAGTAGCAGATTTACTGTTGGATGCAGGAGCAGAAGTACAAAATAGGTTTGCTCACTTATTTACCCAATGTATAAAACAGAAGGAAATTCCCAAAACATGGTGTAATGCAATTGTTATTCTACTTTATAAAAAAGGCGACTCAAAAAGACCTTAACTATAGACCCATTAGCTAGCTATCAGTCATTTACAAACTTTTCACTAAAGTCCTTACAAACAGAATAGCTACAAATTTGGAGGAAAACCAACCTCGTGAACAGGCAGGATTCCGATGCGGGTATTCGACCACTGATCATCTGCACACAATGAATCAGCTAATCGAGAAAACTACAGAATATAATAAACCACTGTGCTTAGGTTTTGTTGATTACGAAAAGGCTTTCGACTCAGTGGAGCACATAGCAATTATAAATTCATTGCGAGAACAAGGAGTGAATGAGAACATTGTAAAACTGCTCGAAAACATATATAAAGAGGGAACTGCTACAGTTAAATTACATAAGGACTCAGAGAAAATTAAGATTGAGAAGGGCGTGCGTCAGGAAGATACAATTTCACCAAAGTTATTACAGCATGCCTAGAAAGTATTTTCAGAAAGCTAGACTGGGAAAACAAAGGTTAAAACATAGATGGAGAAAAGCTAAACCATTTAAGATTTGCAGATGACATTGTCCTAATCTCAGAAAATGCAGAGACGTTGCAAGAAATGTTAAATGACCTGAACAGAGAAAGTCTCAAAGTAGGGCTAAAGATGAACCGGAGTAAAACTAAAGTAATGTTTAATCCTCAAACACCAAAGAGCGTCATAAGAATAAGTGGAGAAATTCTTGAAGAAGTTGAGGAATACAATTACCTGGGACAAATACTAAAATTAACTAAAGATAATGATAGCGAAATAAAAAGACGCATTACAAATGGATGGAAAGCTTTCGGTAAACATAGAGACATTATGAAAAGTAGCTTGCCAGTTTGTATGAAACGAAAAGTATATAACGAATGTATAATTCCAGCTGTGACGTATGGTTGTGAGACTTGGAAACTGACAAAATCGATGAAAAATAAATTAATTCGTTCTCAGAGAGCAATGGAAAGGTCAATGTTGGGAAAATCTTTAAGAGACAGTAAAAGATCAACTTGGGTGAGACAGCAAACTAAAGTCAAAGATATTATAGAAGTTATAAAAGAATAGAAATAGAGGTGGGCAGGCCATGTAGCAAGAACAAGGGATAATCGATGTAGCAAGAGGCAGCGTAGCAGAAAAAGGCCAGACAGGAGGTGGAGAGATGAGATAGAGAAATTTGCAGGGAAAACGTGGCAAAGATTGGCTCAGTCAAGGAATTCGTGGAGAAGGTTGGGGAAGGCCTTTGTTCAGTTGATATATATATATATATATATATATATATATATATATATATATATATATATATATATATATATATACTGTATATACAAGGCGAGCAAAGTAGCTGCCAGATTCTGGGAAGTCGTGTTGTAAATATTTGACTTGCGTATAATTAATATTCTTAGTTAATTCTTTTTTTTTTTTGGGGGGGGAGGCAGGTAGCCTACATATAATGTATGTATTACAGATAATATTTTATATACACTGAATTACAAATGGCAAGCAAACAATCAACTGACAGCCGTAAACACAGAAATAGGGCGCTATTTTTTATTCACCCTACATATATATATATATATATATATATATATATATATATATATATATATATATATTATATATATATATAAAGTACCCTCGCGTCCAGCAGGTAATATTGTCATGCATGGGTCACGTGTTGGACTAACAATAGAGCTTATGGGGAAAAATGAATTATATCAGCAACCCTCGGAAAAGTCACCCTAAATACCTACAATATACCTATACATATATTGGTACTATTGTAATTATAATAAATGGTACTGTGCTATGAATGATAACTAACCTTTTAGGATAGTGTTTAGTGGGCTTGCTGGGAATGGAAGGTGGTATCCAAGGCTGTAGTTAGTCCTACTGGGTCCCCGCAGGATGGCTGCTGGCGTCACTAGCGGGTAATGGCTGTTGCTCCTCCACAACCTCCCTCATAAATCCTTCGAAATCAAACCTCCCTCATAAATCCTTCGAAATCAAACCTCCCTCATAAATCCTTCGAAATCACACTCAGAATCACTATCTTCGTCCACAGCCATGGAATGTCTTGCTTCTGCCTGTCTTAGCACTCGGCAAAGTGCTTGCTTCTCACACTTGCCAGAGCCCCTTCTCGTGACTGTGGAAAGTGATCGCTGTCGCTGACTCGGTAGAGAATAAGGAGAAGCAACTTTGTTTACAAACTGGTACGCACGCCGATGAGAAGGGTTTCAAAACGATTGATATTTATTCTAAAATATTAATATGTATTCAGTGTCAGGCTAATGTTCAATGCTGTAGTACGATACATTCTCTGTCGAGTCGCCTGGGTTTTGGTCACACTGTTTTCCCCATCGTATGCTCGGCAGGAATCATCCAGATGAATTCCAAATGCCCGTGGTATCGTCGGCAATTTTACCACGTTACCGTTCCGATTTACCATCATATCCTCGGCAAACCTGGTATGAAGTGCCGTGTGATAGCCTTTGGCCGCCAGGATCTTAAGTTTTTTATTATGATCACGTTGGCTTCATTCATGTCGTTGGCCTTGGCAATGTCAACTTTCCTCTCCCCTTTCTTCTTCCTCTCGATGCTTTCTAGCTTGGTGGCCTGAGCGAGGTGCCGACGCTTCTTCGGGTTCTCAGAAGGCTTCCTAGGCATTGTGAGCAGGGTAAAATGCAGTAACAAGGGCAGAAAATGCAGCAAGAAAAAAGCACCTTCCAATGCAATTATACGACTGAGTGGCTCTGTGGCGGGAGAAATGTAAACAAAACATCACGTGACACCAGAAGCGTTTTTAATTGGGCGGCATCACGATCACGTCACGATAGCGGGCGGGGAAGGCTACTTGATCAGAAGTTTTTCATTGGCTATCATCATCATGGGAATGTCGAGTATGGACGTGTTGGACCGGGGGTGATCGTGCTAGAGTGAACTCTGCGGATTTGGCCCACTTCTCGGAGCTCTGTGCGTGTTTTGCTAACACACTCGTGTTGCAGTAATTAAATCGTATTAAATAATACTAATTAATTGCTCACCATGCTGGACTAACGCGTGCTGGACGCGAGGGTACTGTATATCTATATATATATATATATATATATATATATATATATATATATATATATATATATATATATATATATATATGTGTGTGTGTGTGTGTGTGTATTGCCAGACGCCTTAATCCCATACGGCGTGGCAACAAACAAATCGCCTCCACGTCACCCTGTCCCCCACCATTTCACCACCCTGCTCCCAGCTCACATCCCCTCCCTCATATACCTCTCCACTCCATCCCTCCATTTCATCCTTGGCCTCCCCCTCCCACTCTCTCCCTCCACCTCACTCACATACACTCTCCTCGTCAGTCTCTCACTCTCCATCCTCTTCACATGGCCAAACCACCTCAGTGTGTTTCTCCTAGCGCTTCGTATCACATCTACATTCACACCACAACTTTCCTTCACATCCTCATTTGTTAGTCTGTCTCTCCATGTGATTCCACATGCTTCTCTCAAATAACTTATTTCCACAGCTCTCACTCTTGACTTCTGTCCCTCCAAGAAGGTCCAAGCTTCGATTCCATAGGTTAGAGTTGGTATCACAATACTATCATGTAGTAACTTTTTCACTTCATTGCTCACTTCTCTGTGTCCTGTCACTTTTTTCAAGGAACCAGCAACCTTCCGTCCTTGATGTACCCTTTCAAGCGCTTCACCCTGCAAACTTCCATCCTTACTCGTTACACTACCCAAGTACTTAAACGTACACATATTTTCCATTTCCTCCCCATCCAACCTCACTGTACATTCACTGAGTTCACCTCCTTCAAAGATCATAGCTTTTCTCTTCCCTACATTCACCTTTTAGAATCCGTTTCTTACAAAATCCCCCAAACTCATCCACCAAGCCTTGCAGCTCCCCTTCGTCTTCACTTAACAACACAGTATCATTTGCAAACAACAGTACAGGGAGTTTCCAAACGGTGCTCTCTTTCATTAGGGCCGCTCCAACATCCACTGTCCTACCTTGTAACTTCTTTATAACCCCATCTCTATACAGATTGAACAACCATGGAGACATGACACATCCTTGTTTCAACCCGACATTCAAACAAAATAATTCACTCAATTCACTATCCACACTCACTGCAGCTTTAACACCCTCATACAGCATTCAACAATTTTCCATCTACTCCATGCATCCTTAATACTTTCCACAATCCTTGTCTATCCACCCTGTTATATGCTTTTTCCAAATCCATGAAGGCTGCATACAACTTCTTTCCCTTCTCTAGAAATTTTTCCACTAAGGATCTAAGAATGAATGTCTGATCTACACACACACACACACACACACACACACACACACATATATATATATATATATATATATATATATATATATATATAATTTCATATGTTATTAGATATAAATATTCTCCGTAGGGACAATAGTTTTGAAACTACCTTATACAGGAAGCCAACCTTCACTGGATTATGCATGAAATTTTTCTCATTCCTCCCATTGAGCTATAAACATAATCTAGTCAGCACTCTCACCCGTAGAGCTTATGAGTTATGCTCGAATTATGTTCACCTTGATAAGGAACTCAATTTTCTTAAAGATTTGTTGTTTAAAATGGTTTCCTCAAAAGATTCACCGAAATGCACATTGGTAAGACCCTTAATAAATTCTTTGCTCCTTCAAAGGTCCAAGTCCTTACTGTTCCGAAAAACATTATATACTTTGCCATAACATACACAGGACCCCTTACCTTCACACTGAGGAACAAACTTAAAAAACTTCTAGCTGAACACTTCCCACAAATGTCACTTAGAGTTGTATTTAAAACCCAAAAAACTATCCGGTGTTTTTTCAAGGTAAAAGACACTATTCCCTCACACTTACAAGCATCTGTTGTTCACCTCTTGACATGTGCCAGCTGTAGGGCGGCATATATAGGTAAAACAATAAGACACCTAAAGACACGAATCCATGAACGCTTAGGTCGTTCACTTCGAACAGGCCACTTAATCACCAATCCACCACACTCAGCAATACGGGACCATTCACAACAACACGACCATCCTTTCTCTCATTGCCACTTCACAGTTCTTGGTAGTAGCAGCAATGACTCGGACCTTCCCATTATGGGAGCTTTATGCCAATCCTTTTAATCCTTCGATCAGTGACATGGCTTCCTGTGAACTGTTTTATTTTTTTTTTTTTCCACACAAGGTTAGTTATTACAGTATTGCACTTACTATTTTACAGATACGTTTGGCTTCCTTACTCTTACCCCATTAATTTTGGATTTTATTACTTAGCCCATTGGTTTACGTACTTCGTTTTTGTACTTTCATGTTTTTAGGCTTGTTTTCATCGTTACAACATATAAAAATCTTAACTGTGTATATTTCTCGATTGAAGATTTTATTCTGAAGATGGGATAAGTATTTTAAGAAACGTCAGCAAATAAAGACCCTAACTTTGCCACGATGTTTGTGTTGTGCCTGGTGATTCTCTTCTTATTACGTCTGCGATTTCCACGCTCCTAGTCTATAGCTGCAGTCCTTTCTCATATATATATATATATATATATATATATATATATATATATATATATATATATATATATGAGGAGTAGACTGTAGCACCAGTCGAGCAGGGCAGTACTCCCGAGGTGGAGGGAAAGTTGATGACAGGGAGTGCTGGAGCTCCCGTTTCATCAGCCCTCAGGACTAGTTACTGACCATCCCCCTTTGCTGAACTCTTTAAGTGTCTCAGTTACACAGAGAGTAGGCCAGCATGCTCTCCAGTACAAATTTCTCTATCTACACCAAACTACATGCACAGTACACACTACACTTCCTATTCAAAATTCAACAAAAATGGCGTCTCTTCATCATGCCTCGGAGTCCCCGGGGGGGGGGACCATAAATGCCCCCACCATCCACCCCTCTCACGGTGACGACTCGAGGTGCCTGGAACCACTGTCTGACTCTCTTCTTCTTCATTTCTGCAACATTCGCGGCCTTTCCTCTAACTTTCGCTCTGTTGAGCACCACCTCTCCTCCTCTAAACCTCACCTTCTTTTTCTAATGGAGACTCAGCTGTCTGAGGCAACTGACAGCAAACCCTTTTCTGTATCCTCCTACTTTCTCCATACTCATTTCAAAGCCAAAGGTGGCTGTTGTGTATATATACGCAACGACTTATCTTGCTCTCATGTTCCTGAATTCGGTTCTTCTGAATTCTCTACATTCTGGCTTCGGCTTTCCTGTCACTCTCTGACTAAATATATCTGTGCTGTTTATTTATCCCCTGATTCTACTGACCATCAAAAATTCTTTGACTATCTTACTTCTACGATGGAACATATTCTATCCATTTCTCCTTTCTCTGAAATCTCCATTCTAGGAGATTTCAATGTTCATCACCACCTTTGGCTCTCCTCTCCTTTCACGGATCCACCTGGTGAACAAGCCTACATCTTTTCTATCCTTAATGACCTAGAGCAGCTTGTACAGAACCCTACCTGTATCCCTGACCGCCTTGGAGAGAGCTTCAACATACTTGACCTCTTCCTCACAACTAATCCTTCTGCTTACTCTGTTAATCTTTTCTCTCCGTTGGGCTCCTCCGATCACAACCTTATTACCTTAACCTGTCCTATCACTCCAGTACAGCCTGTGGACCCTCCAGGGAAACGTCGTCTGTGGCATTTTGAAGCCGCGGACTGGGAGGCCCTCAGGCAGTACTTCTTTGATTTTCCCTGGATGATTATTGCTTCCATGGCCGGGAGCCATCTGAGTGTGCCTTGCACATTACGGAGGTTATTCTCTCGGGCATGGAAGCATACATTCCTTTCTCATATCCTTTGACTAACGCAAGAAAGCCTTGGTTTAATCACGTTTGTTCTAATGCTGTCCGCAACAAGGAGAGGGCCTACAAAAGGTACCGGAGCCAACCCACCCCTGAGTCACATCATCTTTACGTTTCTGCCCGGAATCGTGCTAAGTCTGTTCTTCACTCTACTAAAAATAATTTCATCCATACTAAAAGCTCTCAACTCTCCAACTCGAATTCTTCCCGCTCCTTCTGGCACCTTGCCAAAAATCTTTCTAACAACTTTACCTCATCATCCTTCCCTCCTCTTTTCTACTCTGATGGTTCTGTAGCTATTTCTTCTACTGATAAAGCAGATCTCTTGGCACAGACTTTCTCCTCTAATTCCACCTTAGACAATTCCGGTGCTGTTCCTCCATCACTTCCCCCCTCTGACTTCCTCATGGCTGACATTAAAATTTCTTCAGTTGATGTATTTTCTGCCATCACTGGCCTCAGTACTAACAAGGCATATGGGCCTGATGGGGTCCCTCCTGTAGTTCTCAAGAACTGTGCTTCTGTGCAAATTCTGGTGTAGCAGGGGTTGTATCACGTGTGTTCCTTGTGAGTGGAAAGTTCTAGAAGCCTGTGTGTGAGTATGTGTGTATGTGTGTGTGTATGGTCACTAGGCGCTATCGTGTGCCTATAAAGCATTCCTTGAGTTAAGAGTGTGTAAGCATGTTTAGCATTGCTCGATTCTTGCAGACACAGTACCTTCTCATCATCTGACTCCCTGCTTCTATCTGTCTCTCTATCTATCTATTTATCTATCTATCTATTATGATTTGTAATTATAATATGGAGTCCTGATATCTGCTCGGTCACGCAAAAATGGCGTACAATCGACAGTTAATAGTCCTAACATATTAATACATATTATATACACATTAAAATGAACTTATAAGCTAATTAAGTGAAATACATAATATTGTAAAAGTAACATAATTGTACGAATATTGTATACATATAATATTTATAGTAAATAGTGATTATTCAGTAATATTACATTTTAAACAAGTTGTATACATATTTGAATAAATGCATTAAAGTAAATTATTGAACTGTAATACAGTATGTACTTAGGTTATTGTAGTGAAATGCATACATGCAAGAAAAAAAAATAGTTTAAAATTAAGATTATGGTAAGAGTTATTAATATTTCATTTAAAGATAATGGTACTGGTCTGCCATACATGAGTCATTCTTCTTTGTATATATATATATATATATATATATATATATATATATATATATATAATTAATACTATATACAAAATATATACACTTCATTCAGGGGGGTGAACTTTGATGTTAACTCTCCCCCCACTAAATAATGACTCTAAATTAGCAATTCTTGCATGCATTCTGTGCATTGCGAACAGCAGTACTGCAACTACAATGCAGATGATTATAAAGACAGTAGGTGCTGGGCTATACACATAATATGGGTTGAACATACTCAAACTCAAATCTTCCCAGGGCTTCATTGTTTCATTGATTAGCTGCATACTTTCAAACTTAGGTGAAGTCAGCTTAATACTTGTGCTCATGTTTAAGTTCATATCAGGCAGTGGGTGGAAATGTTTGTGTGTATGATTGAGAATGGCGTAGTGATTGATGGTGGATAAAGTAGACATGGCTGGTGTAAATACCGCATAGTAGTCTGGTGCTATGTATAATCCTGATGCTGATGTATGAGATGGTGGTATATCTGGACAGACTATGTAAACTGATGTGTTATGAGGGAAATAAAAAAAACTGTGAGTGTCCAATGCGTTGATGGTGTACAAGTTTATCTGGAGCAAAAGTGAAGTTGCAGTTATGATGAATATTGTCATTTCTGATGATAGCCATTTCACAAGGGACTGTATCAGTAGGCTGAAACGTGAAAATGTACGCAGGACAAAGATGAACAGCATGTAAGGATGTGCGGCACTTTCGTTCAATCGTTGACTCACTTGCGAAAGTGACAGTGTCCCGTCTCTTGGAGACCATGATGAGTTCGGTGTCTGTGTTGATGTTGATGATGACCAAAGTGTTGTTATTTTTATAGGGGAAGGGGTGTATTTGCTATACTGTGAACAGGTCTTCAGTGATGAATGGTACATGAACTACCACTGATGTTGGTGTTAGTGTTGCTTCTAAATACGGGTAATATTGCATAAATTCCCTACTGCGGAACAACGGCTTCAATTTATGTTTATGTATGCCTTGACTAACTATCTGACGTAGCTCATGAACTGGGAGTAAGTCAATTGTGATCTTGCCATCACCAGCATTCGAAATTCCTTGCATAAGTGCCCTGAAACGATCTCTAGTGTTCTCTAATTGTAGTAGAATCGTGTCAATATGTTCTGTGATGATGGAGAAGTGTTGGAAAAGTGTAACGTTGCCCTCCAATTCATTTATTTTATCTACACTCTCGAGAGCTATGTTTTCTGCTTGTTTCAGATTTTTCACAATTGTCTTCATTGCTGAGTTATGTCCTGTGATGAATTTATCTTGGTATGTTAGCACCTGAGCTATCTTATTAAATTTGTTCTTTATTTCTTTAAGGTCATCCTCTGTAGCCAATCCAAAGATGTTCCCAAGAACTGCGCCACCCAGGTCGAACAAACCGCTCTTTTGGTGAGTACGTGTGATGTTGTTCCTGTCGCTCAGTACCTCCGTTCCATAAGATGGGAGATCTTGGATCATGACGAGCATAGTTGACTTCGCCTGTTCTAGTTTCCATTTCGCTAACTTTACCATTTCATTCACTTCCTTGGTGTTATGTGCTTGTGAAACATAATTTCCTATCATGAAGTCCAGAGTTCGCATCAGCGTCGCAAGTCTGTCTAGATAAGTAGGTAAGTCATACAAGTAATCTAGACTTATTTCAGTACTCATGACGTCCTTAACGATTGTAGTCGTGGCCGTTGGAGCTATGAGGCATCCTTGTCGTACTATATGTTTGGGGTCTAAGTGCGCATATCCTCTTGCTATGTAGAGGAGAATCCATAGCATAAGTCCCTTCATCGTAACCTACCGAAAAAAAAAAAATCTATTAATTTCCTATAATGCTGTGGTCGATGATAGTGATGATGTGCGTTACGGTTGATTGTTATTTCATTTATAGAAGGAGTTTAAATCGATATATAATTCTCGTAAATGATGTACTGTAGATTTGATTGGAACAGTTGCACCTATGTTCGATTGTTTGGTATATTACCTTAATTTCTTTTTGTAATCATTGTTGTGTTCTTGCTTGGTTTCTTGAGGTACGTTCACCTGTCCGGTTGTATCCGAGGCTGAATAATTGTGTGATAATTCCCTTGAAACTCGTTTTAAATGGTCAATATGAACTTGTTTCTCCTCGCCACTTGAAAGTGACTTAATTAAAACTTTGTTTCCTTTTATGTTAATTACTCTGTATGGGCCCTCAAATTTTGGGGATAATTTATTGTCTCTCGTATGAATGACACCGTAAACATTGTCTCCTAAGCTGATAGGTGAATCTTTTGCCTTCTTGTTAAATGCCTCCGTCATTTCTTCCTTGGACATCGTTAATTGTTTTTTGACTCTTTTGTGAATGTCCTGGAATTCACGTAATCGGAGTTTAGAGTAATCATCGTAATTGTATATAGGCATGCTGTCACCTTCTACGAGCTCATATGGTAATTTTTTATCTGTGCCATATATAATGAAATGTGGTGTGTCACCGATGGATTTATTTATAGACCCATTAATTGAGGCTTCTACTCTGGGAATCCAATCATCCCAGCTTGCATAATTTTCACTGAGAATGTGTCGTAGCACATCTAATACCTTTTTATTTTGTCTCTCTACCAACCCATTCGATGCTGGGTGATAGGCCAAAACGTTAACCTTTTTGATTTTGTATTGTTTACATATTTCTTGTAAGATCTCAGAATTAAATTCTCCTCCATTATCACTTATTAGTACCTTTGGGGTAGTAAAGCGACATATTACATTATCTGTTATTGCCTTTGCTAGTGTCTCTGCTGTCTTATCTTTAAATGGAGCTAAAATGACATAACGGGAAAAATGATCCGTTGCAACGAATAAGTATTGGTTATTATTGTATGATAATGGCATCTTGAGTAAATCAACAGCGACAACGTCCCATGGTTGATGTGGTACAGGGTAATTACCCATCGGTGCAGGTGTGATTGGGTATCCTTTGTGTTTCGCACATGATTCGCATCTGTCTATATGATTGTTTATATCTTTTCGTAATGAAGGCCAGTAATATAATAGCTGGGCTTGGTTGAATGTCTTATCCTTTCCAGGATGTCCTGCATGTGGGCTGTCGTGTATCAGTCGTAATACTTGGGGTATCATGTCATTAGGTACTACCAACTGGTTAGTATTTCTTTGGCGTTTTGGTTGTTTAGACTTAATTTTGTATAATGTATTATTGACCATTGTGAATTGTTCAAGTGGGACATGAAGTTTGGGTAATTGTATGTCATCTCCACTTTCTAACTTGAATATTACTTTTGACCATATTGGGTCAAGTCTTGTGCCTTTGCGATATCCTCGTGGTTTGGGATATTTCCTTTGAGATCTAACGCCGCGACCTGAATTGTGTTCGGGTTCCTAGATAATGCGTCAGCTACTATGTTCATTTTACCTTGTATATAATGAATTTGTACATTGTAGTTTTCAACTGTACATTTCCATCTTGCTCTCCCCCCAGAAAGGAGTTTTTCTTTAAACATACCCACCAGTGGTTTATGGTCGGTGAATAAGTGGATTTCGTAACCATATACCAAATCTCGAAACTTTTGTAATGCAAAAACCACGACAAGTGCCTCTAAGTCTGTAGTGCAATAATTTTTCTCTGCACCTCTTGTTTGTCTGCTGGCAAATGCAATTGGTTGATTCTTTCCTCTTTTATCTTCCTGCATCAGTACAGCCCCTAATCCTTTAACTGATGCGTCTGTACAAATAAGAAATGATTTTGTGAATCTGGATATGCTAAACAAGGTGCATTTGTTAGTTTAATTTTTAGATTGTTAAATGCCCTTTTTTGTTCTTCTTCCCATTGGAATACAGCATCTTTTTTGAGTAGTTGGAATAGAGGAAAGGCTATATGAGAGAACTGTGGTACGAATGACCTATAGTACCCAGCCAGACCTAAAAATTGTCTAACTTCGTCAGTCGTAGTGGGTTCAGGAAAATCTCTCACTGCCTGTATTTTGTCATCAGTGGTGTGAATACCATCAGAACTTAATTTGTGGCCTAAGAAATTTATTTCCTTAAAGCAAAATTTGCATTTAGAAAGTTTAATTTTTAATCCAGCATCACTAAGCTTTTGTAAGAGTAAGTCTAATTTCCTGAGATGATCCTTAATATTCTTCGTTGCGATTATAATATCGTCAAGATAAACAAATATTCCTTGTCTATCTACTGTGTATAAACACTCTGCCTAGGCAAACTCTTTTGCCTTTGTCTGTCAACTTGTACCTTTCCTTCTTGCTAGAAGTTTGCTCTCATTCAGCCAGTCCCAAAGAAGGGTGACCACTCCCAACCCTCCAACTATCATCCAATTGCTTTAACGTCCTGTATTTCAAAAGTTTTCGAGTCAATTCTCAATAGAAAAATTTTAAGGCATTTTTCCTATCACAACCTTCTTTCCGATCGTCAGTATGGGTTCTGTCAGGGACGCACCACTGGCGATCTTCTCACCTACCTTTCAGACTTCTGGTCATCCTCCTTTCGGGACTTTGGCGAAAGCTTTGCCATTGCACTTGACATCTCAAAGGCTTTCGATCGAGTCTGGCATAAATCTTTAATTTCCAAACAGCCCTCCTATGGTTTCTATCCTTCTATATGTGCCTTCATCGCTAGCTTCCTTTCTGGTCGTTCTATAGCCGCTGTTGTAGACGGCCATCGTTCTTCTGCTAGATCTATGAACAGTGGTGTTCCTCAGGGCTCTGTCCTATCACCAACTCTCTTCCTTTTATTCATCAATGATCTTCTAAGCTGTACATCTAACCCTATCCACTCATACGCTGATGACTCCACCCTTCACCTTTCCATTCGGTTCCTGCAACGCCCATCTCAACAGTTACTACAACAAACAAGGGATGAGGCTATGGCACACCTAATGTCTGATTTGACTCGTATCTCTGACTGGGGTAAAAATAATATGGTTGTTTTTAACCCGCGGCGTCCCGTCGACATACTTCCACGTCCTCATGTTATGTCACTGCCAATCTCGTTGACGTACTTCAACGTCCTGCAATTGCAAGGTTCATAATTTCCACAATTTTCAAAATTCGCACGAGATTTTCGATTCGTCCTCGTACCCAAGCCTCCCCTACCTGCCGCAAGGCGGGCAGCGTCCCAGACCCCGCGTGACCTGCGCTTGCCCTTGTCTCGGTCACTCACCTGTTAGCAGTGACCCAGGTCAGACATGGCGCGTAAAGGTCTCTCAGACGATGAAATACAATCCGCCCTGGATGCCTTCACTGGAGATAGTGATTCTCCACTTGATGATGATGTGGTGGATCGAGACTATGTGCAGCCTGAGGAGGAAATAACAAGCAGTGATGAGGAGGTCCCTTCGCCCCGGAAAAAGCGGTATGTCAGGTATCATAAGGCAAGGGAAGGCCAGCCTGCACCCAAAACACCTGCATGGACCTCTCTCCATCCCCTAGAGAGAGATTCTGATGAGGACGAGGATGAGGATGATGATGATGATGGCAGCTTAGGACGTGATGTTGCCTCGTGGTTGGGGAAGGAAAAAATCTTACCCCGAGGATCAGAAGGTGGGGTGAGAAGGGAAATGAAGTATGGCCTAGTGTTTTGTCTGGGGAAGGCGAAAGTGGTGTGGTGGGAGTGCTGGGTGAAAGGAAAAGTGGTGTGAGGGAGGCAGCACGAGCACGTGGTGCATGTAGGCCTAGGGGAGAGGAGGTGGAGCCACTCCCCAGCACGTCTTTCGCCATACAATATTCCCAAACTTCCTCTACACACCCTCAGGATGTGGGGAAAGGAAGGAAAGGGAAGGGAAAGGGTAAAGGAAAAGGGAGAGGGAAGAGAACTGCGAGTGATGAAAGGCGCCACTCTCCACCTCCTCCACCACCACCAATGTTGCGTTGTGCCTTCAGCCATGTTTCAGAGAGTACCATAACTTCCTACACTACTGAAACTGTGTGGGATGGCGATATGACGCTCAGTATAATGGTAAGGCCAGTCAGTATGTGCTAAGTCTTATATAAACTTGAAACGGGTGTAATGTTTGCAGGAAAGTAATGTATAAGTTGAGAAATAGTGTAAGTTGAACGAAGTGATATGAAAACTACACCCACTGTATAAATCTGCGAAAATATGACGCTCAGTATAACACTCTAGTCAGTAAATATGTGATAGCAAGAATATAAAGTGGAAACGGGTGTAATATTAGCATGAATAAAACGTATAAGTTGAAAAATAGTGTAAGTTGTAATAATTGATGTCACGAGTACACCCACTGTGTAAATCTATGAAAATATTACGCTCAGTAGAACATTCTGGTCAGTAAGTATGTGATAGGAATTATATAAAGTGGAATTTGTTGTAATGTTAGTAGTAAGGTAATTTATAAGTTGAATACTAGCGTAAGATGAAACAAATGATATCGCGATAACACTCACTGTGTAAGTACGCGCTAATATGACGCTCAGTTGAATCGTAAGGTCTGAAATTATGTGATATCAATTATATCAAGTGTAAACATGTGCAATGTTAGCGAAGAATTATTATATAAGTACAAAAATAGGTTGTAAGTTGAAATAGTAGTCATAGCGACTTCACCGTGTGTGTTATTATGCGCTATTATTACGCTAAATATTTACGTAAGGCCTGAAATTATCTCAAAACAGTTCTATAAAGTTGAAAAGTGTATAATGTTATTAGGAAAGTATTATGTAAGTAGAAAAAACACAATACGAGTTGAAACAACAGTCACAGCGAGTTCACTCACTACGTAAATAAGCGCTAACATTACTCTAAATGTTATCGAAAGGCCTGTGAATACGTAAAAACAGTTCAATAAAATGTAAAATGGTATAATGTTATTGCAGAAGTATTATGTAAGTAAAAAAAATGATATGTATCATGATTTTCGAATGTCAGCGATTCATCGTGACCAGTCTGCCCGATTTTGCTCGTTTTGCACGATGGTACAATGCTTATTTCAGCTCTATTTTTGTATAAAATCCAATTTACTCTTTTATCACATGTTTTTATGTTTGTAATAAATACATATCTACTTACTTTCATTGGTTTTCCAGACTTATAATACCATAGAAAACGTTAGAGGCTCAGACCACCTACAGAGAACACGGTGCCAGGTGTGACCAAGGCATACCTGTTTAGGGCAATTATGGACCCCGGGGAACAATTTCTTTGTGACTGACCATTGTTTCTGACCAAAAGCGAAAGTTTTAGCAAAAAAAATTGGGGTCCAAAAATGGTCGGGATTGGGGGGTACCATTGGTGAGAAAGTGGTCGGGACGGGGCGGGTTAATGCATCTAAAACTCAGTTCTTACACCTATCAACCCGACAAAATCTTCCACAGGTATACCCACTAATATTTAATAATATTCAGCTTAATCCTGCATCATCCTTGAACATGCTTGGGGTTTCACTTACTCGGGACTTATCTTGGAAAGATCATATTACATCTCTTGTAAAATCTACTTCCAAGAGATTGGGTGTGCTAAGCCGACTCCGCTCTTTCTTTACCCCTGCACAATTGTTGACTCTATACAGGGGTTTTATCCGCCCCTGTGTGGAGTACAACTCTCATGTGTGGGGAGGCTCCCCACATAGAGCTCTTCTCAATAGGGTGGAGTCAAAGGCTTTTCGTCTCATTAACTCTCCTCCTCTTACTGACTCCCTTCAACCTCTGTCTCTTCACAGCACTGTTGCATCTTTATCTCTTTTCTATCGCTACTTTAATGGTCACTGCTCCTCTGACTGTCTGCTTGCATTCCTCCACCTCTATGACGGGCGCGTAGCACCCGTCTGGCAGCAACCTCTCATCCCTTTTCTGTCTAACTCTCTAATGCAAGAGTTAACCGTTACTCCCAGTCTTTCATTTATGCAACAGGTCAGCTCTGGAACTGTCTCCCTCTGTCTGTATTTCCTGCTGCCTATGATATCCAGTCTTTCAAAAGCAGTGTGTCCAGGCATCTCGAAATGATTGGATCTTGAATTTGGCTCTCTATTGTATTTTGTTTTTCTGTGGGCTCATGGCCTTTGGCTCCTTCTTCCCCTCATAAAAAAAATATATATAGTAATACAGTGTGTGCGTGTGTGTCTGTGTACTTACTTACATAATTGTACTTACCTAATTGTATCTTTACAGGAATGAGTCAAGCTCGTACTGTCCCGTGTCTTAAACCATATTTATCGTACATATCCTTAAATTTGTGAATTGTTTTGGCACACACTATTTCATTCGGTAGTGCATTCCATTGATCAATTGCTCTGTTTGGGAAACTGAATTTCCTTACGTCTTTATCACCTCTCTTCTTATGCAGTTTTTTGCAGTGTCCTCTTGCTGATGCTTCTCCATATGTTAAGTAATCATTTATGTATATTTTCTCCTTCCCTGATATGCACTTATATAGCATTATCATGTCACCTCTTTTCCTTCTCTCCTGTAGTGTTGGTAGATTCAGTTTATTTTGTCTTACTTCGTAGCTTAGGTCCCTTAAGCTTGGTATCCATCTTGTAGCGGCCCTTTGAACTTTTTCAATCTTGTCTATGTGCGTTTTGAGATGAGGACTCCAGACTACTGATGCATACTCCAGGGTTGGTCTAATGAATGATGTTATTGTCCTTCTTAGCATGTCTTCATTTATGTATGTGAATGCTATTCTCATATTTGCAAGTAGTGTATACATGTTCTGTACCTTCTCGCTGATGTGGTCAGCTGGAGATAGTCTGTTATTGACAATCACACCTAGGTCTTTCTCTCTTTCTGATGTGTATAGGGTTTTATTTCCTAACTTATAATCCCAATCAGGTCTTTTTCCACTTTTACCAAACTTGATTATATGACACTTGTCCATATTGAATTCCATTTGCCATGTACTACTCCATTCATGAAGTTTATTTAATTCTTCTTGCAGCTCTTTACAAGAGTCTGTGTTAGTAATTCTCCATTGTATTTTTGCATCATCTGCAAACATATTCAGATAGCTCTCATTTCCATTGTTACTGTTTATATCATTTATATACACTAAAAACATGATTGGTGCCAGCACTGAACCCTGTGGTACTCCAATAGTCACTTCTTTCCATGTTGAGTAGTTTCCTGTTAGTACTGTTCTCATTTCTCTTTTTAAGAGAAAGTCTTGCATCCAACAAAACAGTTTGCCTCGAATTCCTCCTTGATGGTACAGTTTCCATAAAAGTCTTTGGTGTGGTACTGTGTCAAAAGCTTTCTTGAAATCTAAATAGATACTGTCCACCCATCCTTCTCTTTCCTGTATTGTGTTTGTTACTCTGTCATAGTAGCTCAACAGATTAGTAACACATGATTTTCCTTTTCTGAAACCAAACTGTCTTTCTGTTATCATACTGTGTTCTTCTATATGATTTACCCAAGCTTTTCTTATAAGCTTTTCTAATACCTTGCTTATAACACTGGTCAGTGATACTGGTCGGTAGTTGAGTGGATTTTGTCTATTTCCTTTCGTGAATAAGGGGACAATATTTGTTTTTTTTCCAAATATCAGGTAATTTCCCTTGACTCAAGGATTTCTTGAAAATTAAAAATAATGGTTTACTTAACTCCTTTGCACATTCTCGTAGTACCCAACATGAAATTTCATCAGGACCACTTGTTTTTCCTCTATCTAATCTACTTAACTTCCCCTGTATTACTTTTTCTGCTATTTGTATATCTGGTAGTATGTGTGGACATGCATGTTCCACATAGTCCCCCTCAAAATTTTTTTCTTCTGTAAAAACTAATCGGAAATTCTTATTTAGTGCTTCACAAATATCTTTCTCTTGTGTATAAGTGATTCCCTCGTCCGTAAATGATTGTATTATATCTTTTACTTTGGTTTTGCTTCTGATAAAGCTGTAAAACAGCTTTGGTTGATCAATACTTTTATTTATTATATGCTCCTCAAACTGTTTTTGGGCTTCCCTCCTTATTCTTGTATAATCGTTTCTTGCCTGTTTGTAATTATTATACGCCCTTTCACTATTGTGTCTTCTGTATCTATTCCACAACAAATGTTCTTTCTTTTGATTTTTTACATTCTGTATTGAACCATTTCTGTATTTTCTTATCTACCTCTTTGTGCAGTGGGATGTACTTCTGGACTCCTATTTCATAAAATTTACTGAATTTTTTATATTCTGCATTTAAATCTTGTCCTATAAGCTCATTTTCCCAATCGATTTCTAAGAAATACTTCTTTAGGTCTTGATGATTTCCCTTTTTATAGTTTAGGCTCTTTTTGTAACTGTCATTGCTGTTTACTATGTCATATTCTATCCTGTTGTAGGTAAAGTGTATGGTAGAGTGTTAATTATGAGAGTTAGAGAGGGTACAGAGGGAGTGATTAGTGATGAGCAGTGTGGCTTTAGGATAGGGAGGGGATGCGTTGATCAGGTGTTTGCTGTGAGACAAAGGTGTGAAAAGTATTTAGCGAAAGGCAAGGATGTGTTTTGGGCATTTATGGATTTAGAGAAAGCGTATGATAGAATTGATAGGGAGGCTTTGTGGACTGTTTTAAGATTGTATGGACTTGATGGTAGGTTACTAAAAGGGGTGAAAAGTTTTTATGTAAATAGTAGAGCGTGTGTAAGAGTGGGAAATGCTGTGAGTGATTGGTTTCCCGTGAGAGTGGGGGTGCGACAGGGATGTGTGATGTCGCCTTGGTTGTTTAATATTTACATGGATGGTGTTGTAAGGGAGGTGAATGCAAGAGTTTTAGGTGGTCTGAGTCTGGTAAATGTTGATGGAGGAGAGTGGAATCTGAAGCAGCTGCTGTTTGCAGATGATACTGCACTGGTGACTGATTCAGAGGAGAGATTGAGACAGTTGGTAGAGGAGTTTGGAATGGTGTGTGAAAGGAGGAAATTGAAAGTAAATGAGAATAAGAGTAAAGTGATGAAGTGTACGAGGTTGATAGATGGTAGGGGGATGAATATAGTTCTGAATGGTGAGTTGCTTGAGGAGGTAGATTGTTTTAAATATCTAGGGTCACATGTTGCTGTGGATGGAAGAATAGATGCAGAAGTGAAGTTTAGAATAAATGAAGTAGGAAAGGTGCTGGGAGGAATGAAAAAAGTGTTTAAATGTCGTTCGCTTAGAATGGATGTAAAGAGAAGGCTGTATGAGGGTGTTGTGGTACCGACTGCATTATATGGGGCTGAAACATGGAATGTGGGTGTAGCAGAGAGGAAAAGTTTGAATGTAATGGAGATGAGATGTCTGAGGAGTATGTGTGGAGTGACGCGTATGGATCGAGTGCGAAATGATGAAGTGCGAAGGAGAACTGGAGTTGTTCGGGAGATGGCTGGTAGAGTTGAGCAGAGGGTGTTGCAATGGTTTGGGCATATGGAGAGAATGGATAATGAACGATTGGTGAAAAAGATAACTAGATCTGATGTGAGAGGTGTAAGGCTGAGAGGGAGACCACGAATAGGATGGATGGACAGTGTGAAGAGAGCGCTGGATGCGAGAGGGATGTCTGTTGAACAAGGAAGAGTGGCTGTGCGTGACAGAAATAAATGGAGAGAAATTGTGAATGAATAAGTGATGACGCAGCCCTGAGGGGATATTCTCCCGCATTTGGTCTGATCAGCTAGTCATGTCAGGTGCGGGTAAGGGGATGGGTCTGTTATGATGTGGCAGGGGTAAACCAGTTCTGCTGTCGGGCCCTGCTGCGGATGTCACTGATTGCATTGCGCAGTTGACCCTTGTGCGGTGTGATGCGGTGAGGATCTGTCCGTTCTCCCCTTTGGGGCTAAGATGCGAATGAATGTGTTTGAATGGATGAGTAAATGGAGAGTGAGTCGTCCTTTCTCGGCTACCTCCCATTCCTTGGGGGAAGCAGCCTAGGTATATAGATAGATAGATAGACTGCATGATCACTTTTCCCGATTGGAGGGTGATATATTAAACTGTCAATATCATTTTCTTGCCTAGTAAATATTAGATCTAGCACTGAAGGTACATCAAGTCCTCTTTTTCTTGTGGTTTCCCTCACATGTTGCGTTAGGAAAAAACTCTTCCACGAGATCCAGGAGCTTTTGGTCCCAACAGCTTTATTGGTTAATTATATCTAGAGTATTCCAATTTATATTTGTATTACAATCCCCAGTTAGTATAATTCTTTCCGATTTCTCTTCCATTTTATGTAGTAATGATCTTAAACTCTGAATTGTACTCTCTGCCAGGTCCTCATATTCATCTCTTTCCCATGTATTTGATTTGGGTGGCATGTACAAATTGGCTACAATTACTTTACCTTCAGATGTGTTGATCTCTACTGCAATCAGTTCTACTTGTGATGGTATATCTAGTTTTATTTCATTAACTTTTAGATTTTTCTTAGTTAATAATATAATTCCACCTCCTTTTTTTAAATTTCTGTCTCTTCTCCATATATTGTATTCCTCTGAGTTTAGTATGTCATTGGATATCCTTGGTGTTAATTTTGTTCCAGTTAGGCATATTATTTGTGGTTCATTTTCTCTGACATAATCATTCATCTCCAGTAATTTACATACCATTCCATCCATATTTGACTACATCAACTTTATCATCTTGTTTATATACTTGTCATGACATGGTTCTACTACCTTCCTCCTTTTTCTTCCATCCTGTTTGTGTACCACTTTCGTACCTGCAATCCTATTACTTTGTAAAAATATTTCTTCTTCTCCTCTTCTGATCTTCCCTCATTTTTTGTTTTTGCTTCTTCCCTTTCAGTATTTCCAGTTCCTCTTGTGTTAGGCATCTTTTTATCCATACATTTTTGAACTCCTCTTTTTCCATAAGATTCTTTGCATTTTTTAGTATCTCTTCCACAGTGTTTACACTCTGGAAAGTCACCTTTAGAGGTCTTGTCTTGCTTTTCTCATATTTCCCTAACCTTTTGTGTTCCTCTATGTCTTTACTACAGATTTCCTCTGATACTTCTTTCAGTAAGCTCATTACATTTGCCATCTCCTTTTTATCTCTTGTGATCTTGTTTTTTACTTCTTCCTCTTCTATACTAGTGATTACTATAAATTTGTTTATATCTACTGAATCTCTGACTAACTTTGGATTGTTTTGGATTATTCTTTTCAGTTCCTTTTTAATGCTTTTTTCCTCCACCCTTGTTTCTAAGTCTTTCTTTACTTTCACTATTTCAGCATACGTGGTTTCCACATCATTTTTGTAGCTCTGCACAGCTTCATTCACCAGTGTTATCTTCTCCTCAATATCACTTGTCTGGTCTATAAAACTGCTTACCTGCCTAATTGTCTCTGTGTCATTTTTTAACTCTTCCTTAACACTCTCGTGATTGACTACTGTACTTGCCATTTCACTCATTTTCTTCCTAAGTGTACTCAGTTCCACTGTTAGTTCACTGATGATTGTGTCTTTCTTGTTGGCCTCCCTTCATTGTTTTTCTATTTCTTCCTTTTGCAAGTGCATCTGCTTCTTTTTTTCATCAATTTCATTTTTGAAAGCCATTTCTAGTTTGTGTGTGTGGGTGTGTGCATGTGTGAGGAAGAAAACAACGGCTAGATGGCCGAAAAATGGTTCTCTCCAAGAAAAAAATGTCAGTTTCAAGACCCATTCATTTCGAGATGCCTAGACACATCTGTATATTATATGAAAGAGCTGAGATGTTTGTTTAATTGTTTGTTTGACTGTCCTATAATTACAACCGAAACAAAGGCCAAAAAACCCCAGACCCATATATATTCTGAATCAGGGTAACCCAAGGATGGTTTTAGGTGGGTAGAAATTCAGATCTGGGTCATTTGAGGTCACAGTAGAGTGATCGTCTTTTTGGCCCAGGCAACGACGATGTCCCTGCAGCCCAATTTTTGGCATGGAGACTCCCATGACCTCCAGTTTGGACCTAGGCTATGTGAAGTTGACCTCCGAGGTCATTTGAGGTCACTGGTCGGAGGTCGTTTGAGGTCACCGGTAATACACATTTGAACAAATGGTCCCAGGAGCCAAATTTTTGGCATGGAGGCTCACATGACCTCCAGTTAGGACATAGGCTATGTGAGGTTGACCTACAGAGTCATTTGAGGTCACCAGTAATAATAAACAAGTGTGCATAAATGCTATGCTTTAGTCTGCGACAGCTGAAATAAAAAGTTCCTGGACCTCTTATAATCCCTCTTCAGAAGCACAAGAGGTACTATTGCGGCCAGGAGTCCTTAGCCACCCTCGTCCAGCCAACCTGTGTACGTGGCAGCGTCGCATTCACGAGCACAGAAGGTGCCTTCGATGCATTTCTGTCGAAAAATATTCCTTCAGCTTTGGGCTTGTACTAATGGATAAAGCAACAGTAATATTTACTTTGAAGGTTTAACTCTGATAACACGAATATATCATACTGATTATTTAATAACTTGTTTCTCGTTTGAGCCAAGCAAGTGACAAATATGTATATTTGGTTCCACTCCACGACTTCCTGTAGGTTTGAACCTGCGAACACGGAGTGATCAAGTTCGAAACATTCATTTGTTAACAGGAGAGAGAGAGAGAGAGAGACAGACAGACAGACAGAGAGACAGAGAGAGAGAGAGAGAGACAGAGAGAGAGAGAGACAGAGAGAGAGTATGGTGGGCGCCTGTGAATTTTGGAAGAATGACGTGGAGGCAGACTGGCGCAGGGAAATGCAAGGGATGAGAAACCCTAGATTCCTGTGATCCATTGAAAACAGGCCACAGTGTGAATATTTCTTCCATCAGTCACTAGAACTTGCCTTGCTTTGTGATGTATATATATATATATATATATATATATATATATATATATATATATATATATATATATATATATATATATATATATATATATATATATATATATATATATATATATATATATATATATATATATATATATATTATTATTGCTTTCGTTGGAATAATGAATTAGGAGATAAATGCTGTTGATTTAACGGAAAGCTGTGCTTAAGAAAGTAATGTGCCTCTCTGTCCAGAGAGAGATATCCAGTTAATGAGAAAAATACTCATGAGTTTGCCAAAAATCTCCAGTTGCCAACCGTCAGAGAGAGAAAAAAATGCGAACATAAGGCATTTAACAGAAGTTACGCGGGCTGCCAAATTATTTGACAAAGTCAACTGGCGTTACCCTGAATAAAACCCATCTTTCATTTTGTCCAACGAGACGTTATCCTGGGATAAACTCCTTCGTCATCAGCCAAAGGAAAAATTCCGTTTAGCTCGAGCACTTTATTTACTCGTATCGCATAAAATCATGTGTATGTAGCCGGAATGAAGCCCATTATCTACTGCCTGGCAAACTCCCTGTAAAGAGTACCCGGTACTGTTTTCTACCTACAGACTGAGTTAAGCGGTGAGACTCATCTTTCGTGTAAGGAAATCCACCCCGCCTCTGTGTGTGTGTGTGTGTGTGTGTGTGTGTGTGTGTGTGTGTGTGTGTGTGTGTGTGTGTGTGTGTGTGTTGAATTGAGAGTCATCTGACTTGTGGAACATGATATGCGGATTGGTAGGTTGGTAACTAGGTGGGTGGACTGGTTAGTGTAGGCTGGTTGTTTCACAGGCGGATTAGGTGGAGTGGGTGGGCGAGAGGGAGGGAAAGGGTTGTTGGGCTGGTTAAGTGGGGTGGAGTGGGGTTCGTGCATTGTTTAAGTGAGGTGGGTGGTGGGGCTACCTGTAGGACAAGGCAAGAGGCGGGTTCGTTTCGTCCTACTTTTGAGACATACTGTATTGAGTAAGGTTGTGGATATGTGCGTTGATTGGTGGGTGTGTAGGTGGATGGACGGATTGTGGGAAAATAGGCCACTGGGATTAGGTGAGTTAAGTTAATGTCTGAGTTGGGAAAATCGGTCCACAGGGGATATTATTCTGGAATCATGCTGAAGTAGGTATATATATCCAGTGGGTTACAACAGGTCCATCGAGCAATACGTCTGTTGGTTAGGAGGTCTGTGTTTCAACTGTACGCATCAGTGGGTGATATAACCACGTCGGATAACAGGTTTATAGGGAAAATAGGTTCATTATGAAAAATACATCCATGGGTATACGACCATGTAGGAAACCTGCATTCATGGAGAGATTCAAGGTCGACGGTGAAATTGGTCAGTGGGGAGAAAATACATTAATGGGGAAAATTAGTTCGGGGGAAAATAGGTTACGTAGAAAAGTAGGCTCCTGTGAGAAAAAAAAAAAAAGCCATTAAGGAAAATAGGTCCATGGAGGATTGTGCTCCGAGTGGTGAAAATGTCCATTGATAAAAATATTCATGGGGTGAAAATAGGTCCATAGGGGCATACACGTACTGTAAACATATATAGAGCTATTTAAAATAAATATGACTTAAAATATCCAACTTTTAACGGCAACCGTTGCCTGGAATTAGGCTTACCACTGCACACCTTGCACCAAACAACCATTAGCCAGACCCTATTACCACTTCGTCATCCAGTTATTATATTTCATAATTTACCTTCATTTAGCCATTTAAGCATAGAAAGCCAACCGAAACGAAAGGAAAAATCCCTGTTTAACTGTGTTGAGCACCTCATGTCTCCACCTCATTCCTCTAAAATTCACGGGCACCCGCTACTCTCTCTCTCTCTCTCTCTCTCTCTCTCTCTCCTGTTAACAAATGAATGCTTCGAACTTGTTCACTCCGTGTTCGCTGGTTCAGACCTACAGGAAGTCGAGGAGTGGAACCAAATATACATATTTATCACTTGCTTGGCTCTACACGAGAAACAAGTTATTAAATAATCAGTATGATTTATTCGTGTTATCAGAGTCAAACCTTCAAAGTAAATATTACTATTACTTTATCCATTAGTACAAGCCCAAAGCTGAAGGAATATTTTTCGACAGAAATGCATCGAAGGCAACTTCTGTGCTCGTGAATGCGATGCTGCCACATACACAGGTTGGCTGGACGAGGGTGGCTAAGGACTCCTGGCCGCAATAGTATATGGTCTTTCTGGATTAGAAAGAAAGACTGAACTAGAACAAACAGGATTAGACTGTTCGCCTTCTTGGCCCTGGCGACGCAAGGTATCCCTGGTACTAGTGTATAATAAAACTATAGGTCATTGGCAGAAGGATATATACACAAAGGCAGACAGTTCCAGAGTTGACTCGTCGTATACAATAAGGGTAAGGAGATATGTTAACTTTGGCATAAGAGAGCTGTGCAGAAACAGTGTGAGAATTTGCTGCCAGACCGATGCTACCCGCGCGCCGAAATGAAGGACGTATGCGAGCAGAGAGGTAAGAAGAGCAGTAAGTACTGAAGTAACGACAGAGAAGAGATGAAGATGCAACAATACGATGAAGAACTTGAGTTTCCTGGGTAAGAGGGGGAGAGCTGATGAGACGAAAACTCTTTGACTCCACCTTGCAAGAAAACTTGTATGTGGGAAGCTCCCAGCACATGATAGTTGTACTCTACAGCGGAACAAATAAAATTCACGTTGATTATAACATAACACATGCTCTTGGCCTTCGGACGTGGGTGTAATACAGTTTTCACGCAATAAAGTAGGGAAAATATTCACTGCCTAGTATGGATACAGGGGAAGTGTTCACTAACTGGTGTAGTGAGAGGGTATGTGCTCAATGACAGGTGTTATGAAGGGGTAGGTGCTCAATGGCTGGTGTTAAACGAGACGAGGTTTTCAGTAGCTGGTGTGGAAAGAGAGTTGGTGTTCACTGTCTGGTTTGGTAAGAGGGGAGATGTTTACTGGCTAGTGCGACGAGGGGGGAGGGGTACTGTGGCCGGTGTGGTGGGACCGGAGGTGTTTACTGGCTCGTAGCGTTTATATAAGGGCCGCGGGAGGCGAGGAAGTACTCAGTGTAGCCTTGCTGCTCGTAGCTGTGAGAATCTCGCTCCGGCCTTACCCGCACCAACATCTTTACCGTGAGTCATGCGACACCGTGTTGCAACACTACGCACTTTGTTGCCATTCATATCACACCGTGTTGCTTCACACTTTGTTGTTAGTCATGCGGCACCGTGTTGTTGCACACTTTGTTTCATTCATGTGGTACCATGTTGCCACATAATTTGTTGTTAGTCATGAGGCATCGTGCTGTTGCACACTTAGTTGTCATTCATGTGGTACCATGTTGCCACACAATCGCGTTGCTACAGACTTCTTTATCTCTAATATGGCACTGTATTGCAACAGTTTGTTAGTCATGTGGCATTGTATTGCTTCAGATTGTCAGTCATGACACCATGCCGCTACATACTTTCTTGTCAGTCTTGTGACACCGTGTTTCTAAATACTTTTTTAAAGCAACTTGGTGCAACATGACTGTCATGTGGAACCGTGTTTCTACACACGTTGTAAGTCATGCAGCATCGTCTTGCTACACACTTTCTGTTCATTCATGTTGCACTGTGTTGCTCCACACCTGTCAGTGTTGTGGTACCGTGTTGGTACATACTGTTATCAGTTTTGTGGTGGTGATACCAGGTAGTTTTACAGTAAATCATGCCGTTTACAATTCTTCAGACGTATACCGGAAGCAGATTATTTATCAATGTAAATCTCTACGCTTAACCCCTGTAATTCGAGTATAGGTGCATCTACATTGTTTCCTGTTCTTGTGCTTATTTACTACGTTGAGTAATTAATTTATAAATTTCTTATCTCTTTTACTTACAGTAATAAATTCGACCTCAGTAGTGCAACAACTACAAAATTTGTTTCATACTTGCATTCATGTTGCACCCGGACGTGGTAGGCTGGCATACTGTATGCCTAGGTACAAAATTAAATAAATAAGAATTATCAGTTTGACTAATATCTACCTTTTGTGTGAACTGTATAATAGGTGGCTGAGTAACAACTGTCGCATATAGCTTCTGCTATGTATAACGGCAAAGCATGATACCCGTGCAAGCGTAACTGAATACAGCTGTATATTAAGTTCCAGAAAATAATCGCTTTTCAGTCCAGAATAAGGTGCAAAAATTATCAATGTAAATTTTCTGTTTTTATTTTTTAGTATTACATACATTGGTTGTTTGATCGACGTTGTTAGATCGACTTTTTTTTTTTTAATAACTCAGCATTTAAGTTACTTCATTATTATTATTATTATTATTATTATTATTATTATTATAAGATCACTCTAAGCTCACACAGCTGTTGAAATTGCCCTCATTTTTGTTCATCTCTTTGCCATCAAGCAAATCTAGACATTTCGTATTTACAAGACACTGAGCATAGGTTCAAGTTCTATGTGTTATACATCTTCACTTGTCATCACGTCGGCAACAGCACCCACAGTCAACACTAGATACATGGTAGGACTGTTTCAAGTAGGCCTGGTGTAATGTATCAGCCAAGACGTTTTTATAACATGTCGCCTTCTCTTTGGTGGATCTATTTCAACGAGATTCAAATCCTTGGAACTATTTCCTGACCCAGCTTTGACTCTGACCCGTGTTCATAGCGACAGTAGCCCACCTCCCTACCAACTCGGCCACGGCCTCCCCGATGTTTGCATTTCAAGGGTTTGCATAATCGTTATTCATTGGCAAGTTGATGCCCAGAGCGGACCATAACGGTTAAGCCTATATCCCACTGTCAGGAACTTTCCCACGACAAGCCACGATCTTCATGTCTTCGTGTGTCGCCGCATGTCGTCATGAGTAACGTGGCGTGACTTAGCGATGACGTAGGGCTGACTTGGAGAACCTGGTCATTCTTCACCGTTCTTGGCGCACTACGACAATTTTTGGAATGTTCAAAAATTGTCGGCGTGGGCGCCAACAAGGAGGAGAACGTGATATGTCGTGACGGTACGTCATTTGTCTTAGCTGTGACTTTGCGTGTCTTAGTTTGTCGTTGGTTGTCGTAGCTTGTCGTTAGGTGTGACCTGACGTGTCGTAGCAATAACTTCGACATCGGATCCCAAAGACTTGCTACTACACACGAAGTTATACCTACGGCAGGCAAAGTTATACCTAAGACACGCTACGAGGACTTACAATACGCTACGTGGCGATGTCTTGGAGTGACGTCGAGTCAAAGTAACCGTTATTTTTTAACCGAGGGATGATCGTAGTGTGTCGTCAGGTTAACGTGACGCTTCCGTAAGGTGTCGTGGGATGTCGTAGCAATGTCTTTTGTGTGTCTTAACACTAACATGACTGTGTCTTGAAATGGCCGTTTAAGCCTACCGTTTGAAGTATGATCGTGCCACTTCACCAAGATCATACCTCGATGGTAGGATCGTGGTGATCGGGGCCGTTCTCGAAGATGAACTTGAATATGGGACACGGGCCTTGCTGTATATATGTGAAACTACGTGTCATTCTTATCTCGTCTGGTATGAGAATATTTTCTAATTTCCACCGTTTGTAGATTTCGTTTAGAACTCTTCATGCAGCAAATAAGGACCTCAGTGCTGTAATATCCTTACTGTATATCTATTTTCGAGAATGACAGAAGGATGCAGTTGATGGTCACTGGCAGATCAATACTATGCAATGTAATACGAGAAAAAAAAAAAAAAAGAAGAAGGATCCGACTGTATTCTAAAGAACCAGTACAACTTCTGATGTCCATTCTGTTTTCATGCAGATGCTTACACAATTATAAACAATGTTTACAGCATACGACATAAATGCAGAACGTATTAGAAAGCAATATAATACATCATGAAAATAAGCCTTGGTGGTTGGTGGTGGCGACCACCATCCAATCACTCGATGTCATGCTACCTTCTTCTTCTTTCACCTTTATCATTCTTTTTCTGCGTCTGCCCACCTCTCTTCCTGTTCCTCACCATCATTCACTCACTTGATGTAGTGCTGCCTACTTCTTTCACCTTTATCTTTCATTTCCTGTGTCTTTCCTCCTCTCTTCCTATTTCTTACCAGCATCCACTCACCTGATGTAGTGCTGCCCAGGTCTTCCTTCACCTTTATCATTCTTTTCCTGTGTCTTCCCTCCTCTCTTCCTTTTTCCATCATCCACTCACTTGATGTAGTGCTGCCTATTTCTTTCGTCACCTTTAACAATCTTTTCTGTGACTGCCCTCCTCTCTTCCTAATTCTCATCATCGTCCACTCATTTGATGTAGTGCTGCCTACTTCTTCCTTCACCTCTTGCATTCTTTTTCTGTGTTTGTCATCCTCTGTTCCTGTTTCTCACCATCATCCACTCACTTGATGTAGTGCTGTTCACTTCTTCCTTCATCATTATCATTCTTTTTGTGTCTGTCCTCCTCTCTTCCTATTACTCTTACCTTTTCTGTCACGTTTTATTACCCTTCTTTCCTTTTCAGGTGGCTTTCCATTGAGTGACAAGCCAAATGGTTTCCTAAATACAAGGAAACCATTTACAGCGCTGGATGGTAAACATATAACCTACTTATACGTGTTCCCTACGTGTCAACAAGTGGATTGGCGGAGGATTAGTGCCTCTACCCATAAAACAACATCAAACATCCACCCCTTATTGGATTATGGAGTCTGGTTATAGATAGACAGACAGAAAATATGGCTACGAATAATGATCCCTGTGCAATATGCACTATCTGTAATTTTACGCTAAAATGCGTCTAAAACTTGGGAATGAGTAAGAAAGTGATGAAATGCTACTGAGAGTAAAAGCTTGATGCTGAAAAAATGAGAGAGTGAGCGAGAGGGAAAATGCTGATGACTTATGGACTGAGTGTGTGAAGCAAAGGTAACTGAGTCGCAGTTGTGATGAATGGCATATGTGTGAATTGATTTCATTGTAGTTGAGTGTGAATGAGAACGGGACAGAGTCAGGGAGTGAAAATTACTGAGGGTGAGAGTGAGTAAATGAAAGTGAGGGAGAAGGATGTCATCAAGAATGAGAGGGAGACTGTGAGTTGATGAGCCGAAATGCCTTTTACTTTACCCTGCTGCGAAGAGCTGTATGTGGAAACCCTCCCACACATGATAGTTGTACTCAACAGTAGGGTGAATAAAACCCCTGTGTAAAGTCAACAGCCATAAAAGGGGGAGGGGAACAAGGCACGGACGCACACCTAATCTCTTGGAAACAGATTTTGCAATCAAAAAAATAAATAAATAAAATAAAATAAAATCCCGAGAGAATGAAACCCCATTTATGTTCAAGGACGCTGCTTGAGTGAGTTGGCTATTGTTATTTATGAAATGATACATCTACTATATGGATGATTTTGACAGGCCGAAAGATGTAGAAACTGATTTTTTGTTGCATTGAAAGCAAAAAGGTTGGTTCTATCCCAATGCGGTACATGAGCCAAGTAAATAATTTGGTGTAGCCTACTATTGCCTTATCCCGGGTATCTTGAACCAACTGTTGTACTGGACACTGCGTGATGTGAATGAAAAGATGGAGAGTAGAGAACGACAGACTCATTCTAATCAACACATAACATCTGTTCTTGCCCTGAGAGCGTGGATGTAACAAAGTTTCCATGCAATGAGGCAGGGAAAATATTCACTAGTTGGTGTGGAGATAGGGGTGTTCACTGACTGGTGTGGTGAGAGGGTATGTGTTAACTGACTGATGTTATGAAAGAGTAGGTGTTCATTGGCTGGTGTTACGACAGACGACGTTTTCAAGAGCTGGTGTGGAAGAGAGTAGTATTCACTGGCTGGTTAGGTGAAAGCGGAGATGTTTACTAACTAGTATGGTGGGCGGGGAAGTGTTCACTTGCTCGTAGTGTTTATAATTATAACGGCCGCGGGAGACAAGGATGAACTCAGTTTTACGTTGCCCTTCCAGACTGTGAGAATCACACTCCGTCCTTACCGGTACCCACATCTTTACCGTAAGTCATGGGGCACAGACTTGCTACACAGTTTGTTGTCAGTCAAGTGGCACGGTGTTGCTACTCAATTTGTTGTTAGTCGTGTGGCACCTTGATGCAACAAACTTCGTTGTCTGTCATGAGGCACAGTATTGCTACAGTCTGAAGTTGTGTTGTACCGTGATGTTACAAAATTTGTTATCAGTAATGTGGCAATGTGCAGCTACGCACTGCTGTCAGTCATGTGGCACTGTGTTGCTACACAGTTTATTTTCAGACATGTGGAACCGTATTGCAACATATTTTGTTTGGCAACTCGGTGCAACATGACTGAAAACACCGTCTTCGGTTATAAGGAACCGTCTTACTACAAACGTTGTTGTAAGTCATGTGGCAATGTGTTGCTACACACTGTGATCAGGCATGTGGCACCATTTTACTACACACGGGTCTGTGTTGTGGTACCGTGTTGCTACAAGCTCTTGTCAGTTTTGTGGTAGTAATACTGGGTACAGATACGGTAAATCATATTATTTACAATCCTTCAGACGTATCTTGTTAGCAAACCATATTAAAAATCGAAATCTCTTCACTCTTTACCCTTGTATTACGAGAATAGGTGCGTCTACATTGTGTTGTCTTCTTGTTCTTAATTACTACGGAGAGTAACTCATTTCTAGTTATATTTCTTTTTTTACCTACGGTAATAAATTCAACCTCAACAGCGCAACAACCGCAAAACTCGTTTTATACTTCTATGCTGTATCCGGACGTGGTAGGGTGACATGTGCTTAAGTACAAAATTAAATGTATAAGGATACAGAATTATCAGTTTCACTAATATTTTTGTTTTGTGTGAATATGCATAACAGATGGCTGAGTAATAAATGACCCGTATAGTTTCTGATATATGTACATCGGCAAAACATGAGCGCCGTGCAAGCGTAACTGAACACAGTTTCATATTACAGTATGTTCTGGAAAATATTCTGTTTCCAATCCATATTAAGGCGTAAACATTATCAATATAAAAAAATATATGTTTTAGTATTACATAGCTTAGTTTTTAGACTGACGCTTTTTTTTTTTTTTTCACTGTTTCAACATTTAACTTATGCATTTTAATATCATAACCATTCTTAGCAAATCATTTTGATTCCATACAGTTCATGAAATTACTCTCATTCTTGTTCATCCACTTGCCGTCAAACAAATTTTGACGCTTTCTTATACACAATGCTCTGCACACAGGCATAAATTCTACGTATTAAACACCTTAACTTTCTACCACCTCAGCACAAACACAAACCTCCTACACTGGACACATGCTAGGACTGTCTCATGTAGGACTGGTGTATTGGTATTAGCATAGGTGTTTTTGCGACAAGTGGGCTGGACATTGGTAGGTCAATAAAGTTTACTTCAGCGAAATTCAAATCATTGGAACTCCTTCTTGTCCCAGCTCTGATTCGAAACCGTGTTCATAGGGACAGTAGCTCACCTCCCTACTAACTCGGCCACGGCCTTCCCAATGTTTGCATTTCGTGGCATTACGTGATTATTGTTCTTTGGCAAGTTAACGCCTAGAGTGGACCACAGCGCTAACATATATGTGTGAAAGCACCTGTCGTTGTTATCTCGTCTGGTATGAGAGCATTTCCTGATTTTCACCATTTGTAGATTTAATTTTAGAACTGTATATGCAGCAAATAAGGACCTCAATGCTGTAGTATCCTTATTGTATATCTATTTCCGTGAATGACAGGTGGATGCAGTTGATGGTCACTGCCAGATCAGTACTATGGACTGTAATATGATAAAAACATAGGCAACACTACGTTGTTGCAGTCCTCCACCTGATCAAGCAACAACCCCCCTCCTCTCTGCACACCTAACCAAGCGCATAACGGCTTTCACCCCTCCAATGTTTTTTTAAATTATTTTTTTAAGGTGGGCTTGAGGAGAACGCCTTGTGGACACATAACCTGGGCCCTTTAGATTCCTTGTGCAGGTCACATTAAAATATCTGAAAATTTTTTAAACTTTTTCGTTATTTTCAAAAATAACTATTCAAGACACTGCATTCTACCAATCAAAAGGCACCAGTTCACTATAAGACATAACTATGTGAAATTTCATGACTGAGTTCTGACCCGGAAACAAAATCTCTACGCCCGGCCACCCAGCTCAACGGATGGACACCTATTGATCCCAGTGATAACAACACCCTCCTCTGACTCTCAGGTGGAGTATAAAAGGGAATGATCCGATTGTATGCTAAAGAATGAATACAGCTTTTGATGTCGATTCCGTTTTCATGTTGATACACACAGAATTATAAACAATACCGGTACTTACAATATACGACATTAATACAGAGCATATTATTAGAAAGCAGTATAATACTGTACATCACGAAAATGGGGCTACGAATAATGATCACTGTGCAGTATGAATTGTTTGTAATGTCACGCTAAAAAGCGTCCAAAATTTGAGCATGAGTCTGGAAATGAGTATAAAAGCAATGTAATGCGATTGAGAATGAAGATGGGAGGCTGATATAATGTGTAAACATAGCTGAAAATGATAGAGGCGGTGAGTGGGAAAATTTTGGTGACTGATGGATTGTGCATGTAAGAGAACAGTGGATCGCTAGAGTGGTGAGTGACATGTGTGAGTGGGTTGATTCGTTGTAGCTAAGTACGGGTGAGACTGAGGCGATGACTGACCGTGAGAATTACTGTGTGAGAGACGCTTGAATGTTGCAGCTGCACGAGGCTTACATGAAGGAGTGTTAGTGCCAACTTTAACATATGGATGTCAAACCATAGTGTGGCATGAAAAAGAAAAGTCAAGAGTGAGAGCAGTGGATATGGGACTCCTGAGGAATGTCTGTTGTTATGAAATGGGAGTAGGCAACACAAGATAACAATCTGACTGCGTAAAACCTGAGAAAAACAAAGTAAAAAAAGGGAACTGCACAAATGGTCAGGTGATGTATATCAATTAAAAAAAACTAACTCCAATCTCGCAACACAGGTCCGAAAGTAAATAAAATGAGCTGACGTTAGTAAGGGCAAAATATACACAATGAAAAATATCTAATATAATACACGCTAATAATATTTACAGTATTTACAATGAGATAGTTAGTCACCAAAGAATGAGAAAAGAAACAATAATCACTTGATAATACCCTGAATAATCACACTAAAATCTGTGAACAAACTTGCCAAATAAAAGAAATTCAATCATACGAAAAAGAGATAACTAAACCGCACTCAATTGCCAATAATGATAATGATAATAATAATAATAATAATAATAATAATAATAATAATAATAATACAGTAATACTTGCGACTGGTTGCTGACACAAAGTGAAAAATGTTCAGAAATATATACAGTACACAAAACACTGCTTCTCCTCCCTTTCTCATCTCCAATCAAACACACCCTCTCCCGATGCCATCCCACAAAACACTGTCTGCATCCAAAATCCTCTGCCTTATATACCGCCATGGTGGGGTGCATGCACCGACGTGCAGCTAGGCCAGGCAAGAAATATATAGAAAAGAGTTAAGCAATTTAGTCTCTCCCCTCATACTGCGAACGTTTCAAATATCGCTGGTGAATACAAATCTTTATGTCACCAGTTTAACCCCTAAATACCGCAATTCGATCTTGCTCGTCTGCCCCTGGAGCCGCAATTCGGGGGTGGTTTTTTGACATTCACCAAGAGGAAAATCAATATGTTCTGGCTAAAGAGGAAGAATTTACACACCTGACAGCGCAATCGGCACCCCCCTAGGCCTAATGGTTACCATACAATCAAGGGTCCAAGTTGAAAAAAAAAAAATAGTTACCCCCAAAATTTTTGAAAGCCCCCATAGTTTTGATAACTACTTCTATTACTGAAATAGGTCATTGCAATATCATATGTCACACCAAGCCCGAGAACAGGTGTTTTGGGGTATGGGGAGATTACTTGCTTTTGGGGAGATAAAGTACCCTGTGGAGAGAAGGTTTGTAGGTATGGAGGTTTGATAAAACTATCTTTTCTCATCAAAGTAGAGCACTTTAGTTTGTTCTTGACCAACTACTACGAAAACAGATGTGTATGTACGTGTTGGGACATAAAATTCGATCGGGGAGAAGGCCCACAACGAGTACATTGAACCTTGGGAGGTCATTTACGGTAACAACCAATTTGACTAGTTGAAACAAATAAAATCTATGTGATTTAGCATATCAATCATGCAAGCAGATATGTTCGCAGATGTGGGGAGATAATTTACGTATGGGGAGTACTAGATATATCAAAGTGGAGGGGTGGTGGTGGGGGGAGGGGGCTGGATGGTGGTGGGGGGGCTGGGGCTCAGATGCCTGTAATTGCATGTGTTTGCATGTAGGCTATAGAATAGTTTACAGAGATGCGTTTATTATGTTCAGGTACGAAAAGGCACAGAAAAAAAATATCGAGGCAATACATATAAAGCACGTGTATATGTGTTGGGGGAGGGAAGGCATGGGGGAGGAGAGCAAGCCAAGCTGCGTGCTCGCTATCACACGAAGGTTTATTGGGGGTAGGAGGGTAGTATGAGGCTGAAAGGGAGGGAGGGGGTAGGGTAGGTAGGGCTATACAAGGTAGGGGGGAAAGGTGGGGGGATGGAGGGGGATGGAATGGGCCTCGTGGTTGGGGAAGGAGTAAACTTCGACTAACAACGTCCAACTGGGGCGTACAGTGGGGGTGAGAGGGTCTTCAGAGAGGGTTATTACGTGACAGATGACGAAACATTCAGGCAATGGGTGGGCTGAGAGGGGGGGTGACCCACCCTGCCCCCATAGTGGCCGGATCACCCAACCGAGGCCGGAGGGGTTAGCTCTAATTGGCTTGAAGGGATATATGTCACAATCGGGGCAAAGCAATGTGCAGACAGTTTTTTTACAAGGCGCACTTATATTGATGCGATTCAGCTGGGAGGGCTATAGTGGTCAACACGTACATTGACGTGCTTCGGTATTTAGGGGTTAAGCTCCATAGTAAGTCACTAATATTAAAAACAATTTTAGTCACAACTGCATCGAGAGAGCAAACAGAATTAACTAGGACTTTATAAATGTGTAAGCAACAAATCAGGCAAAAACAAGTACGCACACACACCCGGGTAACACACATGCACTATACATAATATACAGAGAAATATATATATTCTTACATGCATAACACACTCAAACTTAAGAAAAAATTTTCCCTTAGGAAAATTCATTTTTAAGTACGTGACAAACAATCAACAATGACATTGTCAACACCCTTTACATGTCTAACATCCAAATGAAACTGCTGAAGGAACAAACTCCAAAGCGTCAATTGCTGATTCTTTATCTTCATATTATTCAAAAGTTTGAGTATATACAATGACATTAGGTCCAAATGCAGGGACATACACAGAAAAGTGTTGTAGGGCGAGGATCAGGGCTAATAGTTCCTTTTCGATAACAGAATAATTACGTTGAGGAACAGAAAACTTCTTACTGAAATAACAAACAGGATGCTCTACGCCATGATCATCATCCTGCATTAACACAGCTCCTGCACCCACATTACTACCATCTACAGCAAGTTTAAATGTTTTATTAAAGTTTGGTACAGTCATAACTGGAAAATTACATAAGACCTCCTTGGCTGCATCAAAACTGTTCTGACGGACATCAGTCCAGTCGTATTAAGGAGTTCAGTGAGAGGGGCCACTATTGTTGCAAAGTTTTTGAAAAAACGATGATAGTTACCAATACTGCTGAGGAATCTCCGAGCTTGCGCCTGTTTTGCGGTACCTGAAAATTATTGTCTCCACCTTAGAGTCAGGGGGGCCTACACAACCATGATCAACCACATAACCAAGGTATCGCACTTGTGCACAAACAAACTTGCACTTCTTTAAATTTACTACAAGGCGAGCCTTGGAAAGCCTGGACAGCAAAACACCTAGTTCTTTTAAGTGGCTTTCCCTATTATCGGTAAAGACTACTACATCATCCAGGTATACCACACAATGTTTCGTATCACTGACAACCATGTTCATTAATCGATGGAACGTTGCCGGGGCATTTTTCATACCATATGGCATCACCTTACACTGATATGTTTGTCTGTCTGCCACAAAACAGTAGACTTCCTTAGCCCATTCGGTCAACGGCACTTGCCAGTAGCCTTTCTGAAGATCCAACTTGGTGATATAACTAGGCAAGCCAGTGCGACTGATGCAGTCCTCAAGCCAGGGCAATGGGTACATATCAGTTTTGGTTAGCGCGTTCACCTATCTGTAGTCTATGCAAAATCTTGCAGTGCCGCCTGGTTTAGGCTGCAAAGTCAAAGGGGATCTCCAGGGACTAACACAGGGGGATATAAGCCCATGGTCCACCAAATAACTGAGCTCCTGATGCAGCACGCCAACATGCTGAGGACTGACTCGATAAAGGGGCAACTTCACAGGAATGGCGTCACCCACATCCACATTGTGCTGAGTCTAATTGGTCTTCCCAGGGGTACTGCTAAATACTTCCTTGTAATTTGACAGGAGGGCAACCAGCTGTGATGCTTAGTCCCGAGGTAGATATGCTAACTTGGAGTTGAGAGTGGACTCCAACTCATCATTCTTCACCCAGCTGCAATCTGGAAACTCACAGTCCACCTCAAACAATCTGCTATCAACACCCTCCTCAGCAGCAGCAGCAGCAGTGGTGGAGACAAGGTTTACAGGAGCCAGAGAATCTGGTGCACGATGGCACGGCTTCAACATGTTCACATGGCACAGTTGATGCTTCTTCCTTCTGTCAGCGGTCTCCACCAGGCAGTCGGTGTCTCCAATATGCCGCACTACAGGGTCTTTACCACTATACTTAGTGGCCAGCGGCTGACCTTGCAGTGGCAGCAACACCAAGACCTCATCACCAACCTTAAACTCCCTCAATCTGGCCTTTCGATCGTACCACACCTTCATGTTTTCCTGTGCCTGCTTGAGATTTTCCCTGGCCAGCTCCAGAGTCTCACTCATACGTGTCTTGAAGTCTTGCACATAACGGAGTAAGTTCTTGCTCTTGGCAAGGTTTCTGCTCCAAGTCTCCTTAACCAAGCTCAGGGGACACCGAACTCAATGGGCAAACACGAGCTCGTTAGGAGAGAAACCCAAACTCTCCTGGGGTACTTCCCTCGTAGCAAACAGGAGGAATGGCACGCCACAGTCCCAGTCCTTAGAGTGCTCCAGACAGTGCTTGCGGAGCATATTCTTGAGAGTCTGGTGGTAACACTCCAAGGCACCTTGTGTCTCCGGATGGTAGGCACTGCTCTTTATGTGTGTAATACCAGGTTGGGCTAATGACTGCTGGAAGATGTTGGAAAGGAAATTAGACCCTCTATCTGAATGAACCTCACGGGACAAACCAAACTTTGTAAAGATATCTAGCAAAACTCTAACCACTGCTGTAGCTTTGACTGAATGTAAAGGTATTGCCTCAGGGTACCTCGTGGAGGGGTCAATGATAGTGAGCAAATATGAGTTACCACTGGAAGTTGGGGGTAAGGGTCCCACCACATCAATAATTAACCTGAAAAAAGGAGGGATCAATGGCAGGAATGGAAACAAGAGGGGCCTTAGGGACAGACTGATTCGGCCTACCCACTGCTTGACAGGTATGCCAATGTTTGACAAACTTAACCACATCTACTACCATGCAGGGCCAGTAGAATTCCGCACGCAGCCTCTGCATGGTCTTCCTTACACCCATATGACCTGCAAATGGAGCAGAATGGGCCAGTTGAATTAACTGCTACCTGCACACATTAGGTACTACTATCTCACGGTAGTCCCACATCCCATCATCTACATTCACATGTGGAGGTCTCTACCGTCTCTACAAAAATCTCATCTTTCACATAAAAACATCCACCTTTCTCCTTCTCAAAATCATCCACCACACACAACTTCAACCTCTGAATCTCCTGGTCTCCAGACTGTAACTCCTGTAACTTCTCAATGTTCACCTCCTCCAACGGAACAGGTGGAATATCTTCCAAAGAATCCATAAACATATCTGCCAAAGATATTTCATCGTCTGATTGTTTCAGGTCCTCAGATGTAGGACTAACTGTTGCCACTGGTCCGGTAACACTGGGCACACTACAAGCAACCTTCTCTTGTCGACTCCTCTCTGCACGTGACATGGACCTAGTCACTGCACAAACTGGGAATACCTCTGCATCACTGGGATCAACCTGTGAGGGAACTTCGGGCACTGGCACCTCTGACAGAACTGGAGTTGTGATCTCCTTACCTTTCAGTAGGTCATTGCCAAGTATCAAGTCAACAACACTCTCTGGTAAATAATCTACAGCACCCAATCGTGCTGATCCATCAAACAACTGACATCTAACCTCACAAGAAACTAGTGGCACATTGTTTGCACCTGTCACTCCCCTAATCAGAACAAACTCTCCTCCTGCAACATCAAACACTTCATTATTTGGCCTTACCCACAAGGAAATTGAAGAACCAGTGTCACAAAGAATGCATATTGGATGCTGCACGCCATTCACCTTCACCGAACCAGAATACACGTAGGGGGCATATGAAGAAGCAGGTGCAACACTGCTTGTCACCGCATGTACCACACCTCCTGAAACAGTGGGCTCCGACACAGCTGTGGCCTCCTTCTTCCCACCTTCTGGAACAACATCAACCCTAGAAGGGGGTAAAACATCAGATTTTTCCTGACTAACAACTGGGGAACCAACTGAAAGGGTAACCACTGGAGCTCCACGAGAAACAAAGCTCACTGGCTTCACAACATCTGACTTTCGCCAACATCTATCTACAGTGTGGCCTGGTCTCTTGCAATATGAACAAGTAAATGGGTGGCGTGTAGGTTTTGGGGAGATGTAAGGTGTATCAGGTTTGGGTGTGGAGTAATTCGTGGAGTTGGACTTCTGAGATGGTTGTTTGGGGGAGCTGAGAGGGGTAACACTTCTGAGGAACACTCCTAGGAACTTCCTTACTCTTATTCAAATTCTTAATCAATAAATAATCATCTATATAAACTGCAGCCTCAGCAGCATTCTTAACTTTCTTATCAGCGAGGTATGTTATTAAATCTTTATCAGTCTTATCAAGGAAGTTCTCGAGGATAAGAAGTTCCTTAAGCCTAACATAAGATTCTGAAACATCCTCACGTCGCATCCATTGATTAAATGCATCAGTCATCTGCCTACTGAAATTTACAAGTGTCATGAGGGCGATTCCTACAGTTCCTAAATTTCTGCCTGTAAGCTTCAGGTCTCATCTCGTATGCACGCAGTATAGTTTTCTTTAATACCTCATAATCCTGTGATTCTTGGTGGCTAAGACTGTCATAGGCTGTCAATGCTTTACCTTTGATCACTGTCTGAACTAGAGTTGACCAGCTGTCTCTGGGCCACTTGTTACCTGTAGCAATCTTCTCAAATCGGTCAAAGAACTCCAAGACTACAGTAAGCACTCATCAAATGGGGGAACTAATTTAGTGGGGTCAACTTCTCTGAATTCTGAAAGAGAACGGGGAAAATTAGTTGGGGCACTTGGGCAATTCATACGCATTTCATAGTCAGGCTTCATCTGCTCCAGTTTTATCTTCTCCTCCTGTAGTCTACTATGCTCCTCCTCCTTCTTCTCCCTCTGAAGCTTTAGTTCAAGCTGTAACGTCCTATTCTCCTCCTCCTTTTTCTCCTTCTGTAGCTGTATTTGAAGCTGTAACATCCTATTCTCCTCCTGTAGTTTAAGATGCAACATCCTATACTCATGATCGCACTTAGCCTGCTCTGCATCAATAGACTCTTTCTGCTGGATGACAATGACCTCAGCTAAACTATCATGGAATGAATGAACTGATCTAGAAACTGGTAGGTCTGGCAAGGATCCTGGGACTTCATATGGGTCTGTGCCAAACAGTCGGTGACAGATTAAGTTAGTTAATGGGAAGGCATTACTTGACTCACTGAATATCAAGAGCTTGGGCAACTAAGGTTAACTCCGGCCTCTGCAACCTCCTAACCTTATCCTCCGTTGGTCGTGAGGTGATGAAGTCAAATGCATCTTGCTGACTCACGATGTGTAGGGGCGCCACAGTAACATCACTAGTTCTACCCTCCATGATGATACACTACCACAATGACACAATAATAATAAAAAGATCAGGGTATTATCCTGGCGAGGTAAAGCCAATTTATATGTTACGAGATGGGAGTAGACAACACAAGATAACAATCTGACTGTGTAAAACCTGAGAAAACAAAGTGAAAAAGGGAATTGAACAAACGGTTAGGTGATGATAAACATAAAAAAAAAAAAAAAAACTCCAATCTCGCAACACAGGTCCGAAAGTAAATAAAATTAGCTGACATTAGTAAGGACAAAATATACACAATGAAAAATACCTAATATAATACAGGCTAATAATATGTACAGTATTTACAATGAGATAGTAAGTCGCCAAAGTATGAGAGAAGAAAAAAAAAATCACTTGATAGTACCCTGAATAACCACACTAAAGTCTGGAAACAAACTTGCCAAATAAAAGCAATGAAATCATACAAAAAAGAGATAACTAAACTGCAGTCAGTTGCCAATAATAATAATAATAAAAATAATAATAATAATAATAATAATAATAATAATAATAATACAGTAATACTTGCGACTGGTTGCTGACATGAAGTGAAAAATATTCAGAAATATATACAGTACACAAAACACTGCTTCTCCTCCCTCTCTCATCTCCAATCAAACACACCCTTTTCCGATGCCAACCCACAAAACACTATATATATATATATATATATATATATATATATATATATATATATTCACACCCCTCTCTCTCATATACCTCTCCACCCCATCCCTCCATCTCATCCTCGGCCTCCCCCTCCCTCTTCCCCCCTCCACCTCACTCACATACACTCTCTTCGTCAGTCTTTCACCCTCCATCCTCTCCACATGGCCAAACCACCTCAGTGTGTTCCTCATAACGCTCCCTATCACATCCACATCAACACCACAACGTTCCATTATATCCTCATTCGTCAGCCTATCTCTCCATGTGACTCCACAGGCTCCTCTTAAATAACTCATTTCCACTGCTCTCACTCTTGACTTGTGTGCTTCCAACAACGTCCAAGCTTCACTTCCGTACGTTAGAGTTGGTATCACAATACTGTCATGTAGTAACTTTTTCACTTCCATGCTCACTTCCCTGTTTCTTATCACTGCTTTCAAAGAACCAGCAACCTTTCTTCCCTGCTGTACCCTTTCAAGCACTTCACCCTCCAAACCTCCATCCTTACTCATCACACTACCCAAGTACTTAAATGTACTCACATTTTCCAATTCCTCACCATCCAACCTCGCTGTACATTCACTGACTTCACCTCTCTCAAAGACCATCACTTTAATCTTCCCTACATTCACCTTCAGATTCCGTTTCTTACACACTCTCCCAAACTCATCCACCAAGCCTTGCAGCTCCCCTTCGTCTTCACTCAACAACACAGTATCATATGCAAACAACAGTACAGGGAGTTTCCAAACACTATCCTCTCTCACCAGGGCCACTCCAACATCCACTACCCTACCTTGTACCTCTTTTATTACTCCATCCATATACAGATTGAATAACCACGGAGACATGACACATCCCTGTTTCAACCCAACTTTCAAAAAGAAAAATTCACTTAGTTCGCCATCCACACGCACTGCAGCCTTCGCACCATCGTACATACTCTTCACAGCATTCAACAACTTCCCATCTACTCCATATATTCTTAACACTTTCCACAATCCTTGTCTATCCACCCTGTCATATGCTTTCTCCAAATCCATGAAAGCCGCATACAACTTCTTTCCCTTCTCTAGAAACTTTTCCACTAAAGATCTAAGAATGAATATCTGATCTACACAACCTCTTCCCTTCCTAAAACCTCCCTGTTCTTCTCTGACTAATTTCTCTGTTCTTTCTCTAACTCTGTCAATAAGTATCCTGCCATACACTTTTCCTATTATACTAATAAGACAAATGCCCCTATGATTACCACACACTTCTTTTTCCCCTTTTCCTTTGTACAAGGGAATAATTATACCTGACTTCCAATCCTCCAGGACTCTACCTTCCTCCCAGGCTAATCTGCACATCTTCCACATCCATTCTACTACTATCTCTCCCCCATGCTTCAGCATTTCCCCACACACTCCATCAATTCCTGGGGCTTTCCCAGATTTAACTTTCTTCATTGCTTTCACAACTTCTATCCTACTGATTTCCTCCTGTCTTCTCATCTCCCTCCTTCTCCCAGCCATTCCCCAGCCACTTATACTCGCATTACTTCCATCCTCTACGTTCAACAATTCCTTAAAGTGTTCTCTCCATCTGCTCACTTTTTCTCCCTTCTCCACTAGTAATCTACCATTTTTATCTTTCACTCCCCTGCTAACTTCACTTCCACCCTGTCTTACTCTTTTCACCTCTTTCCAGAACATTTTCTTACAGTCCCTCCACTTTACACTCAAATTTCTTCCAAATTCCTCATCCACTCTCTTCTTACTCTCTCTTACTAATCTTTTCACCTCTCTCTTTCTTTCTACATATAACTCTCTCTTCCGCCTCTCAACTTCTTCCACGCCCCTTTTTCTCATCCATTCATTGTATGCTTTCTTCTTTTGTGCCACAGCCTGTCTCACCTCTTCAGTCCACCACGCTGTTCCTTGCACCCCCCTCCGTCTTCTCTTCCTTACTCCTCTCATATATATATATATATATATATATATATATATATATATATATGTGTGTGTGTGTGTGTGTGTGTGTGTGAAAGATAGGAATAATAGATTGTTGGTGGAGAAGAGAGAGAAATTGAGGAGATGGAAGGAGCACTTTGAGGATTTGTTGAATGTAGAGAGTGAGAGCAGTGTGAGTATAAGTGGTTGGGGAACGGCTGGGAGAAGAAGAGATGAGAGGAGTAAGGAAGAGATCAGTAGGTCGGAAGTAGTGGAAGCGATGAAGAAGATTAAGCTGGGAAAGGCCCCAGGAATTGATGGAGTGTGTGGTGAAATGCTTAGGTATGGGGGTGAGATTGTTGTGGAGTGGATATGGAAGTTGTGTAGATTGGCTTGGGAAGAGGGAAGGGTTCCAGGGGACTGGAAATCAGGTATAATTGTTCCTCTGTACAAAGGAAAAGGGGAGAGAGAAGTATGTGGTAACCATAGGGGTATTTGCCTTCTTAGTGTGACTGGTAAAATATATGGTAGAATACTCATTGATAGGGTTAGGCATATGACAGAGGAGCTAGTTGGAGAAGAACAAGGGGGATTTAGGAAGGGAAAAGGGTGTGTAGATCAGATATTTGTTCTAAGATGTTTAGTGGAGAAGTATCTAGAGAAGGGAAGAAAAGTGTATGCTGCCTTCATGGACTTGGAGAAAGCTTATGACAGAATAGATAGGCAAGGTATGTGGAAGGTATTAAGAATATATGGAGTGGAGGGGAAATTGTTGAGTGCTGTGAAGAGTATGTACGAGGGAGCTAGGGCTACGGTGAGAGTGGATGGTGAGCTGAGTGAGTTCTTTTATCTCAATGTGGGACTGAAACAGGGGTGTGTGATGTCTCCATGGCTGTTTAATATATATATATATATATATATGGATGGGGTTGTAAAGGAGGTGCAAGGTAGGGCAGTGGATGTGGGGGTGGCCCTAATGAATAAGGGTGAGATTTGGAAGCTTCCGGTGTTGCTGTTTGCTGATGATGCAGTATTGTTGAGTGAACATGAATGGGAGTTGCAAGGTTTGGTGAATGAATTTGGGACAGTGTGTAGGAGGAGGAAGCTGAAAGTTAATGTAAACAAAAGTAAAGATATGGTGTTTGAGAGGAATGAAGTCACAGAGTGTGCAGTGAGGTTGGATGGTGAGGATATGGAGAATGTGAGTGCATTCAAGTACTTGGGTAGTGTGATGAGTAAGGATGGAACTTTGGGGGATGAAGTACGTGAAAGGGTACAGCAGGGAAGAAAGGTTGTTGGTACACTGAAAGCAGTGATGAGAAATAGGGAGGTGAGTATGGAAGTTAAGAAGTCACTGCATGATGGTATTGTGATACCTACCCTGACGTATGGAAACGAGGCGTGGACCTTGCAAGAGGGGAACAAGTCAAGAGTGAAAGTAGTGGAAATGAGTTACTTGAGAGGAGCATGTGGAGTGACATGGAGGGACAGGTTGACGAATGAAGAAGTGAAGGAACGTTGTGGGGTAGATGTGGATGTGGTTGAAAAGATTAGGAGAAATACACTGAGGTGGTTTGGACATGTGGAGAGAATGGAGAATGAAAGACTGACTAAGAGGGTGTATGTAGGTGAGGTGGAGGGAGGAAGAGGGAGGGGTAGACCGAGGATGAGGTGGAGGGATGGAGTTGAGAGGTATATGAGAGAGGGGGTGAGTTGGGGACGGGGAGTCAAATGGTGGGTGACAGAGTGACTTGGAGGCGTTTTGTCTGCAGCCACCCTTTGGGGGATTAGGGTGTCGGGCTATAGATAGATAGATATATAATATATATATATATATATATATATATATATATATAGATATAAATATATATATATATATACAGATATATATATATATATAGAAATATATATATATATATATATATATATATATATATATATATATATATATATATATACTGTATATATTGTTACGGAACAGAGAAAACTGTCCTGCAAAGTTCCAGGTTCAAAACAAAAGAGTTAGGTAAAATTACAAGTTAAAGTTTAATGCTCAAACTAACAACAAAACATTCAGGACTCATAAGGATAATGTAATGGCAAAAAACAGGTTAAATATATGGTTAACTGCAATAGCCTCTATTAACACGAAATTAGCAAGTGTAAATTTATCTAAGTCAGCCCTGATAAAATGAGAAAACCGGATAATGCTCAGTGAATGCAAGATATATTATTACAGATACAAAATATTATTACTACTGGCTGACACCTAAAACACATGAATCACAAGAAACCTCACTAGGCCTACGAATTAACACCCCATGCTACACAGTACAAGAAAAAATGTAATAACACTTATACTCAAAATACACAGCTGCTAGATGGTTGGAGACTTCCTGAGCACTCACAATAATAACAACTGTACAGGGGAGGACAGAGATGTGAACAAAATGAGGAGTAGATCTAAGTGGCAATTAATGTAGAGACTGAGCTCATTATATAGGGGCCGGCAGAGCTTGATACAACTTGTAAGAAGGACGCGCAAATGAAGCCATAGGGGACAAAGAGTTGACACTCCTGCTCTGAACAACAGAAAGGACGACTTACTCTACTATAACGGTAGAAGGGGGGAGTGAGGTAGAACACGCTCGTGATCAAACATGCAGCATACTGTACGTTAGAATTACACAAAGGATGATGAAATCATAGGCTGTGTAACACCTCTCCACAAAAAAAAGAAATTTACAAAGGATATTTCTTATTACTCTAAAACAATCTGTCTAAAGTCTAGATAAGCAATCTGCAATAACATTTTCTTTCCCCTTGATATGTTGTATGTCTAATGAATACTGCTGAAGAAGTAGACTCCATCTTGTCAATCTTTGATTTTTATCTTTAAACTTACTAAGGAATTTCAGTGGGTTATGATCGGTATAAAGGACTATGGGGTCAAAACCAGAACACAAATAAAATGAAAAATGCTGTAAACCCAAAATCAAGGCCAAAAGCTCTTTCTCAATAGTTGAGTAGTTCCTTTGAGGTGGAGTGAACTTCTTACTGTAATAAGATACAGGGTGTTCAATACGCTGATTATCCTCCCGCAGCAAAACAGCCCCAGCTCCTGTATCACTTGCGTCAACAGCCATCCCAAAAGGCTAAGCAAAATTTGGAGCAGCGAGCACTGGCTGACTCAATAGGATAGCTCCAAGTTTGCTGAAAGAGGATTCACAGTCATCGGTCCAGACAAATTTAATTCCCTTTTTCAGTAGGTCTGTAAGTGGTGATACAAGAATTGAAAAGTTAAGAGCAAATCTCTTTTAATAACTTACCAATCCCAAAAATCTTTGTAGCTCTTTCCTACTTTTAGGTCTGGGAAGATCACTTATAACCTGAACCTTAGCTACTGGTGGTGCAACGTGTCCATCACCAATTACATACCCAAGGTACTGAACTTTAGCTTGACCAAACTCACACTTTGATAAATTAGCTACAAGATTAGCCTGAACCAAATGCTCAAGAAATTTACTGACATGGCATAGGTGATCTTTCCAGTTGTCACTGTAGATTAATACATCATCAATATAAACAACACACCCTGCCAAACCCTCTGTTACAACATTCATGAGCTTCTGAAAAGTGGCTGGTGCATTCTTCATACCATATGGCATTACAGAACATGCAAAAGTCTTTCCTAGTGTTACAAAACATGAGATCTCTCTAGCACGTTCAGTCATAGGTACTTGCCAGTATCCCTTTAACAAATCAAACTTACTTATGTACCTAGCCTCTCCGATCTTGTCCATGCAATCTTCCACACGAGGGAGAGGGTAAGTGTCTGTTTGGTTATCTGATTAACACGTCTGTAGTCGATCCAAAGCCGCTGTGACCCACCTGGCTTAGGGACTAGAGTGACAGGAGAACTCCACTTGCTCTGACAGGGCTCAATCATCTTGTGGTCCAACAGGTAGCCAAGCTCCTTCTGGATGAGAGGAACTTTCACTGGGTTCACACGGTAAGGAGGCAGTTTAATTGGCTTTGCGTCTCCAACATCAACATCATGCATCAAGACAGTGGTTCTTCCTGGAGTGGCACGGAACACTTGCGGGGACTCCTGCAGTAATACCGAAAACTCCTGCCTTTCCTCGGGAGCTAGATAAGAAAGCTTAGTCTGGAGATCATTCATGATATAAGGATTCTTCCCCAAACTATCACTCAGGCTCATGCTGCATGGGAGAACTTCACTTGCAGACTCGGGTGGAACAGCTACAGTGCAGACTGGGTTATTTTCGTCCCGCCTGTGATATAACTTTAGCATGTTGATGTGACAAAGTTGCTTGTTCTTTCTATGATCTGGTGTGGCGATGACATAGTTGACATCACTGAGTTTCTTCTCCACGAAATAAGGACCACTAAACTTGGCTTGAAGAGGTTGCCCATGCACCGGTAGCAGAATCAAAACCTGATCTCCTGGCTGAAAATGGCGTAACCTGGACTTCTTATCATACCAAGTCTTCATCTTCTGAGCAGCTCCTAAATTCTCTCTCGCCAGATGTAAAGCAGTGGACAGCCGTTCTTTGAACTTCATCACATACTCCAGCAGGTTGACGTCATCTTCCTCCGACAGCCAGCATTCCTTGAGTAGCTTAAGGGGTCCTCTTACTTCATGGCCAACAGTAGTTCAAAGGGTGAGAAGCCCAGTGATTCATTTGGAGATTCTCTTGCGGCAAATACAACGAATGGAAGACCTTTGTCCCAGTCTTTCTGATGTTCTAAACAGTATTTCCTGAGCATCGATTTGAGTGTTTGATGATATCTCTCCAACGCTCCTTGGGTCTGGGGATGGTAAGCTGAAGACGTGATCTGGGTGATGCCCAACTCTTTCAGAGACTGCTTGAAAACATTTGACATGAAATTACTTCCCCGGTCTGACTGTACCTCCTTGGGTAGACCAAACTTTGTGAAGAACCCTAGCATTTCCTTAACCACGTTCTTTGCTGAGATATTTCTAAGTGGAATGGCTTCAGGATAACGAGTAGCCATATCAATCAGGGTCAACACATAAGAAAATCCTGAAGAAGTCTTAGGAAGAGGGCCCACAATATCCACCAACACACGGGTGAATGGCGCCTCAAAAGGAGGAATGGGAACTAGAGGTGCAACATTTTCGGTCTGATTACACTTCCCCACAACTTGACAGGTGTGACAAGACTTATAATACCAAGAAACATCTCTGAAGATACCTGGCCAGTGGAAGTGTTTCAAAATGCGTGCCACAGTCTTCCTCACTCCAAGGTGTCCTGCCAAACTGGAATCATGAGCCACTCTAATGATATCCTGCCTACAAACACGAGGGATGACAACTTGATGACTGTACAATCTCCCATTCACAATCGGCTGATGCTGTTGGGGGTCTCCACTTTCTCATAAGTACTCCTGACTTTATATAATAACAAGTAGAAGCACCGGCTGACTCTTCCTCTCTGCAAGCAGAGTTAGCTAGACCTTTCAACTCAGGGTCAGCATCCTGCAACTCAACCAACTCTTGACGAGACAAATTATCAACACTACGGGGTACTGCCTCATCTGGTGAGTGATCCAAATTAGCAAGAAAAGTGTCAGCTAGGATAACATCATCATCATCATTATCCTCTAAGTCACCAGTAACTTTAGACTTAGCCCTAGTGACAGCACATGCAGAGAACACGTCAGGGACATCACAATCCCGGGCCGCAGCCACCGGCTCACCAGACAACTGAGGAGCTGGACACACCTGACTTCCACCAATATCATTTCCAAGTAAGAAAGTTACACCTGACATTGGGAGTGTCTCAACCAACCCAACCATAACGGAACCATTAACAAAACCAGACTCTAAATTCACTCTGCACAGAGGGACAGAGAAGTAATTATTCCCTACACCTTGTAAGATTACAGTTTCATCAGAGGAATTAACATTAGAGCCTAGAACACTGGTCAGCATAAGGGATTGGCAAGCACCTGTATCACGATATATTTTAACTGATTTCCTGTCATTACTGTCCAGAGGACTGACAAAACCATCAGACAGGAAATTAGCACATGAACTTTTGAGAGTGTCACCCACGTTACTGCTCAAAAGAGGAGCTTCATCATGAGAATTTAATTTACCCCTCAAAGCAGGTTCAGTTAACTCAGTTAAAGAATTATGGGAACTCTCAAGAATGGACACTAGACCAATTGACTGAATATTTAAAGACTCCTTTTTGTTCACATCACGCTGTCTCCTGAAACATTTCTCCGTAGTATGACCAAGCTTACTACAATAAGTACATTTACTTTTCTGAAATCTAGAGGTGAAGCTGGTATTTACTTCCTGAGAAACATCATCTTTATTCTCCTTCCTGTTACCTGTACTCTGAGTAGAGGCAACGTACTTACTCTCAGCTTTCCTTTTTTCTTTAGAATATCTCTTGTGAGTGAGAACATATTCATCAGCTAAAACTGCAGCATCAGACAAATTATCTATTCTTTTCTCATCAGGATATAGGCTTACATCTTTATTAAAACACCTTTTGAAGTCCTCCAGCAAAATCATCTGCTTAAATTTGTCAAAATCAGAATCCACATTCTTAGAATTTAACCACTGCTCTAACAGATCTTCTTTGATTTTTGCATACTCAACATGGGATTGCTTATCTTGCTAATAAGTTGTCCTAAATTTTACTCTATAGGCTTCAGGAGGAAGCTCACAGGCCTTAAGAATCAAGATCTTAACTTCATCATAATTATCAGATTGATCCTGAGGCAAAGATGCATAAGTTACTTGAGCTTTACCGGTGAGAACAGTTTGATGGAGTACTGGCCAATACTTTTTGGGCCAATTAAAACCTGTAGCTACCCTCTCAAACAACTGAAAATACTTTGTTAAATCAAATTCATTAAAAGGAGGGACAAGTTTAACATTTTTAGCCACATCAAAATCATCAGAGCTAGATGATCCAGTTCCACCTTGTTTCATGCGATACTCATGGTCTGCCTGAATCCTAGCAAGTTCAATTTGTGCCTCCTGAATACGAGCCTGAGACTCAGCCTCCTTAGCCTGAGACTCAACCTCCTTAGCACGTGCCTGAAACTCAGCCTCCTTAACACGAGCCTCCTGCAGAGCTAGCTGTAACTTAGCTATTTCAATCTCCGTTTGCTCATTTGGAGGAGTTACATTAAACAAGCTTTTATTAATCATGCCAACAATTTGATCTTTAGAATGATGAGAGTGAACTGCAATTCCCAATTGTTGAGCAACAAGCTTAAGTTCATTCTTTGTTCTGTTTTCTACATCACACACTGTTTACATATTTGACAAAAAATCTTTGGCTTCATCAAGTGTAGTAATAGTAGACATCATGAATAAATCACGGTCACAAAATATCAAGCAATATCCTTATGATAATATCCTGAATATCCTCATAAGAGATCGCCAAATTTATGTTACGGAACAGAGAAAACTGTCCCGCAAAGTTCCAGGTTCAAAACAAATAAGTTAGGTAAAATTACTAGTTAAAAATTAATGCTCAAACTAACAACAAAACATTCAGGACTCATAAGGATAATGTAATGGCAAAAAACAGGTTAAATATATGGTAAACTGCAATAGCCTCTATTAACACGAAATTAGCAAGTGTAAATTTATCTAAGTCAGCCCTGATAAAATGAGAAAACCGGATAATGCTCAGTGAATGCAAGATATATTATTACAGATACAAAATATTATTACTGCTGGCTGACACCTAAAACACATGAATCACAAGAAACCTCACTAGGCCTACGAATTAACACCCCATGCTGCACAGTACAAGAAAAAATGTAATAACACTTATACTCAAAATACACAGCTGCTAGATGGTTGGAGACTTCCTGAGCACTCACAATAATAACAACTGTACAGGGGAGGACAGAGATGTGAGCAAAATGAGTAGTAGATCTAAGTGGCAATTAATGTAGAGACTGAGCTCATTATATAGGGGCCGGCAGAGCTTGATACAACTTGTAAGAAGGACGTGCAAATGAAGCCATAGGGGACAAAGAGTTGACACTCCTGCTCTGAACAACAAAAAGAACGACTTACTCTACTATAAGGGTCGAAGGGGGGAGTGAGGTAGAACACGCTCGTGATCAAACATGCAGCATACTGTACGTTAGAATTACACAAAGGATGATGAAATCATAGACTATGTAACAATATATATATATATATATATATATATATATATATATATATATATATATATATACACACACACTTCCATGCATATATACAGACACACTTTCATGCACACGTACAGTTGGACAAATTTCCGCGCGGGACACCGCGTAGAAGGCAGCAGGAACGGCAAATAATTTGATCTGGTAACAGTGTCGGTGATACAGGAGGAGTGGGTGGGACGTGCTGGGTAGGTGAGGGTTTGAATGGTAGAGTGGGTAGCTGTGCGGTGGAGGGGTGGGACGTGAGGGATGGGGGTGTAGTGGGAGTAGCTGTGTGTTGGGAGGGATGGGAGTGGGGGTAGCGGAGTACCGGGGAGAGGCCTAGTAGCCATTTAATGCCGTAACGTAATTTGCCTTGATTTTAAACGAATGTGTTTTTATGATACGGGAACACACAGAGTAGCAACAAGCTGTAAAATGATGGCTCATGACATGATGAAAAATGGTCAATTCAGTGGTCATGCAAGGCTGATATAAACACACAGACATCACCAACACGTAACCTTATACAGTATAATGACTCGCCTCCCCTCGGTATCTACAACATCCCTATTGTGACAGAGACTAATATCAGACGTTGATCTCAGATACGTCTCAGAAAAGTTGCTCATACATCTTTAATTGTACCGTAGATATGTAATGGAAAATAAAGTATATATAATATTCTATTTCTTCGTTGTTTCAGTCAGCCATTAGTATTTTTTACCCCGAAAGGCATCAAAGTATGTCAGATTTTAAGACAAATGCATCTTTTATAGCTGTCTATGTGAATTTGATATATTTCCTAAATCGTAAGCATATGCTGGCTGCTTGACACAAACTAATTTAAACATAAACCAGACTTAGACTTTTTCAGGTCAATTAATAGCGCCTGCGTGTGTGTGGGTTGTGCAGTGTATAATACTGCGTCTCTTGCTGCCTAACTCTCTCAATTTGTCTCACAGAGACTCATAAGTACGCTTCGGATAATCATGCATTTGGATATGTGCATATGCAAATCCATATTTTAGCAATTTATGAGAGTAAGTGCATATTCCTACTTTTCTGTTTCTTTATACGGCATATTCTTTGACATTTCCTGGGTATTATAACTTCTTCAACCTGTAAAATATTTAAAGTCATAATATCCATCAGATCATGGTAAATTAGATACTGTTGAATTTGCTGTGGTTGGGAAGGCTGTGACTTTGATGGTCAGTAGACAGCAGCTGAATGAGATGGATTCTGACTCACCAGAGTTTGAGACGCATGCATGGCCTGTGACTAATATATATATATATATATATATATATATATATATATATATATATATATATATATATATATATATATATATCCCATTGGAGACCAGTGTCCTCAATATAGGACAGAACTGGGAATTTTCAAAAGTTAATAAAGCAGGGAACCCCCGGGTAGGAACCTAATGAGCTTTGCGACTATGAGCCGATAGGCGGAGGGTGGTACGCTTAGTACTGTACCCTCCCAGCACAATGCCTCGCCCGGGAGCTCTGGGGTCCAATGTGGTATATATATATATATATATATATATATATATATATATATATATATATATATATATATATATATCGTTGCCTTAGTCCCTGGTGGGGTCAGCCGCTCTTATATGTTGTCACCAGCAACTTCTGTCCGCTGCGTCCTCTTCTTCCATGCCTAACTGCCTCATTTCTTTCGTAATTCCATCTCTCCACGTAATTCTTTGTCTTCCCCTCGTTCTTCTCCCTTCCACTTGATTCCTCCATGCCACCTTCACAGGATCAACTTCCTCCATCCTGGTCACATGCCCATACCACCTCAAACGTGCCTCTCTTGCCTTCTCCACAAAAGACACAACTCCTGCCTCTGCTCTGATGTTATCATTCCTCCTCCTTTCTCTGTGACACTCCCATCAGCCATCGCAGCATCCTCATCTGTGTCCTCTCCAGCTGTTTCTCTTCATTCTCCCTCAACGCTCAGGCTTCTGCGCCATGCAGCAATATAACAGCAACTTTTGGAAGATGGCTTCAGGTCATTCCTCCGTCTACCTCACACACCCCAAAGGGAGGCGCGTTCCCCAGTTTGGAAAGCACTGGTTTACAAGAACATTGCCAAGCGAGTGCCAACCCAACATAGTCATTGGTACTGACACATTCTATCAGTGACGTTTTTTGCTCTTGGTTCAGTTAATAATATTTGTTTATCCAGACAAATGGTAGAACGTGTAGTACTAGACTGATGCATGAAGTTTATCAGAAACTCGGTAGAACAGAATAGTTTTGTTGAGAAACACTTCTTGTTTAAATGTAACAGGAAAAATAAGTCCTTCCATCGACCTAATTCCCAGAAAGAATTATTATTCAGCTATATTCTCCTCAACTGTGAGTTGTTTGGGACAGTAAGTGTGTGCTATTGACTCTCAGTGTGTGGGGAAGGAGTGAGCAGAGAGGAGAACTGCCTGCCAAAATTTAATGTGTTTGGGTGGGTGGGTGTATTTCACCCGGTCGGTCAGGATAATATGATTGGCGTGATCGTCAGCTCATTACCCTCCAGGAAGAGAGGTGAGAGCTCACATAGTCCGCTCTAGGGCGAGGCTGTGACCTTCATACACGCACACAACCATTCCCTCCCTCAAGAGGAGGGAGGGAATGGTTTCACTTCGTTCGTGAAACTTTTCGCACCCAATCAGGCGCGAACCCCCGCCCTACTAGATGGCAGGCGAAAGTATTACCACTACGCCATGTGTGTGTGTGTGTGTGTGTGTGGTTAGAACAATTGTGTGGATGGGGCGACCGCTACTGCTAGCACATTTGTAGATATTACATTACGAATATTTCGTAAAACGTTAGGTGCATGCACAATTTGTAGCAATGCAAGTCTTACATACTGCTGGTAATATTGTGTGTGTCGTGTGTATTTTGTAAAATATATCACCATCTTTAATAGCGACATTATGTCCGTATTCACTTTAGATGACAACTGAAAACTAGACTGATTGTATCTTATTCCAGCCAACCGAAAGGTTACCAATGTGACTGTATATAAGGTAATCTACTGCGTGTGTCAGAGAGAGAGAGAGAGAGAGAGAGAGAGAGAGAGATTATGCACGTTTAATACTCGTATAATCACACACGTATGCACATAAACATAAAGTTATATGGGCCAATTAAGATATGAGGGATTGGCCCTAAGAAAGTGTTGACTGGAGTATACTTAAATTTATAGACTGGTATGAAGGCCAGGCTCATCCATCCGTAAGCAGGGTAAGTGCCTATACGACTATGAAGGGATAACAAATTACACCGTCAGTCTAAGACTCTAAGTGATGTATTTTCCTTATTCTGCCAGCGTTCGGTCTTAAGATGACAGCAATTGACCTATACAATTATAAAATGGACTATTACAGGATGTTTGATTCGGTATTGAATACAAGTTGCAATAAAAGTTATAGAATCTTTATTAAGCAACTTGCATGAGAAGCAGCTAAAATCAGTTCTAAATATTTGTAAATCCTCGGTCAACAATAGAAAGCTTTCCGATGAGGGGACGGAACGACGAAGGCGAAGGATAAGGTTACGTATTGGAGATACCTGTTTGCTTAGGTACTGAACTTAGTCCATCAAACACTGAACTATCATTAGCAGCTTGTTGCCACTACCTTTTATTATTTTTCGAAAAATCGTATTGGAATGAATATTTACGCAGAGTTTGTTGACACAATTAATGGATACTTAACCTCTCCCTAACACTCACCTACCCCCACCACCGCCCCTCCTCTCCCCCATCACTCACCTTCCCCGCAACTTCCACCCCCTGCTTCATCCCCAGCACTGTTACCAGATCATTTCTGTCTGTCGCTGCGGCTGCCATCTACACAGTGTCCCGCGCATAAATTACCCCAACTGTATATATATATATATATATATAATTTTTATTTTATTTTTTGTATTTTTATTTTCATTTTATTTTTTATTTTTTTTATTTTTTTGACCTTACAGTCTCCATCCAAAATCCTATGCCATATATACCACTGCGGTGGTGTGCATGCACCGACATGCAGCTAGGCCAAACGAGAAATATACAGAAAAGAGTTAAGCAATTAGTCTTTCCCCCCATACTGCGAACGTTACAAATATCGCTGGTGAATACAAATCTTTATGTCGCCAGTTTAAGCTCCACAGTAAGTCACTGATATTAAAAACAATTTTAGTCAAACCCGCGTCGAGAGAGCAAACATAATTAACTAAGACTTTATAAATGTGTAAGCAACGAATCAGGCAAAAACAAGTACATAAACACACCCGGGTAACACGCACGCACTATGCATAATATACAGAAAAATATATATATTCCTATAGCAACGTGGAGTACAAAGAGTGGATAGGATATGAAATAATGTTATTTGTGAAAGATGTGATGTAAGGAAGACTGTGGACACCAGAATCGAAGAGAGTGAACTGAGATGGTATGATTATATGGATAGAATGGATAACAACAGAGAGGTGAAAAAGGTATATCTGAGCGAATTTGAAGAAGGGAGGAGGCGAGGTAGGCCAAGGAGAAGATGAAGGGATATAGTGGATGAGTGTGTGAGGAAGTGAGGTTTGGAAGTCAGTGAGGCTACGGAACAGACAAAAGATCGAGGTGGCTGGGCGAATATTGTGCCAGGGATTTGGCACCCCTTATTAAAGTGACAGCTTCCAGATTGACTCTATCGGATACGTTTATGTAAAGCTGCAGAACATGGTGAATGTTTTTGGCGTATCGGGTAGAGCCAGGATTCCGGGGGCTTGAATGGTGAGTGAATGGAAACGTGGCCCATTGGACTGGGCAAATTTGGGCTGTCTGGATATTGCTACACCTCACCCTGCCCTGTGGTGGGAAAGGAGAGCTGGATGATGTTGATGATGATGATGATGTGAGAAAGAGACAGAAAGAAAGGGAGAAGCGTGTAGTCATGAGAGTATGAGATTATAAGGAAGTGAACTTAAGAGAATTTAAATACGTAGCAATTCAGTGACTGAGTAAGCATATAGGAATGTAATTTAAGGTAACTGATACTGAGTTACGATAAACAGAGGATATAAAGTGGTGAATAACAGGTTGAGAGAGTATAAGAATGCAATAGTGAGCATGAGGGTATGTGAGTGTGAGAGTGACCAGCCAGGACTGGTGATAGTGTGAGACTGGGTGAATGTAATAATGATTAAGTGAGGTAGTGAAGACAAGAGAGAGAGAGAGAGAGAGAGAGAGAGAGAGAGAGAGAGAGAGAGATTGTTCTGGTGCCAAAATTGTTTCCCATGACTAGCTGTAGTTTCACGCTTGTTACATATTACATATAAAGTTGTTTATTCATAACTAACAATGTACAACATAGTGTGAATGATAAGTAACCAAACACCATTTCACTGTAAAGTGAGGCATGGGAAGGATGAGCGATCAGGACTTGCAGAGCCCAGCATTTTCTATTATAAACACTAGAGTAAAGGGAAGGCGATAGAGAAATATAAATTGTATATATGTTTAAGTCTTGGGGGGAAATATTTACCTTGTTGGTATACTTTAATGTAATCAATACTGTTTTATTGAGGTGTATATTGTACATGGTACAGTTATGATGCTTCTATTCATGTATAAATCCCAGTTGTCTGTGGAGGTTTAGCACCTCTGATTTTGCTGACCTAGCACCACACCCAGAGGGGACGCCGGTCAGTTAGAGCAGAACGCACGTATCATTAGAACGAGAGGGACGTTTAACTCTGATCTCTCTCTGTGTCGCAGTTGTATCTTTCTGTGGCCAATAAACAGAGATTTAATCTGCTCAGTTTCAATCCACCTGCACACGCCACCTTCTAAATTCTTCAACAGGATTCTACACCGATTTCCCACCATCTCCAGTGAGTGAGAAGACGTTTTGGTGGAGTCTGTCAGCCGGAAGTGACTTCGACCAGGCGCAATATTAACCTTGCTTGGAACTGTGAGGTCACGACTCAGCTGATATATATAAATTGGTGATCAGCTGTGTGGTTCCAAGCATATATATTAGTGACTAGTTGTGGAATCCATACAGCCGAAACAAGATCAAATTTATTTCCAACCGCATTTTTTGACTTTTTTTATTTTTTTTAGCTCAAACATTAAGAGCAACCTTGTTTTCCTGTTATCCATCAAGTAGTCCTTGGTGATGAAAGTATTTGTTGGTTATTTTGTGGAGAGCCGTTGACGACGGTGGACTCAAGTGGGGGACAAGGAGGTTGTTGTATTACTGAGTGATTTGTGTTTTCAAAATCTTCCGCATGTAAACTGCCAATTTAATCCAACCAAATGTGTAGAAGTTTAATCACAGACAGACAATCATCAGACACTACGAGTGTCCTTGGAAGATACTGGATGATGCATGGACCTGGTAAGGTGATACCACCTCTCGCTTGGTTGGCAGGGCGGATAATATTACTGAATAATGTGCGAGTCAATATTTTGTCGAATAATGTCCGAGTCATTTTTTTTTTCTTTTTTTCAGCAAAATAACTGTGAATGGCAGTCGGGAAATGGCTGAGAAAAATCAGGATATGGATTACCCACAAAGTCTGTGTTCGAATGGCTTATCTCTCTGGTGATTGTGTGTGTGTGTGTGTTTTTTTTTACTATTTTATTGAACGTCTATCTAGCACTTTCATTCAGATGAGGGTGAGATTGAGCAACCGTAGGGGATTAAATGGCAAATTAGTGGATAGGCTTTCTTCACCACATCAACATTCTCAGAAAGCACAAGTTGTCAGTCGAAATGGAGAGAAATAATTATCTTACAGCCTGTACAAATACAGATATAACGCTATTGTAAGCAAATATCTACAGTATCTTCTGTTTTCAGTTGGAGGTGACAGAGCAGTAGTCGTGTCTGGCTATTTTGTTTACACCACTGGTTGTCTTTCTTGTTTTGCTGTACGGCACTAGGTAAGTGAGAGCGGTGCTTGCTTATTTTCTGTTTCATCATTGAGAAACTTTTTTTTTTTTTTCCTCCATTTCAGCAACCACCATACATTGAAGCAAGTTGCTCATCATTACCCGGTATATTCCCCTGTACCATCTATCAAAATGCTAGCCAATTATGAATACAACTTTCCAATCATAAACACATTTCGCCCCTACATCCTACACACACACACACACACACACACACAGAGTGTTGTAAGCAAGGTATTAGAAAAGCTTATAAGAAAAGCTTGGATAAATCATCTAGAAGAACACAGTATGATAACAGAAAGACAGTTTGGTTTCAGAAAAGGAAAATCATGTGTTACTAATCTGTTGAGCTACTATGACAGAGTAACAAACACAATACAGGAAAGAGAAGGATGGGTGGACAGTATCTATTCAGATTTCAAGAAAGCATTAGACACAGTACCACACCAAAGACTTTTATGGAAACTGTACCATCTAGGAGGAATTCGAGGCAAACTGTTTTGTTGGATGCAAGATTTTCTCATAAAAAGAGAAATGAGAACAGTACTAAGGGGAAACTGCTCATCATGAAAAGAAGTGACTAGAGGAGTACCACAGGGTTCAGTGCTGGCACCAGTCATGTTTTTAGTGTATATAAATGATATAAACAGTAACACTGGCAATGAAAGCTATCTGAATATGTTTGCAGATGATGCAAAAATACAAAGGAGAATTACTAACACAGACTCTTGTAAAGAGCTACAAGAAGAATTAAATAAACTTCATGAATGGAGTAATACATGGCAAATGGAATTCAATGTGGACAAGTGTCATGTAATCAAGTTTGGTAAAAGTGGAAAAAGACCTGATTGGGATTATACGTTAGGAAATAAAACCCTATACACATCAGAAAGAGAGAAGGACGTAGGTGTGATTATCAATAACAGACTATCTCCGGCTGACCACTTCAGCGAGAAGGTACGGAACATGTATACACTGCTTGCAAATATGAGAATAGCATTCACATACATAAATGAAGACATGCTAAGAAGGATAATAACATCATTCATTAGGCCAACCCTGGAATATGCATCAGTAGTCTGGAGTCCTCATCTCAAAAAACACATAGACAAGATTGAAAAAGTTCAAAGGGCCGCTACAAGATGGATACCAAGCTTAAGGGACCTAAGCTACGAAGAAAGACTAAATAAACTGAATCTACCAACATTACAGGAGAGAAGGAAAAGAGGTGACATGATAATGCTATATAAGTGCATATCAGGGAAGGAGAAAATAGCCATAAATCATTACTTAACATATGGGGAAGCATCAGCAAGAGGACAGTGCAAAAAACTGCATAAGGAGAGGTGATAAAGACGTAAGGAAATTCAGTTTCCCAAACAGAGCAATTGATCAATGGAATGCAGTACCGAATGAAATAGTGTGTGCCAAAACAATTCACAAATTTAAGGATATGTACGATAAATATGGTTTAAGACACGGGACAGTACGAGCTTGACTCATTCCTGTAAAGATACAATTAGGTAAGAACTTAATTTTAACAGAAATCCCCATCCGAACGCAAACGTCGTTTCTCACGTAACCCCCGTCTCATTAAGGTGCACTCGTTCCGGCCTGCTCTATCACCCACACACTTTTTGTTCCTCCCTCATACACTCAGTACTTAAAAAAACACTGAAGCAATATGTTTATGGTTTTGCGCAAGACATCAGAGTTCAGCTAACCATACACCATGACCAAATAAAGTAATTTTTTTAATTTATACTAGTAATGGTATATGAAATACAAGACCGGTATGTTTTATATGGGATTTACCTTATCCTCTAATGGTCATGACACTTCTAGTATTGTGTACCAGCCAACGGCCGATTTTTTTTTTTCTTAGTAATGAAGAATTATGAAAGACTGAGCGGGTTAGTCCTGGTAACACAAACATTTCATTGTCAGGAAAACACAAGTTAGTACTCCACTCCAACTGACAGCAGGTGATGTGGTTATGTTGGAGGTGAGTCATTGGTTCCTGAGTGTGTCTGTGTACTTGATGTTGCCTGAACTGATAAATGGATACAGCTGCACCCGAACTGCTTTGAATGGGCAAGACCTGCCTTGCTTGGAACTCTACAGTAAGCCAGGTAGCATTGGAGGCTTCGTAGCTCATATTTCTGACAGTTTTATACATGCAACGAAACTTTCTTTTTTATGCTATTTAAATGGCTATTATTATCGACACAGTTGGAGGCAGCAACATATATGACGGTAATGTGGAGAACAAATCGCTTAAAAGGGAGGACTTTGAAATCCCCAGAGCTACTTAAACTACGTCACGGAATCTAATTTGGGTTTGAAGACGTGGTTGGGCGTTTCTGCGCCTGGATGCAACTAATAGTAACTGAATGACTCTAAGCTGACCTTAGTTTCCAAGACTGATCCTCAAAGAATGTGAGGGATTTAAATCACTGTAAATGGCTTTGGATGGAAATAACTGGACCAGAATGACCTCTTGCAGGTTTATATAACCGTAACTTGACTAAGATGTGTCTGAATTGGTTTGAATGAGCCATACTCGATGCCAAGTTCTTGAATGAAATGAATTTCATTCCCGAATAACCTAACCCCCACTAAGTGGCTCTGCAATAAACACGCTTATCTCGTATCTACGCAAGCCAAATTTAAAGGATAGCCTGTATGCCCAGGCCTTCTTAAACGCCTATAGCTAACTTTGGAAATGTTTTTTTCTATCAACCCTTTCCTTGACTTACAGTATGGCCTCCGGTCATTGAAATGCAATGTGGCAAAATATTTCGAAAGGATTGGATCTTGATTTTGCCGCTCTTATTATTACAGATTTACTTGAAATAAGGAATTCTCGTAGGCTACCATCATTTCCCTTATTCCTTTTACATATTGAAGAACAGTGAAACAAGAAGACCATATTTGTAAGGCAAGGAGAAAAATTGGTTTTATGAAAGAAGAAAAAGTGGAATCAATGAAATCGGATAGGAACTCCAATAAGAACAAAGCCTGAAGACTTTACTATGATAGTCATGGTGGTTGGTGGTGGCGATCACCTTACAGTCCTTTACGTAGGGCTGCTTATTTCTTCCGTCAACTTTATTATTTTTTCTGTCTTTACTTCTCTCTTCCTACTTCTTCTATCATACCTGTCACTTTTATTACCCCTGTTTCCACTTCAGGTGACATTACACTGCGTGACAAGCTTAATGGTTTCCTGTACCTCAGTAAGCCATTTTTCACGCTGGGCGATAATCATATGAACAAATAAAAGGGTGATGTGGTGCATATCTTGGTGCCCCTGTTAGCTGGGTGGTGAGATGCAGATGCATCGTCCTCCCGGGAATTCTACCGCAAGGGAACATCGGTTCACTGCAAGGAAGAGCCCTGACGCGTGGGGTTTGTTACCTGAAGTTGATTATTCATCAGCATCAAATATAACGCTCATCAACTGTCAAGAGATAAAAAAAAAAAAAAATCGGACTTGACTGACATGGAAATTTAATATAAAACTTATGATCATTTTGTGTCTTTATCTCTGTTAACATATGTGTGTGTGTGTGTGTGTGTGTGTGTGTGTGTGTGTGTGTGTGGAACGACTGTCGACTACAAAAATGTAAAAAATTATTTTGAAATAATGCTGCGGGACTAGGGATGGGAGGACCAAAGCCAAAGAAAGAAGAGGGGGTCGGCACTAACACAATTGTGCACATGTCTTGTGGTGCAACATCCCTGAGGCCCAGCACCTCTCCCACTTAATTTTCCGTTTTATAGTTAAGATTACCTCCTAATAGTTCTTTCTGGAAAGGAAATTGAACAATCTCAGTCCCCTCCGAAACGCAAAAACATTAGGAAGGCTATTCTTTGCCACTTTTTAAAAATATACTGTTCATACCTTAACCCTTGTTTCAACAGACTTAAGAAAGAACAGTTAAAATAAGCTTCTGTTGCAATAATTTTAGGATGGAAACATTTTGTCAAGGGATGTATAGCAGGTTTTTATTTCTCCTTTTTTCTAAAGTGCCATCAATAAGTGCCATTGCCTGATAGAAAACGAGGATCAGTGCTGGGCCTCAGGGCAAGTACAGTATTACATGACATGTGTTCAGTTGTATCAATGCCCATCTCCCCTTGTTTTGTTTACTTTTGGTCCTCCCATTCCTACTCCCGCTGCATTTTTCACAGTGATATTTACACTTCTTTATGCTCCTTTTTCACGTAATTGTTAATGAGTGACAAATGATTTATTTTTTTCGATATAATTTAAGTTGAAAATTATGAGTAACACACACACACACACACACACACACACACACACACACACACACACACACACATATATATATATATATATATATATATATATATATATATATATATATATATATATATATATATATATATATATCACCATTATCAGCCCCTCAATTTGACTGCTAAATAAGAGTCTCCCCCAACTTTCTCCACGAATTCCTTGACTGAGCCAGTCTCTGCCAAGTTTTGCCAGCAAACTTATCTATCTCATATCTCCATCTCCCGTCTGATTCCTTTCTGCTTCGTTTACAGTCACTTCGAGTCCAGTCAGTCAGCCTCTTGCTCCATCGGTTACCTCTTATTTTTTTCTACATGACCTGCCCACATCCATTTTTGTTCTTTTAAGTTTTCTATAATGTATTTTACTTTCTATAATGTATTTTACCTTAGTGTGTTCTCTCACCCAAGTTGATCTTTTCCTGTCTCTTTAAGATATTCCCAACACTGACCTTTGTATTGCTCTTTGAGAACGGATTAGCTGATTTTGTATCACTCTTGTCAGTTTCCTGGACTCACAACTGTATGTCATCGCTGGGATTATATATTCGTTTTATACTTTTCGTTACACACATTCTTGCAAGATAGTTTTCATGAACTTCGTGTGTTTACCGAAAACTGTTCATTAGATTTGATGAGCCTTTTTATTTTGCTATCATATCGTCTTTCGTTAGTTATGGTATTTGCACCAAGTAATTGTACTCTTCAATTTCTTCCAGAATTTCTTCATTTGGCCTATTCTGATGATGCTCGTTGGTGTATTTGGATTAAACATTAGATTAAATCTGGATATTCTTTAGCCCTACATTGAGGAACTCTGTTTAGGTCATTTATTATTTCTTGCAATGTCTCTGTTATTTCTGAGATTAGGACAGTCATCTGCAAATTTTAAATGGTTTAAGCTTTCTCGATCTATGTTTACTCCTTTCTTCTCCCAGCCTAGCTTTCTAGAAGTTCGTTCTAGGCTTGTGGTAAATAATTTTGTTGAAACTGTATTTCATCAGTATATATATATATATATATATATATATATATATATATATATATGCAGAGACCTCACTTCACCGTGAAGATATGTATCCAAACTAACCACAGGAGAAGTGAAAGGAGCTACAGTGAGTACTTTCGTATATTACATCTTCAGACAGAGTGAGACAGAAACGTAAAAGACCTCTACCCTTTACGTTTCTGTCTCACTCTGTATGAAGATGTAAAATACGAAAGGACTCACTGTAGCTCCTTTCACTTCTCCTGTGGTTAATTTGAATATATATTATATATATATATATATATATATATATATATATATATATATATATATATATATATATATAATATATCTATCTATCTATCTATATATATATAATATATCTATCTATCTATATCTATATATATATATATATATATATATATATATATATATATATATATATATATATATATATATATATATATATATACAGTATATATATATATATACAGTATATATATATATATATATATATATATATATATATATATATATATATATATATGTGTGTGTGTGTGTGTGTGTGTGTGTGGTGAAGAGAACACGGAAGAGGGTGCAAGGAACAGTATGGTGGAATGAAGAGGTGAGACAGCCTGTAGCACAAAAGAAACAAGCATACAATGAATGGATGAGAAATAGTGGTGTGTAAGAAGTTGAAAGGCGGAAGAGAGAGTTATATGTAGAATGGAAGAGAGAGGTGAAAAGATTAGTAAGAGAGAGTATGAAGAGAGTGGATGAGGAATTTGGAAGGAATTTGAGTGTAAAGTGGAGGGACAGTAAGAAAATTTTCTGGAATGAGGTAAAGAGAGTTAGAAAGGGTGGCGGTGAAGTTAGTAGGGAAGTGAAAGATAAAAATGGTAAAATACTAGTGGAGAAAGAAGAAAAATTGAGCAGGTGGAGAAAACACTTCAAGGAATTGTTTAACATAGAGAATCGAAGTAATGCGGGTAAAAGTGACTGGGGAATGGCTGGGAGAAGGAGGGAGGTGAGAAGACGGGAAGAAATCAGTAGGACAGAAGTTGTGGAAGCAATGAAGAAAGTCAAATTGGGGAAAGCCCCAGGAATTGTTGAAGTGTGTAGTGAAATGCTGATGCATGGGGGAGAGATGGTAGTAGAATGGATGTGGAATATGTGCATTTGGCCTGGGAGGAAGGTAGAGTCCCGGAGGATTGGAAGTCAGGCATAAGTATTGTACAAAGGAAAAGGGAAAAAAAAAGTGTGTGGTAATCATAGAGGCATTTGTCTTCTTGGTGTAGTAGGAAAAGTGTATGGTAGGATACTTATTGACAGAATTAGGGAAATAATAGAGGAATTAGTCGGAGAAGAACAGGGAGGCTTGAGGAAAGGAGGAGGTTGTGTAGATCAGATATTCATTCTTAGATCTTTAGTGGAAAAGTTTCTAGAGAAGGGAAAGAAGTTGTATGCAGCCTTCATGGAAATGGAGAAAGCATATGACAGGGTGGATAGACAAGGATTGTGGAAAGTATTAAGAATATATGGAGTAGATGGGAAGTTGTTAATGTTGTGATGAGTATGTACGATGGTGGTAAGGCTGCAGTGCGTGTGGATGGTGAACTGAGTGAATTTTTCTCTTGGAAGGTTGGATTGAAACAGGTGTCATGTCTCCACGGTTGTTCAATCTGTACATGGATGGGGTAATAAAAGAGGTACAAGGTAGGGCAATGGATGTTGGAGTGGCCCTGGTGAGAGAGCGTGGTGTTTGGAAACTCCCTGTACTGTTGTTTGCAGATGATACTGTTCTTAAGTGAAGACGAAGATGAGCTGCAAGGCTTGGTGGATGAGTTTGGGAGAGTGTGTAAGAAACGAAATCTAAAGGTGATTATAGGGAAGAGTAAAGTGATGGTCTTTGAGAGAAGTGAAGTCGGTAAATGTACAATGAGGTTGGATGGTGAGGAAATGGAAAATGTGAGTACGTTTAAGTACTTGGGGAGTGTGATGAGTAAGGATGGAAGTTTGGAGGGTGAAATGCTTGAAACGGTACAACAAGCAAGAAAGGTTGCTTGTTCCTTGAAAGCAGTGATAAGAAACAGGGAAGTGAGCATGAAAGTGAAAAAATTACTACATGACAGTATTGTGATACCAACTCTAAGGTAACAAAGTGAAGCTTGGACGTTGTTGGAAGGACACAAGTCAAGAGTAAAAGCAGTGGAGATGAGTTGGTATATGATAGAGGGATGTGTGAGTTGGGAGCAGGGCAGTCAAATGGCGGGAGACAGGGCGACATGGAGGTGATCTGTTTGTGGCCACCCCGTGCGGGATTAAGGCATCTAGCAAAACGTATATATATATATATATATATATATAGATAGATAGATATAAATATATATATATATTGTTACGGTAGCGCCGGCCCGGGGCTATTACAAAAAGACAACAAGTCAGCCTTAGATGATCGGCCTCCACTGCGTTGCAAAAATAACGCAGACCCCGGCACTGACACTCCGCAAACTAGAGAAAAACTGCGCAACGGAAAAGTACTTACTTAAGAACGCAACACTCTGTACTTTGATAATAAAACGGAACAGCCTACCTATAGATCTAGCCTACTATCGTCACTACCGGAAGTAATACCGCCCGAGACAGTATACAGGAACACCTCCCACTTACTTCCGGTGGTGACGACTTTCTACTTAACCCGTGTCCAAGGGGGAACGCAGTTAATAGCTCACAATGGTTCTCACTAGCCTTGAGCAAAGAGATGGGATTAACTGTGTAGGGGTTAGGGGTGTGTGTGTATGTACGTGTGTTGGGGAACGTTAACAAAGGCAGCGAGAGGACCACGGTGAGCCAAACTGGCCCTCCAAAGACAACACGGTTACAAAAACAAAATAAAATAACTACTTTCCTCAGTCAACAAACAAATGAGTAAAAATAAACTTAAACAAAAACGCCAGCTCGGCATAAAAATGACTGGGGAGAGAGAGAGAGTGTACAAGCACCCGATACTAAAGCTGGCTGGGAAGAGACTGCCCCTGATCAAGGCTCATGCACGGCCAAGCGCGAACGCATGAATCAAATTAATTAATAACTTATATTTGTGCCCCTCTCTCTCTACAATAAACTGGTACTTCTAATGCAAGCAAAACATTATTAAATATACTTGTAGCTCACACAAGACAATCAAAATAATCAAATGCATACTCAGCACGGTATGAAATAAAATTGCTCTCAGTGGCGGGAACGAAAGAAACAAAAGAACTTGTAGCACTCGCTAATATAAACTCCGCGAATGACACGGATACATACTGCATAATCCCCCTAGCCCAGCTGTAACGGATACACCCGCGGGAACGGAAAGGCGGACAGTGTAACACGCCCTTCCCCAAGGGAAAATTTTGAGCCCTGGAACAAAATTTTCGAATCAAGACCCTGATCCCTCCCTGGATAAACAATCAGTAATTACGTTATCAATCCCCTTAATATGCCTAACTTCTAAATTGTACTCTTGCAAAAGCAAACTCCAGCGGGTCGAACGCTGGTTCTTAAATTTAAACTTGTTCAAAAACTGCAGGGGATGATGGTCTGAATAAATCTTGATCACAGGGCCAAAAGGGGGCAGGTAGACAGCAAAGTGTTGCAGGGCCAGGATAATCGCTAATAACTCCTGCTCTATGACGGAATAGTTCTTCTGGGCTCTATTAAACTTCTTTGAGAAGTATGATATGGGATGTTCAACCTGGCCCTCATCCGGCTGCATCAACACTGCTCCTACCCCTACTCGGCTAGCATCAACTGCCAGCACAAAAGATTTGTCAAAATCTGGTGCACGCAATATAGGGTGGTGGCACAGCAGAGACTTAACAGTAGTAAAAGCTTGCTCACACTCGGCTGTCCACTGCCACTTCTTATCCTTGCGCAATAAGTCAGTAAGAGGGGCAAGCACTGTGGAGTAATTCCCAATAAATCGTCTGTAATAGCCGATCATGCCCAAAAATCGCTGGAGGGCACGGCGACACTGGGGTGCTGCAAAGTTGGAAATGGCATCCACCTTAGCCCGAGGTGGAGCCACTTGCCCATGTCCTACAACAAATCCAAGGTACTGGACCTTAGCACGTACGAACTCGCACTTGTCCAAGTTGACTACTAAGCCAGCTTCCTCCAACCGCTTAATGAGCATTTCCACATGATCAAGGTGCTCCTCCCACTTGGTGTCATACACAATGACATCATCGATGTAAACGACACAATTAGGTATGCCATCCACCACTTTATCCATAAGCCTCTGGAAAGTGGCTGGAGCATTCTTCAATCCATAAGGCATCACCTGGCACTGATATACTGCACCACTGACAACAAAGCTAGCCACTTGTTTAGCCCGTTCCATCAGCGGGACCTGCCAGTATCCCTTTACTAAGTCAAGTTTGGTGATATAAGTGGCATTTCCCACCTTGTCCACGGAGTCATCGACCCGAGGCAAGGGATAAGCATCGGTCTTAGACAGTGAGTTAACTTTCCGGAAGTCCACACACAACCTAACCTTCCCATCTGGCTTCGGCTGCAAGGTAACTGGTGAACTCCACTCACTGAAACTCCTCTTGATCAATCCATAGTCCAACATATACTTGATCTCATTATCGAGAGCTTTCTGTCTGATAGGGTTGATGCGGTAGGGAGCTAATTTTACAGGCTTACTATCCCCAACGTCAATGTCATGAGTAGCCCAAGTTGTCAATCCCGGTGAATCTCCAAAAACTTTCGGATGTTTCCATAATCTGTTGCACAGCTCTTCTCGCTTTACTGGATCAAGGTGTCGCAATTTCTCCACCAGAGCTGCATAACCATTGCCCTCCCATAGGTCAGCTGGTAACATCTCACCACGACTAAGCACTTCCTCCTGCTCCTCCAACTCACTACCAACCACCAAAACTACAGGAGCGCTCTCCCTGGTTCCCTCAACGTCCACTCCAAAGTCACCTTCCAGGGACTGTGGCTGTAACCCTGGTCCACTACTCACATTACCGGCACCAACAGCTCCCTCCACAGCACGTTCCTTTGATGCCACGTCCTCCTTTCCCCGTCCTTCACATCCCCGGTGAGAGACATCAGCAGTCATCCCACAATGAGAATCAACTGGGCGGTAGTATGGCTTCAACATATTAATGTGGCACAACTGAGTACTCTTCCGCCTATCTGGGGTAACAATTAGATAGTCAAGTTCCCCAACTCTCTTCTTCACAATATAAGGACCACTGAATCTAGCCGCCAGAGGTTTTCCTTGCATGGGCAGCAGTGCCAAAACTTCATCTCCTTGCTTAAACTCACGACTTCTGACCTTCTTATCGTAATGAGCCTTCATTTTCGCTTGAGCCCCAATTAGATGGTCACGGGCAAGCTCTAAAGCGCAATGCAGTCTCTCCCGAGTGCGGCAGATATAGTCAAGCATGGATTCCTGGTTGCCAGATTTGTTGTTACTCCAGGCCTCTCGCACCACATCCAAGGGACCACGAACTCTGTGCCCAAACACTAACTCATTGGGTGAAAACCCTAACGACTCAGTTGGTACCTCTCTCACTGCAAACATAACAAAGGGTACCGCTAGGTCCCAATCCTTTCCACTATCATAGCAGAAGGTGCGCAGCATTGTCTTTAAGGTCTGATGATGCCTCTCCAGGGCACCTTGTGACTGCGGATGGTAGGCACTGGACAAAATATGTTTGATGCCCAACTCTGTCATTGTCTGCTTAAACAAATTAGATGTAAAATTTACTCCACGGTCTGACTGCAACTCCTTGGGCAGGCCAAAATGAGTAAAGAACAGGATAAGTTGCTTGACTACTGACTTCGCCTGCATGCTTCTGATTGGTATAGCCTCTGGGTATCGCGTTGTAACATCCATTATGGTTAACAAATACTTGTTTCCAGCAGAAGTAGGAGGTAAAGGGCCCACAATATCAATGATTACCCGGGTAAACGGAGGTTCAACTGCAGGAATGGGAGTCAAAGGGGCCACAGGAAGAACTTGATTAGGCTTGCCCACTATCTGACACGTGTGACAGCTCTTGATGTACGCAGCAACTTGTCCCGGCATACTTGGCCACCAAAAGTTATATCTTAAGCGCTGCACTGTCTTTCTGTTCCCAAGTGACCTGCTAAAGGTCCCTCATGTGCTAACTGTATTAACGGCACCCTATACTGCATAGGTACCACCACCTGCACTAACTCACCCACTCCTCCATCCATCGTGGCGCCAGTGGGCGTCCATCGGCGATGTAAAACATTGTCTTTAATCAGGAACTCCTCCTTACCACACTCCATACTTCTTTCTTCCCCTACTCGAGCAAACAAGGGCTTTAATGTTACATCCTCCTGTTGCTTCACCCTCAATTCTGCTGACCCAACACCCGCCAGCCCTACTGAGGACTGAGATAAGGGACTGGTCAGGACACTGGATTGCGAAGGGCAATCAATCTCAGCGTCACCTCTAATACACTCGACAGGGGGAGGAATGTCAGATTCCACACTGACATCATCACCTCTACCCTCAACAGAGGCACTCTGTTCCTCAGGCGCGTTTGACGGTGGTCCTGCATCCCCGCAGTCGACCCCAGCGTCCTGAAATTCTTCTAATTCAGTCGGTGGGCTGGGTTCAGTCTCCACACAGACACACTCAGCACCACCTCTAGTGTCCTGAGTGGGAAGTGGGGCGGCACCCATGCACGCATTCCCACTCTCCTCACCCACCACAGCAACACTCTGCTCACTAGGTTCCTCCATTGGTGGCCCTGCCTCATCACAGTCGACCCCAAGAACCTGTGACTTCACCAGTTCTTCCTCCCGGGCTGCAACCTGTGCCATAGATCGTGTAATTGCACAGACCGGGAACATGGCTTCCACTTCTGCATCAACTTCAATACCAATTTCTGGGGCGTCAAAACACTTCTCTGCCACAACAACTGGTGGGGGAAGAGATGGAAATACTTTCTCTCCAGCCAGGTCGTTCCCCAGCAGAAAATCAACCCCCTCTAGTGGCATTACATCAGCAACAGCTACTTGAGCTGCAGCCTGAACAATGGGGCAATCGAGTTCCACATGAACATAATCATAGTATTCATCTGAGTTCATGCCTCTACACAGCACATACTTCCCTGAGTTTACAGGCCCTCCAGTCACGTTTCTGCACACAGACTGTTGTGCACAGGTATCACGAGCCACAGTAACTGGATAACTGATCCCATGAATTTTCACTGTGCCGTGACATATAAAAGGTTTACACCAGTCTAGAGACGATTTCTGAGGCAGTTCATCCGGAGGTGGCGTAGCATGTTGGGTAACCTTTTCAGCCTGAGCTGGTAGCGAGCACAGCCGGCTGCACTCCAGCTTTCCACAGACTTCTCCCTCACCGTTACCACTCTCCCAACTCCTCTCGTTCACCTGACTCGAACCTACAATTAGTGCCACTGGTTTGGCATTTTGGGAGGCCTTCCACTTAGGGCAGTTAGGCTTGATGTGCCCACTCTGTTTGCAAAAGTAACAAACTAGCTTCGAACTGGATACAGAGCTCTTTCTCCCTGAATTCTTTTTCTCCTCTGTACTTCCCTTGGACTGATTCACGGGAGATTTATCCCAGGCAGGGCCACTCACAGTCCTCTCCCTGGAATACTGAAAATTAGCATACTTGACCCCCATACTCCGCAAGGCAAACACCCGGTCATCAGCCCACGTCGCTGCTTCCTTCACGGTCTTAAATCTCTTCTCCCTAATTTTAACACCAATTTCTTTGTCAGCCATGTTGGTAAAATGTTCCATCAAAAGCAGTTCACGCACCTCGTTATACGAAGTGGCGCTCTCATTCAGCAACCACTCGTCTAACCTCTCCTCCAGATACCTAGCGTAGGCCATATAGGTGTCAGCAGGCCTTTTCCGAGCACCACGGAACAACAACCGATAAGCCTCTGGTCTAAGTTCATATGCCTTCAGGATAGCTGTTTTAAATTCATCATAATCATCTACATCCTCAGGGCTCAACCTATTATACACTTCCAAAGCTTTTCCCTTCAGCACATTAGATACCAACCCCACCCAGCGCTGCCTGGGCCACTCAAACTCCCTAGCCTTCTTCTCAAATCTAACAAACCATTCTGTCACCTTCAACTCATCAAATGCTGGCACTAATTTTAGACTCCTTGAGAACCAACTCTCCCTATCCTCTGCACGGCCTGAGGTTTGGGTATCTGAAGTTGGTCTATTGGCAGTCACCTCCAAACGAGTCTTCTCCAGCTCAAATCGCATTTTTTCACGCTGCAACTCCATCTCCCTCTCTTCTTTCTCTCTTGCATGCTGCATCTCCCTCTCTTCCTTCTCTCTTGCACGCTGCATTTCCATCTCCTCTTTTGCACGCTGCATTTCCATCTCCATCTTTTTCAACTCCAACTGCAACTGAGCCTCCGGTGACAAGACTCCAGGGTATATGGGAGTGGAATGAACAACTCCAGGGAAAGCACCAGACATACCTGGGGGAACTGCTCTAAACTGGCTCGGCGGCATCATAGATGGTAATAGTGGGGTAGCGAAACGAGGCAACTCAGCACCATAGTCAAACTCAGGGCTCACACGAGGAGTACCTTTGCTATGTGCCTCTCGTTGTTCCATATTTTCCATATCCACAGGTGACTCAGCACGTACGCGATCTGGTGTAGACACGCGTGACTCCATGGCGACAATTCAATGGCAGTACTGAATAATGAAATACTAATGCTGACTGAGAAACTACACACACATCAACTCACCTCAAAGCACAGAGAACGCCAAGGTAACGATATCCTAGCAAGAAGAAGGCACTGTTAGGATATCCTGATGCGAGGTCGCCACTGTTACGGTAGCGCCGGCCCGGGGCTATTACAAAAAGACAACAAGTCAGCCTTAGATGACCGGCCTCCACTGCGTTGCAAAAATAACGCAGACCCCGGCACTGACACTCCGCAAACTAGAGAAAAACTGCGCAACGGAAAAGTACTTACTTAAGAACGCAACACTCTGTACTTTGATAATAAAACGGAACAGCCTACCTATAGATCTAGCCTACTATCGTCACTACCGGAAGTAATACCGCCCGAGACAGTATACAGGAACACCTCCCACTTACTTCCGGTGGTGACGACTTTCTACTTAACCCGTGTCCAAGGGGGAACGCAGTTAATAGCTCACGATGGTTCTCACTAGCCTTGAGCAAAGAGATGGGATTAACTGTGTAGGGGTTAGGGGTGTGTGTGTATGTACGTGTGTTGGGGAACGTTAACAAAGGCAGCGAGAGGACCACGGTGAGCCAAACTGGCCCTCCAAAGACAACACGGTTACAAAAACAAAATAAAATAACTACTTTCCTCAGTCAACAAACAAATGAGTAAAAATAAACTTAAACAAAAACGCCAGCTCGGCATAAAAATGACTGGGGAGAGAGAGAGAGTGTACAAGCACCCGATACTAAAGCTGGCTGGGAAGAGACTGCCCCTGATCAAGGCTCGTGCACGGCCAAGCGCGAACGCATGAATCAAATTAATTAATAAGAACTTATATTCGTGCCCCTCTCTCTCTGCAATAAACTGGTACTTCTAATGCAAGCAAAACATTATTAAATATACTTGTAGCTCACACAAGACAATCAAAATAATCAAATGCATACTCAGCATGGTATGAAATAAAATTGCTCTCAGTGGCGGGAACGAAAGAAACAAAAGAACTTGTAGCACTCGCTAATATAAACTCCGCGAATGACACGGATACATACTGCATAATCCCCCTAGCCCAGCTGTAACGGATACACCCGCGGGAACGGAAAGGCGGACAGCGTAACAATATATATATATATATATATATATATATATATATATATATATATATATCCCCGGTGATAGCGAGTCTTTTGGTGGGTTTCTTATTGGCTGTACATAATTAGTTTCTCGGATTAATTGAGCTAAGAAACTGAGAAGAAGACTGACAAAATTGCACATTTTTTCAAGTTATTTTACTTACCATAAGTCGCATGTGCATAGCTCAACCGGCTTCATTTTTTGCTTACAAACACAAAAGTATGTGGTCAGTATGAATGGCAAACTATGCTGATCTTCATTCGTAGTTGTGATTATGAACTGCTTTTGCTGTTTCCAGCCTATCCCTACTATGAACACTACCATGCTAATAATCTGTCATGTATGAGAAACTTATGAACTTGAGCGTCTAAAAATCTACGAACTTGAGCATCCAGGTTCTAAAGGATTATCATTTTCATATCTCATTATTAACGTCATCAAAATGAGATTTTTACGTTGTCGAATTGTGAAGCGCATGATAACTGCATTACCCCCGGTAATAGCGTGTCTTATGGTGGGTTTCATTATACGATGCGTACATTCGTAGTTTTTCTGATTGAACTAAAGAATTGAGAAGAAGATTGACAAAATTGCGCATTTATGTTTTTAACCTGCCATAACTTCCATGAGCATGGCTCAAATGACTTCATTTTTTGCATACAAACACAAAATTATTTGACCAGTATAAATATCAATTAAAAAATCCCCGATCTTCTTTCTTAGCTGTGGTTTTGACTTGCTGTTTTTGCTGTTTTCTGCCCATCCCTACCTATAGCACTAACGTGCTATAAATAATCTGAGTTTGTAAGGTCAAAGGCAGGACTGCTATAACCCACAGGTGTGTCAATAGGTAACAGGTAAGGAAGCTGGAAAGCCCTGGCTGTGTAATTGTGAACGAGAAGTGAGGATGCCACAGACTGACTGGGAGGTGAGCGACTGGTAGAAACCCGGAAGGGAGAGGTCGAGTGTAGTTTGGAGTATTTCTGCCTCACGGCCGTATGCTTAAAGGCATTGTAGGGCCTTTCCGAAGGACCCTATGTCAAAATAGTATGCTGAAAGTTTGAGTAAGGTATGATTCTCCACAATTTGTCGGAGCTGAACCAAACCTTTTAGGGGGAGAATGCTATGACTTTCACAAATCCTAAATTTCATTATTCGTAACAAAGTAGCTCTGTACCTGCAGAAAATGTAGCATAATGTAACTAATTTACGTAAAAAATATTTTAACATGCTAAAAACTCAATATAAGTACACAGTGCATATGATTTTTTTTTTTTTTCAATCAGAACACGAGCGCTGTACCTTATGGAGTAATAGGTCAAGGGCAGGCTCGGGCCCTATCCTGCACTAATGGTAACATCTGGTGATGTGTACTATAATTTATTAACAGTAGTTTACAGTAGAGTGAGATACTCAAATTGACATGTTTAAACTACTTTTACCCATTAGGCTAACTATGTGATTTAACTTGATATCGGTCGTTCAATCGATGTTAAAGGTAATAATATCCATATTAATATGTCATATATAACGAGAATGTTACTGTTCTTAGCACACTGGCCAGACTATGAAGTGCTCTGACAGCATCAGATCATCTTAACATTTTAATCACAGGCACTGCAAACTACATTTTTCTTTGTTTTTTTCTAATACCATTTTTAAAAGTTTACCAGCAGCATCCTGTTCACACGTCTTGGTAATCCTTCAGGAGACAGATGACCACCCTATTTTGCACTCCTCTCTATTCTTTTTCTGTACCCTAGCTCTTCATGGAGTTTTTGAAGTATTTTCCAATTACGTTTTCAGGTTTCAGTGTTTATTTCTCTTAAATGTGGTAAAAAACGTTTTAAGTAGCAGTATTTGCTTTGCGATGGACAGTATCTTACAGTGCATGAAGACAGACTGACGCCATCTTAGAGCGCAACTTTTTGAGTAGAATTACCGTTGTCAGTGCCTATTTACCCAAACCTAAGCAGATTTTGGTAATAAGTCAATCTTATTTATCCTAATCTTACCTAACCTATTTTAGGTGAACCTGATCAATTTTTTTTAAGCTTACTAAACTTATCCTAACCTGTGCGCGAGGATAGACGGATTCCATCTTAGAACGCCATTTTGAGCTAAATTACCGATATCAGTATCCATTTACCCAAACCTAACCTAATTATTAGTTACTGAACCCAACCTTATTTATCCTAACCTTACCTAATCTATTTTAGGATAGCCTAACCAATTTTATTGTTCGTCATCCTCATCCAATCCTGTGTTGCCCCATGAGAAGCGTAGGAGCCCGGGGCTAGGCAAGTTGGTCCTGACATTTAAGACGAGAGTGACCAGCCTCACTCATCCCTCAGTGGCATTACATGAGCAATAAACCCCAACCATCCCTTGGATATAAACCTGCACCGGCTCAATCCGATTGGAGCGCCTTAATTACCCAGTAAACCATCAGGCACCATAATTTGGTTATATGGTTACCACCCAGCGTTATAAATGGTTTCCTGGTGTACGGGAAACGATTTCGCTCATCACTCGGTGTAGAGAAACCCATAGGAAGAAGGAAGAGGAAAGAATGAAGGAAAAAAAAAGACAGAAGAGGGAGTGCAAAGTCACCTATAGGCAGAAGGAAGAGGAAAGAATGAAGGAAAGAAAGACAGAAGAGGAAGCAAGGAAAAGAGGAAAGGGCAGACACCCAAAGCAGCAGTACATCGAATGAGTGAATGGTGGGCGCACCCACCTGTTGCTACCAGACCAAATTTCTTCTAAGCTAACCTAACCTACCCTTATGTAACCATACTTTCCTTGCTTACTGATGGATCCTCTTCATACATGGAAATGCACTTCTGTACACCTTTATAAAATCAATGAATCAGTTCAAAGGTGTTTTTTTTTTCTTGTATAAGAGGTGGTCCCACGTTTCTCAAAAAAATACCTATTTCTAATAACTCCAATGCTTGCTATATTAACTACAACGTAAGTATTGATTGAAAAGTTTATTATTGTAAAATAAAATAAACTATACATACAAACAAGTGCTAATATATATATATATATATATATATATATATATATATATATATATATATATATATATATATATATATATATATATGAAATCACAGTATCATCTCTTTTTGTTGTTGATGGGCATCGTCTTGACAAAAAAAAAATGGTCACGGTGACTCCAAGGCTTTCGATTCCGACATACCAACTGTTTCTCACGCAGGTAGGAATGGTCACGGCGGCAGCCAACCGTCCCCTCTCCCTTAGTGCTCTCTTATGCCATGACAAAAATGAGGGCTAGTTGTTCCTTCCTTAGTGCATAAAGTGGGGCCTCTCCACCTGTGTTGAGGATACGGGCGTCATATCTCAAATCCTGGGGTGTGTTTGCCTGTGGCACATCATTAATGCCCACTATCATAGTTTCAAACATATTTCATGACAGATAATGCGAGATAATACAGTCAGTAGGTGGCACAACAACCAGTTTAATAACATATTTCACGCCTACTGTCTTTGAATTGTGTACTCTCCCTGTTTTTGGCTGCGTATACCCATAATCCTTGTTTCTTCTATCTACCTCCACACGATTTTAATCATTTAAGTGGACGCCTGTTAAGACCATTAGTACAGCAAAGTGATGAATGAATATTGTACATAATCTCTCCAAGTCGAAAAGCCTTTCTTGAGTTGTGAAAGTCATCTTGTGGTCTTACAATAAAATATTAAAAACACGTCCTTGGGCTAAGGAGGCGAACGTCATACTCTCTCCAGGCAATACTATTCAGCTTAGAAGAAACATTTCAAATTTTCAGTCTCTTATCATTAATTTAGATAATGATTACCTTCAGACAGAACATGGGGCTGTCCCGGCCCACAACTCTTAGTGAACGTACAAAATTCGTGTGGCTGTGGGTGGGCGGCATGTCGGCCAGGTCCATAGCTCAGGAGACGGGCAGCAGCGTCAGCACCGTGTGCAGGTGGGTGCAGCGCTGGAGGCAGGAGGGACACATCCACAACAGAACAAGTCCTAGACCTACGAAACTAAATTATTGGCTTAAGCAAAACATTCAATGTCATGCCTTACATTACGGTACACATGAGGAGAATCAGATAAAAAATAGCCGGTGTAAAGCCCAACGCTGTGGTATGCATAATCAAACACAAAAAAGTAGGTGTAATGCCCTTCACTGTGGTACACATGAGAGGAGTAAAATACAAAATAGCCAATGCCATGCACTACACTCCGGTACACATGAGGAGAATCATGCAATGAAAATAGGAGATATCAACCAGTCTTATGGGATAATTACTCCCGTCATGACCCATTATCACCCAGATTCTCCTTTCATATTAAATGGACATTTATAGAAGAGTACCTGTCGGCTGTGGATTCAAATTAAGGTTTTGTATTTATGTTCCATCAACTAGCCGTATAAATATAATAAACGACAGTACAGTATAAGGATGAGACTCCTAGAGCTGACACTGCCGTGTGGGCTTATGTGAAGACTACTATAGTCGCGGCGCGCGACTCTGAGGTTGCTATTATCGTGCGCTGGCAACCCATCATTCAAAAGTGCGTCTGATTTCATGTATAATATGAGACGCATGTGATTCTTGTATAATATGTTCGTGTATAATAACATTCGTGTATAATATATTCGTGCATAATAAAATAATTCGTGTATAATATGCTACAAAATCGGACCCACTTTTGAATGGTAGGTTGCCAGAGTACGATAATGACAACCTCAGAGTCGTGCGCCGCACCTATAGTAACAGATCGATATATAACGGAAGGTGTACAGCGGTACAATGGTACAAGCATAATCAGTTGATAATGTTAGTGGACAGGAAGAAACATGATAAATCATCCACGGTGAAAAGAAAATGTGACGCATGAATACATTATTGTCATCAAGAATCAAATGACTGTTAGAGAACAGAAAGGAACATGATGTATCGTCCATGGTGAAAAAAAAAAAAAAAAAAAAAATGAAACAAGAGTTCATTATTTGTCATACACAGACTAAAGCCCCAGCAAAATTTCGCCGATAATCCTGTGCTAGCTTTGTATTCTGACTTTCATATTTGTGCTTCTTACCTGAGAGAAATTATTTTTTCTTCCTGCTGATCGACAGAAACTATTTCAACCCATGCTCTTTTGTTCCGTGCTTCGGCAAGAGGTTTATGTAGTTGACTAACTGGTTTACGAAAAAAAAAAAATCATCAGAGTAAAGTGAAATACCCGGTGCTGTAGTGATAGAATGCCAAAGTCATTGTAACGGAAGTACATTACTTAAAACAGCTGTAATTGTCTACAGGTGACTGGAAGATTTCATTACATGTAAAATGCTGCCAGGGCTTTAATTCGGTCATCTGGACAAAACGGATAGACTCTTATGAGGCTGGGTGTTACAGGATTTTTAGAAGAAAAAATGCATAACATAGACATTCATGTGAAAAACGGTTTTAATTATATTTATTATGCAAGGAGAATAATTAATAAACTTACCTCATTATAGAATACCATTTCATTATTTATACTTTCCATTTTACAAATGAAATAGTCAAATTAGGTTCTATTGAAGATTTTATAAGTGGAAGTCGCAGTTGTATGGGTAGGAGGTTAATGAAAATAGTGTCATTTTTCAGAGTTGTAATGTCGTAGGAGATTACTTCAACAGACTCCTTTTTGGTAAAAGAAGTTACATTGTATATATTCATCATAATATTTGGAAGCTGGAGTCCAGTCTACCTTGAGGAAGACAGGTATCAAGAACTGTGTTTACTGTATTGTGTTGGACCCTCGACAATGCACGCCTAAAGATAATTATATACTGGTTTCATTATACTTGTGTCATTAAGACGGACTGGAGGAAGGAGAGAGGGAAGGGGGAGAAGTTAGCTCTCTCCAGTCTCAACTCAGTTCAAGATCCAGAAAGAGTTCAGATGAGCACGCCTTGTGCGTGGTATGCAGTGGATGCCAAAAGTCTACAGGAGGAAAATTATTTACGTTTCTTCATTTACTTGCATTTAATGCTGTGATTTTGTGAAATATATACAATATATTATTTCAATGTTTCGTTTGTATCTAAAGGTTCTAAACACGATGTTCATATGGGAGATCCATTTTAAAGTATGACACTGTATATAGCAGTGGTAGTGACGCAGTCCGGCCTGGCTGTCAGGAACCGGGCTGGCTGATATACGATGCAAAAGAGAGATAAAAAAAAAGTTTCCGGAAAGAACCCTTGTCAGCTTTCAATTGGCATGACCAAGTAAAGTCGCCTAGCATTCAGTTAGATACAAGGAAGATCACTGGAGGTGTCCTGGGGTTTTAGGCAACCCCAGTTCTTTAAGCACAACGAGTGACTCAGTGACTATTACGTTCCGAGGCTGGTCCCTGCCGTTAGCAGGGTGGGATACAAATCATAAAAGGTGGGCCTGTTGGGGGATTTACAAAACATTATTCTTACTGTCCTATCAACCTGGATCATGTTAAAATGTCTTTTCATATGTGATCTATCATCAATTAGTAGATGGTGATCCCAATGGTTGGGAGTGTTTGTAATAAATGATGGTGCACAGAAAATCATTATCGATTTTTTTTTACTTCTTTTTAAGTGAATAGTTACCATGATACTACTTTTATACAGAATGTTATGTGCCTGCTTCTACCTCCCTCCATCGCTGATCATTTAAGGAAACTAAATACAGTACATAAAACATGCTTAATCATTACCCTGTATATAGTTGAGGAAACTTATGCCATCCAATGCAAAACTGTCTGCCCTCTTCCACTCTGACATCATTATAATCTTAATCATAAAATCTACCTGGAAGATCGGATATTGGGTTATTTTCTACAATTATTTCTAGTCCAATTCTCTGTGAAATACTGGCACAGTGCTGAGTTTGGTAGCCACTCAGCTTGAACAAGGAATTACACTAATGAAGTTCCAATGAGCCAGAGGCCAACTTGTTATCTCCAGCTGTTTTGACATTTTTGGGGGGAGTTCCTTGCTGAAGTCAGTATTCTCCTCCTCTACGGATGGACCTACAGTGATCCCAGACATTACTGTGGTGCAAACATCAGCCCTGAAAAATGAATGAGCTATGACGTTATGAAAGTGGGGGAGAGCATAGTATACTGCGTTAATCATAATTTCTCTAGTAGTCGCACATGTATTTAAAAAAAAAAAAAAAAAAACATTAAATGACATTAGACGTTTCTTTCCCATTAAGCATCTGACTTCCATGACTTAATGTTCCTCAAACATAACTGGGAAATCCTTCAACTGTATAGAATAAGAAAATATCAAACAGCTCACCACAGTACTCTAATTATATATTTATGTTTTACACTATGACACTAGCCGTGGAGAGGATTTTTGATCCTTCCCATGGTACTGTCATTACCTTAGGTGGAGAGAAGCAGATGCATCTCCTCCCCAGTGCAAGACTGCTCTCACCTGCTCCTTCTGTGGTCAGGTTGGTCATGTCAGGGATGCTTGTTCCACTGCTACACGGTGCTGTCCTCCATCCCCTTCTCTACCTGTAAGCAAAAGTCCACATGTTCGCGCTTCCTCTTCGTCTAACATCCCTGGTCTCACCCCCTCAACTTCTCTTGTCCAACCTTCCAAACGCTTCTCATGCTCAACTTCCACACCCCCTACCCAGTCCTCCCTTTTGTCCACCTGTCAGCACCCTCAGGTAATCTCGACAGTCTCCACCTATCCTATCTCTTCTGCCTCGGACACAGAGACCATTCATGATATTGTCTCCTACATTCGCCACACTTCCTCCATGTCCTCCCTTGCATCTGTGGACGTACATCCACTCCCTCCTCCCTCCCCTCTACTCCCGTTCCTCCTTCCCCACCTGTACCTCCCACTCCCCCTAACTCTGTCTTCTTACACTTCTGTTCCTTCAGTCATCAATCTCCCTATGCCTCCCGGGTATTCTCGTCCTGATCGTCATGTGTACCCCTCACCTTCTTCCTGGTCTTCATTGAATATACAGTACAAGTACACAGTTTTGCATCCCATTGCCATTCCTTACAATACATCATATCCGTTCATGATCCTCTAATTGTATCTCTCCAGGAAACTTTTCTTCATTCTTCCCCTGTTCCTATTCCAGGTTTTAATTTTCTTGGTTCTCCTCCTTCTTCTGCTGACCTTCCCATCCTCAACACTGTTCCTTTTGAAACCCTTTCTGTTTCTTCCTCTATACCTCATGCTTCTGCCTGCCTTTTTCTTCGCCGCTGGGTAACTATCTGTTTTCTCTATTTCCCTCCTTCTATTCCTTTTAGTTTTTCTATCTTCTCCTCCTTACTTCATTTCCTTCATCCTCCAATTCCCCTCTCTGGAAAGTTCAATAGCTGTCGTACTCTTTGGGGAGACTCAATGGTCACCCCCAGATATCACCTCTTTGAACAGTTTTTTTCTACTTCCGATCTCATTCTGCTCAGTATAGGCTCTCTTACTCACTTTGACCTTCGTACTCGTTCATTTTCTTGCATCGATCTGTCTCTTTGTTCTTCTATATCCCTTGCCTTCCACAGGTTTGTTCTTGATGACTCTCTTTTCAATTATTGCTTTCCTATTAAGCTTTCTCATACTTCTTTCTGTCTTGTTCCTGGTCCTCCATGTTGGCTGCTTTGTGCTGCTGACTGGAGCTTATTTTCCTCTCTTTCAGCCCCCTCTTTACCTTCTTCCTTATTTTCTTCTCCCTAGGGGTTGCTTTCGTTTTTCTAGGTCCTGGTTTTAGGAGCTTACCTCACGGCCATCCCTAGAAATAACAGACCTCCTACAGCCAAAATTGTGCTGTGGTGGACGCCTGAAAGCAAGCATGCCCTCCATGTTAAACGTGATGCCTGGAAAAACTTCCGTCGTCAACATTCTACACCAGGCCGTACCCGTAGTCTCTTACTATTTCAGTGTGCATCTGCTTCCTTCCGCCGCACTGTCCATCAAACCTAATATCACAATTGGATGTCTTTTGTTTCTAGCATTTCAGCAGACACTCCCATTGCCGCACTTTGTTTTTGTATCTGTAGAATCTCAGGTAAGTATATCCTGCCTCGGGCTCCTGTTCGTTCTTTCTTTAGATGGTCATTCAGTAGCTGATGCTTCCTTGATTGCTGAAGCTTTAGGTAAGTATTTCAGTCATGTAAGCACAGGGTCCCACCTCTCTCCAGATTTTCACCATCTTTAATCTCTTTCCGTATCTGTCCTGATTTCTTTTACTTTCTGTGCCGAGGGGACTATTAATGCTCCTTTCACTCTCCGAGAGATGTCGTCCACACTTAAGTTGTGTAAAGATCCCAGCTAGGATCTCGATGGTATTCACTGAACTATGTTGAAACATCTGTCTCCCAGTGCCATGTCTTTTCTCCTGGACCTTTACAACAGGATTTGGTCTGGGGGTTTCTTTCCTCCTGCTGGGCGTGTGGCGTTCATCCTATCATTTCTTAAGCCTGGTAAAACAGATCGTCTTCCTCAGCACTACTGTCCCATTGCTCTGACCAGTTGTTCATGTAAACTGCTTGAACGTATGATCAATCATCGACTTACGTGGCACCTTGAATTCTGTTGTCTGCTTTCCCCTTACAGTTCAGATATTGCAGAGCTCATAGCACTTTACATCCTCTCCTTCGACTGGAGAAATTTATCCGTTCTGCCTTTTCCCTTCGCTGGTCTGTCATTACTATATATTTTATTTGGAAAAGGCTTACGATACTTCATGGCGATATCATATTTTGCGTTGTCTTCGTTTTTTTGGTCTTCGTGATAACATTGGTGTTTTTCTTCAAAAGTTCCTTTCCCTCCGCACCTTCCATGTCTGTCTCGGTGCCCATCTCTTCAATGCCTTCCCCCAGCATGAAGGACTGAGTCTTCAGTACTGTCATTTTTCTCATTGTCATTAACGGTATTTTTTCTTCTCTGCCTCCCACTGTTACTGCCTTTCTGTATGACGATGATTTTGCCATTTACAATGTGGATTCGGATCTCTCTTATCTCCAGTCACTTATTCAGTCTGCCATTACTGCAGCCTCCACTTGGGCCACCACTCATGGTTTTCGTTTCTCTCCCTTCAAGTCTTATTCAATGTCGTTTACCTGTTCCTGTACTATACCTCAACCACCTCTTTACCTGTATGACACCCCTCTTCCTTATCAATCTTCTGTAACCTTTCTTGGTCTTGCCTTTGACTCTCGGTTAAACTGGAACGCACATGTTTCTTTCCTTTGTTCTTCCACTCTTCCTCGTCTTCACTTACTACAAACTTTGTCTCATCTTCTGTGTGGCTCTCATCGCACCACACTTCTTCACCTCCACTCTGTCCTTATTCTTTCTAAACTCGATTATGGGTCTATCCTTCTTCCTCTGTCCATACTCTTTCGAAACATGACTCCCTTCATCATAACGGTCTTCGTTTAGCAATAGGTGCCTTTCAGCCAACCCCAGTCACAAGCCTTTGCTTCGAATGGGGCGTCCCTCGCCCCTCCTCTCCTCGTTCTCTCCTTACAGTTAAATCTTATGTACGTCTGCTTCTCCTTCTAATTAATTGCACCACCTTCCTCCCTCTCTCCACTGTTCCTTTCAGTCTCTTCTCATCTCCTCTTTCCTTTCTCCCTCCGAGTCCCTACTCTTCTTCAGTCTATTGGTTTCGCTTTTCGATCCATTCTTCCCTTTCAACCTGTTTCTTTTTCCCCTTGGCTTTTACTTCCTCCAGTGGTCTGTTCTTCTTTTCTCCCTTGTTATTTCTTTCCTCTTTCTCCTGTCACTCTCCGCTCCCTTTTTCTTGAACACATGTCTTCTCATTCTTCTGCTACTCCTATCTTTACTGATCGTTCCAAATCCCTTCGCTGTGTTGGTTTTGCCGTTGTCTCCCCCGAGTCTTATTTTTCAAGTTCCTTTCCATCTGCTGTGGGTGTTCTCACAGTAGAACTTTTTGCTATTCTTTTTGCTCTGAAGTCTCTGTTTCGTTCCTCTTCCTCCTCTTGTCTTATCTTCTCCGATTCCCATAGTACACTTTCTTTTCTACCTGCTTTTTCTTCTTCTCATCCCCTTGTCACCCAAATTCAAGAGTGGCTTTTCTGTTTTTCTGTGCTTTGGAAATCGATTCAATTTTGCAGGGTCCTTGGTCATGCTGGGATTGTCGGTAATGAACGTACCGATTCACTGGCACGTTCTGCTGCTCTATCTCTCAGGTATTCTCCTCGGCCCATTTCTGGTCTTGATTGTTTTCCTGTTCTTACTCGCTTCTTCTGTAACCTATGGCAAATTTCCTGGGACTCTCAGGTCACCAACAAGCTTCATCTCGTTAAACCTTCTGTTTTTCCTTGGTCTATTTCAACTCATTCCAATCGTCGACGGGAGAGTGTCCTTGCTCGTCTTCGTTTGGGTCACACCCGCCTCACTCATGGTCACTTAATGAGTGGTGACCCCCCGCCACTTTGTTCATGCTGTAACTGCCCCTTGACCATCAGACACCTTTTTCTCTGCTACCCGTTCATACTTCGCGACCGTCACTCTGATTTTCCCTTCCTCTCATTATTACTCAGCCCCTCATTGCTTACTGACTTCCTTGGTAATTCTCCTACTTCTTCTATCTCTGAAAATATTGTTTTTCTTTCTACTTGGCATATTTTGCATCAAATTTAATTATCCTCCATTCTTTGCTGCCTTAGTACCACATAGCCACTCTAGGCTTGATGTTAGTTTTTCTCACTATTCATCAATTCATCTCCTCCATGGGAACAGAGCCTCCTCATCCTGCTCTGAATACTCCAAGAAGATACCTAGTCCAGCCTGGCACGGTTTCGTATATCGCATGATGGCAGCTACTCACTGCACCCTTTTCATCATCAAGCATTTCCCTGCTTCTCATACTATCCAACGACATTGAGAGCAGTCCTTGGTCCCAGACATGGTACATATGCCCTGTTTGGTCCCTACACATCACAACTACAAGACAAACATGTGGATCTGGTCAATTAACTTCATCCAGAAAATGGATTCACATCACATGCATCACACAAACAAACGTCTAGTGTCACAGCACATGGGTGAGTGGTAGGTGCAACGCATCCACACACACACACTCTTGTCACACTAAACACCACTCCTCCCACCCCGTCCAATAACCCTGCAAATAACACAACCACACACATCACAACACAGTCCCTGCACACAACCATTACATCTGCAACAATGGCCTTTCCTCTAATTTCTGTTGAACACCATCTCTCCTTCTCTAAAGCACTCCTTCTTTTCCTCACAGAGACTCAACTGTCTGAGACGACTGATTGCAAACCTTCCTCTGTATCCTCCTACTTTCTCTTTACTCATTTCAAAGCGAAAGATGGCTGTTGTGTATACGTATGCAACAACATATCTTGCTCTAGCGTTTCTGAACTTGGATCTTCTGAATTCTCTGCTCTCAGCCTTTGGCTATTCAATCATTCTCTCACTAAATATATCTGTGCTGTTTACTTATCCTTAATTCCACTAACTATGCAAATTTCTTCAGCTATCTTACTTCTGTGATTGACCACATCCTATCAACTTCTCGGCTCTCTGAAATCCTCATTCTTGGAAATTTTAATGTTCACCACCATCTTTGGCTTTCCTCTCCTTTCACTGATCCACCTGGTGTACAAACCTACATCCTTTCTCTCCTTAATGACCTAGAGCAGCTTGTACTGCGCCCTACCCATATCCCTGACCTCCTTGGAGAGTGCTCTAACATACTTGACCTCTTCCTTACAACTAATCCTTCTGCTTACACTCTTAATGTTTTTTTTCCGTTTATCTCCTCCGATCACAACCTTATCATCTTATCCTGTCCTGTCGGTCTAGTGAGGCCTGTGAACCCTCCCAAGAAGCAACGGATATGGCACTTTGGAATGGTGATCGGGAGACCCTGAGGCAGTTCTTTTTGTTTTTTCCTGGAATGATTATTGTTTCAATTGCCGAGAACCATCTGAGTGTGCCTTGCGCATTACAGTGGCTATTCTTTTAGGCATGGAAGCATACATTCTTTTCTCTTATCCTGTAATTACTGTAATGCAAAAAAAGTAAAACGCTTCTTCTAATGTTGTCAACAACGAGAGGGCCTACGAAAGGTACCGGAAAGCTTTGCCATTGCACTTGACATCTCAAACGCTTTCGATCATGTCTGGCAAAAAATTTTAATTTCCACACTGCCCTTTATGGTTTCTATCCTATCTGTGTTTTCATCTCTAGGTTCCTTTCTGGTCGTTCTATAGCTGCTGTTGAAGACGGCCACCATTCTCCTAAAACTATCAATAGTCGTGTTCTCAGGGCTTTGTCCTATTACTGTCACGGGGTTTTTATAATGACACGGTAATTTTTGATATAAATGGTTAAATATTATTTAAATTGATAATAATATTCAATAATATTGAAGAGCAGAGACAATGGTTGTCTTGCTACATCAAGCAACGATTACTTTACGTTGGCTTAGCACGATTCTCTGAGAACGAGAATTTATAAACTTCCTCAACAGTACACAGCAGAGACTAATTACTCACAATTGCTGAATTACTGTACTGTTAGCCTCTGGAGAAAGTTACATCACCCCTGACAATAAATAACTAATACTAATAATAATAACATCAGGTTCTTGCTGATGCATTAACTCCTGGCACAACGGATTTTAAGTTAATACAAGACTGGTCTAAGTACCAGTTATGAATAGTAAAACGTTTATGCAAGCTAGGAGCTATATGGGAAATAAGCTTAATTATGGAGAAATGAAACAAGATTTTTACTCTACATTAAGCTCAAGAAATAGAACTGTTAAATTTATTAATTACAAAAATAAATTCAACATTACATTTCAAATCAAATCAATGAGACGCACTCGCTCACTCACACAGAAGCTAAATACTTACGCCTAGGAAAAACACCTTAACTAAGCTCTTAAAACTACAAAATACACAAAAGAAATACCAGTCGATGAATGCTATGTATCACCACTAAGGTGGGAGGACTGGATACTGTCTCAGTGGAGCCTGGGTGCTAGCGACCTCTCACACTTCTTGGAGCACAGGACCTTCCTCCGTCACAACAAACACAAGACTGAATTCAAATCGTGGGAAAGAAAGGCGGAGCGCTAAGCCGTATTTTCTAACGGTCGAGTGAACGAAACGCGCCCAAAACAATCGCTCATCGGAAGCGCTAATGTCTCACACAGAGACGATCACGTATGACAATGAAAAACTGATTTGACAAAGCTTCCGTCCGAATGAGCGGTTAACTGAACGAAAAACAGTGAGTTTTCCACTAATAGTTCGTGGCCTCTCACAAAAAGGGAAATGTCGCGAATTGATTCGTGACATTACGCCCCATGAAAATTAAATCTTTCTTCCTTCAGAAGAAAGATTTCAATATACATACATATAAATCCTAACTCAGTCACACAAGATTCACACTGTGGTGTGTGTGCTATCCTGCTACAGGAGAAAGTCGCAGTCGTCAGTGAGCGAAAAAACCTCGTATTTACGTTAATAGAAGCAAGCTTGAGGGAAAAACTCCGTGACGACGGTGAAAATCCTGTACTCAGGTCAAACTGAGCGAAAATTCGCTACATTTACACTGACAACTAATTGTTGTGTAGCGTGGTGTATGTAATACACGGTGTAGGTGTGACAGTTGTAGTGTAACTGTACCTACGTGTAAAATGACACAGTAAATAATATATGGCGATGACGAAGGCAGAGGAGAAGAGGTGGCAGCGTGCGGCAGACGATCGGCTGGCCCGCACAGCAAAACTGCTACACCCATTGCTGAACCTGCAAAACCAATTGAGGTGGAGCATCAAAAGTGTCAATGGGACAAAATTCTTATTATGTTACAATTACTCTCTCTGGCTAGCAGTCAGTACATGCTATGAAAAGTACACTCGAGGTCGCCATTAATTTTAGCACACGATTATGGTCGGCAAGTTGAGAATCCCTGTGCAAACTCGGGTCTTCCATAGCCTCGAACCGCACACGGGTCCTCAACCTGTGCCTTAACCTATAGTACTTATATTAATATTGGGAAGCTGAGAATCCTTGTGCAAACTTGGGTCTTCCATAGCCTCAAGTCGCCTCTGCAGAGTTCTCACTTCCCCCTTAACCTACAATACAATACTTATATTAGTACCGGAAAGCTGAGAATCCTTGTGCAAACTTGGGTCTTCCATAGCCTCAAGTCGCCTCTGCGGAGTTCTCACTTCCCCCTTAACCTACAATACTTATATTAGTACCGGAAAGCTGAGAATCCTCGTGCAAACTTGGGTCTTCCATAGCCTCAAGTCGCCTCTGCGGAGTTCTCTCTCCCCCTTAACCTACAATACAATACTTATATTAGTACCGGAAAGCTGAGAATCCTTGTGCAAACTTGGGTCTTCCATAGCCTCAAGTCGCCTCTGCGGAGTTCTCACTTCCCCCTTAACCTACAGTACTTCTATTAGTACCGGGAAGCTGAGAATCCTTGTGCAAACTTGGGTCTTCCATAGCCTCAAGTCGCTTCTGCGGAGTTCTCTCTCAAACTTCCCCCTTAACCTACAGTACAATACTTATATTAGTACCGGAAAGCTGAGAATCCTCGTGCAAACTTGGGTCTTCCATAGCCTCAAGTCGCCTCTGCGGAGTTCCCTCTCGAACTTCCCCCTTAACCTACAATACATATATTAGTACCGGGAAGCTGAGAATCCTTATGCAAACTTGGGTCTTCCATAGCCTCAAGTCGCCTCTCAACTTCCCCCTTAACTTACGGTACATAACATGTATGTACAGGCCCCGGACATAATGTGTCCTGTGGGGCCAATGGGCGAGACGTCAGGTCTGCACCCACTTCACCACTACCCTGTCTCTCAACTGACTCAGAGATTACAGGTGTGGTTATGAATGGCACAGGAAGGGCATGTCCCTGATCAGTGGTGATACTTTGGCACACACTGCAGGAACGGACAAAACTATCTATGTCCCGTCCCATCCCTGGCCAGAAAAAGTCAGCTCGGATACGGCCCTGGGTCTTCCTTTTGCCCATGTGACCTCCTGAGGCTGAACAATGACCCCATTGTAACACTGCTAGGCGGTACTTGGCGGGAACGACAAACTGCAGTCGAACCTCGCCCTCGGGTGTTCGTGACTCACGGTAGAGCCGTCCTTGTTTGCGAAGGAACTTGGCTCGACCTCCCCGTGAATACTTGATCACTTTACCCTCCAGCTTCTTGCGCACTGAGGCAAGTGTCGAGTCAGTCTGTTGCTCTTGGACAACATCTTGACTACGAATCAGATCTTGCGGCGTTGCGACGGTCAACGGAGTGACGCGATTTGGAGCCTTGGCCATGGCTCGTGTTATCGCAGCAGCCGAAGTCTGAGTAGCAACATCTACGGCACAACTATTTTTGATGCCAGGTATGTTGCCTAAGATGAGGTCAAATAAAGGTTCTGGCATGACAACTGCAGCTGTCAAGCCAGTGAAAAATGGAGACGCCACCTGGATACGTGCCTCAGGGAACAATCTCACTGATCCATCAATAAGTCTAACTTGGATCTGTCGACCTGTATACTCATCAGGCCGAACTAAACTCTGCTTAACAGAGCAACCTGAGGAACCATTGTCCCTCAGGACATTTTCAGAAACACCTCCCACAGACCCTGGCTGAACAAGAAAGGCAGTGTTGCTGGTGGAAGGGTCTGAGGAGGTAGCAGCCAGTCATTCATGAGACTGCGGAACAACCGATGCAGCAAACGTGGCACCCTGGGAACTAGGTGTCTGAGGAGAGTTCATGGTCGGAGGGGGACTTGTAAAGTGTTGGGAAGTACCTGTACTGGTAGAGATGGCACCACCGGGTACTTGTGGAATAAAGGCTGCATTTGCCTCCTGCCTCCGGTACACTAATTGACCTGACTGAGGGTTACGTGGCTTGTCCTTGTATTGCTGCTGATGCTTGGGAAACTGCTGCTGGTTGGGGTGCTTGTTGTACCGCTTCCACTCAGGTTTCTGAGTGTTTTGCCCCTGGTCCTTCCACTGCGGTTTTGGACCTTGGCCATTATTCTGAGAACGACCTTGGTGCTGGGATTCAGTCTGAGACGGCTTCCCAGACTTAGCAGTATCTTTTCTGCTCCAGGTGTTTTGCTTACGAGCTTGATACCCGTATGCAGTAAAGAATGCGTCAGCCTTCTCTGCCATTTGGCTGGCATCTTTCACCTGGCAGATCTTAAGCTGTGCTATGAGCTCAGCAGGCCACGACCTCTCTAGCTGTGTACGCAGCATAAGGTCAATTATCCCCTCACGCGTGGAAGGAGTTTCATCTTTCTCCATCCACTCATTTAAGTAAGCTGTGAGACGATCAAGGAACTGAACAGCTGTCTCCTTGTCTTGGAGACGAGCTCGCATGAACTGAACTTTGGCGTCGTCTACTGTGAGACCATACGCCTTAATGAGTGCAGCTTTCATCATCTCATATGTGAGATTGTCTCCACGAATTCTGTGGAGAATATCGAGGGCAGGGCCCTCAAATAGGCTAAGAAACTGAAGCCGCTTAGCTGCCTCATCCAGTTGATATAAGTCTGCCATGTCCTCAAAACGAGCTATGTACGGCTCGATTCGCTCGCTTTCCTTGTATGAAGGAAGCTTGATGCGTGGGGTCGCCAGGACATGTGCAGGGAGAACGCTCGTGGAGCTTTGACCAACTGCACCAGACGTGTCTGAAGCCAAGGAATCTCGCTTGAGCTTCAGCACTTCAAGTTCATGTTCTCGTTCTTTGTCTCGTTGTTCACGCTCGTATTCGCGCTGTTCTCGCTCGTGTTCGCGCTGTTCTCGCTCGTGTTCGCGCTGTTCTCGCTCTTTTTCTAACTCGAGCTCGTGTTGTTTCTGCTCGTATTCGCGCTGTTTCTCACGCTGCTCTTGTTCATAAGCACGCTCTCTTTCACGTTCCTCACGCTGTTCTCGCTCGTATTCGCGCTGTATCCTACGCTCTTCACGAGCATCTTTCTCACGTTCTTGCTCGTAATTGAACCGTGAGAGAACGTAACTCTGTATTTTCTCTGGGTCTGTGAGACCAATATCTTTGGCTTCCTGTACATATACAGCTGTAGCCATGATGCTAGCTCAATTTACTAAGTAACCGAAATTGAGTACTGACTGCTTAGCGACGAATACTAATAAACACAAGTAAAGAATACAGACACAAGCTAGTGGTGACCAGTCTTATCTAGTTAACTGGCAAAGAATAAATCAAAAATGTAAATGACTAAAAACTCTCAATAATTAACACAATGGGTACGGCGGCTACCCAGGAGCGAATAAAATCGTGTGGCGTTACCAAGAATAAACTAGAGTTAAGTACTCTATGGATTGATAAAGCAAAATTCACTTGCTAAATTAAGGGTAAACACCAGTAAGCTTGTGCCTATAAACTTTAATGATAAATACCTAAATATGAATGAGTGAGCACTATCTCGTGAATAGCTTTAGAGCTAGGAGTTAATATCCTGGAATGAGGTCGCCAATTGTCACGGGGTTTTTATAATGACACGGTAATTTTTGATATAAATGGTTAAATATTATTTAAATTGATAATAATATTCAATAATATTGAAGAGCAGAGACAATGGTTGTCTTGCTACATCAAGCAACGATTACTTTACGTTGGCTTAGCACGATTCTCTGAGAACGAGAATTTATAAACTTCCTCAACAGTACACAGCAGAGACTAATTACTCACAATTGCTGAATTACTGTACTGTTAGCCTCTGGAGAAAGTTACATCACCCCTGACAATAAATAACTAATACTAATAATAATAACATCAGGTTCTTGCTGATGCATTAACTCCTGGCACAACGGATTCTAAGTTAATACAAGACTGGTCTAAGTACCAGTTATGAATAGTAAAACGTTTATGCAAGCTAGGAGCTATATGGGAAATAAGCTTAATTATGGAGAAATGAAACAAGATTTTTACTCTACATTAAGCTCAAGAAATAGAACTGTTAAATTTATTAATTACAAAAATAAATTCAACATTACATTTCAAATCAAATCAATGAGACGCACTCGCTCACTCACACAGAAGCTAAATACTTACGCCTAGGAAAAACACCTTAACTAAGCTCTTAAAACTACAAAATACACAAAAGAAATACCAGTCGATGAATGCTATGTATCACCACTAAGGTGGGAGGACTGGATACTGTCTCAGTGGAGCCTGGGTGCTAGCGACCTCTCACACTTCTTGGAGCACAGGACCTTCCTCCGTCACAACAAACACAAGACTGAATTCAAATCGTGGGAAAGAAAGGCGGAGCGCTAAGCCGTATTTTCTAACGGTCGAGTGAACGAAACGCGCCCAAAACAATCGCTCATCGGAAGCGCTAATGTCTCACACAGAGACGATCACGTATGACAATGAAAAACTGATTTGACAAAGCTTCCGTCCGAATGAGCGGTTAACTGAACGAAAAACAGTGAGTTTTCCACTAATAGTTCGTGGCCTCTCACAAAAAGGGAAATGTCGCGAATTGATTCGTGACAATTACCAACTGTTTTTTATTCATCAATGACCTTCAAAGCTGTACATCTAACCTAGTCCACTCATAAGCCGATGACTCCACCCTTCACGCTTCCATTTGCCTCGCACAGTGTCCATCTCGGCAGTTACGTCAACAAACAAAGGATGAGGCTATGACAATCCTAATGTCTGACTTGGCTCATATCTATGACTGGGGTAAAAGTAATGTTATTTTTAATGCATCAAAAACTCATTTCTTACATCTGTCAACGTTACAAAACCTTCTGCAGGAGTATTCTCTATTTTTTTTTTTTTTTTGCAATATCCAGCTCAATCCTTTAACATCTTTAAACACACCTGTGGTTTCATTCTCTCGGGATTTATCTTGGAAAGATTATATTACCTCTCTTGTAAAATTTGCTTCCAAGAAATTAGGTGTGCTAAGCCGACTCCGTGTCTTCTTTACGCCTGCAAATTTGTTGACTTTATACATGGGTTTTATTCGCCCCTGTGTATAATACAGCTCACACGTGTGTGGAGGCTTCCCACATACAACTTTTTTCAACAAGGAGGAGTTAATGGGTTTTTGTCTCATTAATTCTCCTCCTATTGGCTCCCTTCAACCTCCATCTCTTCATCACACTTTTGCATCTTTATCTCTTTTCTATCGCTGCTTCAATGGTCACTGCTCCTCTGAACTCTCTGCTTGCATCCCTCCACCACTACGGTGGGCGTGTAACACCCGTCTAACAACAATCTCTCATCCCTTTTCTGTCAAACTCTCTAATGGAAGAGTTAACCGTTACTCCCAGTCCTTCATGTATACATCAGGTCAGCTCTGGAACTGTCTCCCTCTGTCTGTATTTCCTACTGCCTATGATCTCCAGTCTTTCACAAATGCAGTGTGTCCAGGCATTTCGAAATGAACAGATCATGAATTTGGCTCTCTCTTAACGTGTTTTTGTTCTTTCTTGGAGGAATAATTTGTAGGCTCCTCATCTTTGACTCCTTCTTCCTTGAGAAAATAAAAGCAAGGCCGTCGCCTAATTTATTCTCCGGGAAACCAAACATCAATCTACCTACCAGAAAATCACACTCACCCACCCTCCTACAAAGATCACTCTCCGGTCCTGCCAACCCTACCCTCACCTTCCACTATCCCACTATACCAATGCATCCAACTCCACTCTGCCCATATATATATATATATATATATATATATATATTGCCAGACGCCTCAATCCCGTTTGGGGTGGCCACAAACAAATCGCCTCCAAGTCGCCCTGTCCCCCGCCATTTCACTGCCCTGCTCCCAACTCACACCCCCCTCTCGCATATACCTCTCCACCCCATCCCTCCATCTCATCCTCGGCCTCCCCCTCCCTCTTCCCCCCTCCACCTCACTCACATACACTCTCTTCGTCAGTCTTTCACCCTCCATCCTCTCCACATGGCCAAACCACCTCAGTGTGTTCCTCATAACGCTTCCTATCACATCCACATCAACACCACAACGCTCCTTTATATCTGCATTCGTCAGCCTGTCTCTCCATGTGACTCCACAGGCTCCTCTTAAATAACTCATTTCCACTGCTCGCAATCTTGACTTGTGTCCTTCCAACAACGTCCAAGCTTCACTTCCGTACGTTAGAGTTGGTATCACAATACTGTCATGTAGTAACTTTTTCACTTCCATGCTCACTTCCCTACTTCTTATCAATACTTTCAGAGAACCAGCAACCTTTCTTCCCTGCTGTTCCCTTTCAAGCACTTCACCCTCCAAACCTCCATCCTTACTCATCACACTACCCAAGTACTTAAACGTACTCACATTTTCCAATTCCTCACCATCCAACCTCGCTATACATTCACTGACTTCACCTCTCTCAAAGACCATCACTTTACTCTTCCATGCATTCACCTTTAGATTCCGTTTCTTACACACTCTCTCAAACTCATCCACCAAGCCTTGCAGCTCCCCTTTGTCTTCACTCAACAACACAGTATCATCTGCAAACAACAGTACAGGGAGTTTCCAAACACTATCCTCTCTCACCAGGGCCACTCCAACATCCACTACCCTACCTTGTACCTCTTTTCTTACCCCATCCATGTACAGATTGATCAACCATGGAGACATGACACATCCCTGTTTCAAACCAACTTTCAAAGAGAAAAATTCACTTAGTTCACCATCCACACGCACTGCAGCCTTAGCACCATCGTCCATACTCTTCACAGCATTCAACAACTTCCCATCTACTCCATATATTCTTAACACTTTCCACAATCCTTGTCTATCCACCCTGTCATATGCTTTCTCCAAATCCATGAAAGCCGCATACAACTTCTTTCCCTTCTCTAGAAACTTTTCCACTAAAGATCTAAGAATGAATATCTGATCTACACAACCTCTTCCCTTCCTAAAGCCTCCTTGTTCTTCTCCAACTAATTTCTCTGTCCTTTCTCTAACTCTGTCAATAAGTATCCTACCATACACTTTTCCTATTATACTAAGAAGACAAATGCCCCTATGATTACCACACACTTCTTTTTCCCCTTTTCCTTTGTACAATGGAATAATTATACCTGACTTCCAATCCTCCGGGACTCTACCTTCCTCCCAGGCCAATCTGCACATCTTCCACATCCATTCTACTACTATCTCTCCCCGATGCTTCAGCATTTCACCACACACTCCATCAATTCCTGGGGCTTTCCCCGATTTAACTTTCTTCATTGCTTCCACAACTTCTATCCTACTATTTCCCCACTCCACGTTCGCCTGACATGCATCTTCCTGCAAGCAAATCACTGTGCGATGGGATATAGTTAAGCATGGGAGTCACAAACAGGGCGATGAAAGATGAGAGGGTATGTTTAAAGTAAAGAATGGGTTGAAGGGAAAGAGCGGATGAGAAGGGATGCATAATAGATTATGTATTGATGAAAGGTGTGGGAATAGTTGCCTTGCATGAGCCAGCATATCCACCTTACTTATTGTCTTCTGTATATTATTATGTTCACTCAGTGAAAGTGAGCGGTATAAGTTTGATATTTTAAGTTGCAGTTTCATATATGTATGCTAAATGAGCTTTACCAGGAGAAAGGTAACACGGACGAGTTCGTTCGTGAAACCATGCAAAAGTAGTTTGACAGACCTGGAATGGGGCCTCTCAATGTGGGTTGGTTTAGAGATCAATCTGGATTTTTTGTTTTTATGTGTCCGACTCTGGGTAAAGGCTTCAAGGCCTATTTATCGGGGGCGGTGGCCTATCCCAAGGCCCATTAGTCCTCCTACACCTCCACGTGTCACTACTTCGGTGCTAACACCCACCATCCATTTTGAATATATGCTTGGGCTATCTCATACAGGACTGGTGTACTGGTATTGACGGTGGTATTTTTACGACATGTTGGCGGGTCTTCTGGTAGATCAGGAAAGTCTGCTTTTATGAAATATAAATCTATAACCCATCTAATCCAGCACATATTCCCACAAATCTTTCCCACAGCCAGGCATTCCTGAGAAAATGATGAAAATCGTCTATTTTTAAACCTTCATATCTCATTTAATAATGAACCAAAAAAAAAAAAGAAAAAAAAAAAGAGTGTCCTAATACCAGTCCTTTGACTTCAATCTGACTACATCAGATGGTCCGTGAAGTGCGTGTAGAGAGGGAGTGAGTGGGCAATGGGGGCGATTTTTATTGTAGTTTTGCTGGTGTCCGTATGTGTGGCAGAGGTTCATTGACACAACTAAGGCTTAGAATAGCCCTCCACAATAATAACAGTTCGATAACACATCAGGAAGACATAATCCACAACAAACACTATTTATGTGAAAAAATTTCCATAGTCGGGCGCACTTGCTGCTGGGAGGCCAGTCACCATAGCAACGACCTTGATGCAGGCTGTCTGCTTGCCTCATCACCACACTGCCTTACAGACAGACAGACAGACACACACACACACACACACACACACACACACGATATGTATGTTTGGCTTGCACTCACTCGATTCTGGCACCGCTGTGCATCTAGAAGTCTGGGTATTACAACTACTACAAATGCTACTATTATTACTACTACTACTACAACTACCACTACTACAACTACCACTACTACAACTACTACCACTACTACTACTACTACTACTACAACTACTGCTACTACAACTACTACTACTATAACTACTACTACCACTACTACTTCAAATACTACTACTACTACTACTACTTTTTTTTTAACAATTTCTAAAAAATCACCTCCATCCAGTTGTGAATAATATTGTGAAGATCAAAACCAACCTTCCTAATACAGTTGACCATTTGGAGTTGTAATGTGAAGGTTAACACTAACCCTCATATTGCAATCCGTTGGCCCCAAGCATGCCAACTGTGGTGGTTACCAACCATCTACAATTACAATTATTATTTTATTTTTTATTTATTGATATTACAGTGTAAATAAAGACATTAAACTATTGGAGTCGCTGGTCTATGCGACTCTCGGCCACTGTAGCTTCGTAATCCATATCCGCCAGAGAGACAGGCCCGAGGGCTGACGATCTTGTGCCCCTGAGACATAGCAGAGCAGACCTCACGAGGGAGAATGAGAGTCGACATCTCATCCAGGCCATAACAGAACTCTGCGGTTGACGTTTCTTCTCAGGAAGAACCTCTGCCAGTCTCGAATACAATATCACTGCCTCTGGACCCATCCTACCTGATGTTGTGAACACAAGGGGAGTGAATTGACCGTGGTCCACATGTTGGATCCTTTCTTGATAATTTCTATTTTTTTCTTGTTCATTCCTCTTGTGTGCAGCTTCGAGAGACAGTTCACAACGACATGCTGCCATGGGATCGAATATCCTGAAGTCGAAGAACGCCCTCTGGCCAAGTGTCCAGAAACCTCTGGCACTGACATCCACTCTTGCATCATTTGATGGGTTTGCTGTTCTGTGGGTGAAGTGCTCGCCGTCCAGGGGTAGCAGAGCTGGCTCAGACGTGACATCATGACATATTTCCTGCAGCATTTTGGCAGTGAGATCGCGTAATTCATCGTGTCAGATGCAAACAAAGCCTCCCTTCTTGCATACCATTCGATGGTTTGCATCAAAGGCAGTGCCACAGGCACAGTGTTGAGGTAGGTTCTCTATTGGCCACCCATATCTCAAGGCTAAGGTGTCAATAAAATCTTGTTTGTTGAAGTGAAAGACTTTTGTCTTGAGAGACAGGGTTGTGAGCCAGCTCGATGCCCCAGCCTCCTGTGCAATTTCAACTCTTCTGCACTGGTCTGGTGTTAGATGTTCGATTATGTGCTGCAGCTGGTCTTTTTGTCTTGCTTCACGCTCCTTGCTTATCTGTGTCTTTGTGTCTTTCAGTCGTTGGTGGTCGATTTCACTCACCTCAACCTGTACGCAGATCTTCTGTGACAAGGATTCGGTGAGCCTGAGTGAATTTCTCTGTTCATAGCTTGCCACGACTATTGGATTTATAATGCCAAGGCCTCCCATCCTGGGTGGTAGTGCTAGAAGGTCCCTTTCTTCTGGTGTGGGGATGTGGCCATTGGTTAGAGATGAGAGAAATGAATCCCTGATTGCATCCTCCAGTGGTTGTGGCAGCAACTCGATGTCTAGTATGGTCTTCATCACGAAGGGCCAATTGTGCTTTACACCATAGGTAAATGCACTGTATGCTGCATGAGGTTCTGTTTTTACGTGGCTGGATAGTGTATGAATTTCTTCTACCCATGTCTTTACCTTATCACTCACATATTTGTCTTTGAATTCCTTAGTTCCAATCACAGCACCTAGATGCCTCTGACCTTCCTTGGTCACTAACACGTTTGTGCCTCTAAATGCCTCTTGTGCATCTTGATAGTAAGCTGGTTTCACGATCAAGATGGACTTACTTGCATTAGGGTAGTAACCTATTTCAGGGCCATGAGATGTTACAAGGTCCCACCATTTCCTCACATCCTCAACCTTGCCAGCACACATGAGATCATCTGCATAGGCTACCTGTTTTACATTGGTGGCCTCGTATTTGATCTGTTGTTGCAGCACTGTCATCGCCAGGGCGTACATAGCCATGGCAACGGGGTCCCCCTGGGTAGTTCCTTCTGTGGACTGGATTACATCGACATCGTGAGCCGTTGTCTTACGCACAATGTAGAGGTCTGCTGGTTCTCTGTAGGTGTTTTCCACATATTGGGCAAATGCTGGGCATTTAACCTTGATATTGTGCAGCATTGCCTCCCAGTTGATGGAATTAAATGCATTTGAGGCATCAACTAATAATACTGCCTGACAGTCCTCTTCCCTAAATATTTTCCTCATGGAGTGAACTGCTGCCTCACCTCCTGCCTGCTGGCCTGCACACACCTAGAGGCTGCCAACTGCCTGCTTCACATCATCTTTCACCACCTTCATGATGCATTTTCCTATAATCTGTCTTAAGATTTCACCCACCCTGATGGGCCTGCATCCAGGATTCTTATCAAGGGAGATTAGTCTGCAAGCCGTCAGTGCTTCGATGTTACTGCACTGACTTGAAGCCAGCTTTCTCGCCAGTGAGGCAATGGTGTTACATAGGTCTGTTGCTGCCTCCCCAAATTTGATGTTACTGAGGATTACTTGCCAAGATTTTGCATCCAGGCCTGATGGTCCTGCCCCTCCTTGTGTGTGCATTGCCTTCCGCCACTCCATACCTCCAGTTATCCTGTCAAATATGATGGGATTGGGAGGAGTGTAGTTGCCGTCAAGCTTTGACTGGGCACTTGCTTGTCGTGCAGTCGGGTGTTTTTCTTTTAGTTGTTGCATTGTTTCATCTGTCAGGTCAAGTACTCCGTTTGGTGATTCAGCTGACAGAGATCTTGTTGCCATCGAGACCTTCCCCTGTCTCATCTTGCTGCCAAAAATACTTGCCACATCGTTGGTATTCTGATTTCTTCTGCCTCGGTTGTTTATTCTCATCTGCAAGGCCCTTGCTTCCTCAAGTAGGTTGTCAATTTCACCTCTTTTCCATGTTTCAACCCGCCTTTGGATGGCCTTAATATTTTCTGCAATGCTAGCTCTTGGGCGGGTCTTGTTGAGGAAGAGATGTGGTATTAGTGCAAGGACCTTAAGAGAGAATGAGGCAATGGGTGTGTTATTGTTGTAGTTGGCTATCAGGCGAGTGATTTCCTTGATCATGTCAGTTGTAGCATTGCATTTGGGAGGTTCAAAAAGGTTACTTGACAACCATCCAACTATTTCATTACATGTGGTGTTCACCCAGGTTACTGCATTTTCTCGGGATTTGCCCATCCAGTATATATGTGGGACGACCTTCTCGCACAGACCTTTGAGGCTGTTCTGCTTCCTCGTTGTTTGTGTCACTACCGTTCTGAGAACGTATAATACCTGGATGATTCCCTCTTTCATGCACTCCTCTGTGGTGGTCTTCATCCTGAGTTTCATTTCTATTATAAACTTCATGATGTTCCTAACCCCCAACTTCACTACTATTCACTTCCCCATGGTGATTTAACCCACCCAGCGCTTCCATATCTCTCGCATCTTGGCGTCCATCCCTATCCCTCACGGGGTCTTTCACCACCACACATGACCGTGTGATTGTGCATATTGTCAGTGACCGCCCCATCAATTTCCATGTCACCAGTGTCGCCTGCCATGTTGGAAGCGGTCAAGTGCCGCTTCTGGTGAGCTGTGATTCCCTAACACATTCATACAGAAAGGTCCTATCCTACAGTATGTACACGGTGACCTATTTGTTGCACATGAGCACCTGATACACTTATGCTGCTTACTGGAGCACTGACAACAATACTGTGGCATGGCCATCGTGTTAAAGTTTTTATACTGTGGTACAGTATTAATAATAATAATTATGGTTACTTTTTGTAGTACTTTTAAATGAAAATTAAATATCTTGTTACCAGAACTACTGTTTTACTATAAGAATTTTAAATTTATATTTGATATAAATGAAGAATGTGCTTTTTTTTTTTCTATTTTTGCAGATAATATGATTAAGTTATGAAGCAGTTTGCTCGTTTTTCTCTAGTTTTACATATCAGTTAATATCTAATTGTTCTGTCTTATACTAATAATCGACTGAACTGATAATGTTATGTATTTAAAGTTTGATGTGAAGTAAACCAACGCTTCTTTGTTCAAGGGTTAAGTAGGTGGCCAATTGGTGTGGTGCAATACTGCGGAGCCTTGTTTACTGGTACTGGGTCTTCAGGCGTTAAGGTGTAGGGGTGAGGGTGGTGTGTTGGCGTAGCGGCAGTGTGTGTGTGTGTGAGATACTGGGTCTTCGGACGCTATGGTATGGGGGTGAGTGTGGTATGGTGTGTGGTGTTGGGACAGTGTGTGTGCGTGTGTGTGTGTTGGTGTTGTGACATGTGATGTGTGGTTGTGGTGTGTTGTGGGGGTAAGATAGAGGCACCTTGGTTTACTAAGGCACATTGGCATTAATAAGATTTGTTTAGTATTTCTTTTGAATACAAAAGAGAATTTTGAGAGGGTTGAGTAAGTAGTTCTAGTTTGTAATTTTATGGAGTTTGCATTAGTCCTATTAGATAGATATTATATTAAAAATACTCTTATTACTCTTGTATTTAATAATAATGGTGTATTTAAAACTAGGGTACTATGTTTAAATTTGTTATTTAATTGAAGTTATATATATTAATTTTTTATACTAAAATTAAAGTTTTAATTATTACTGTACTATTTATTATTATATTACTCATCTACTGTGATTGGTTATATATTTATATATATATATATATATATATATATATATATATATATATATATATATATATATATATATATATATATTTATATGATGTGATTCTATGTATATGTTTTATAGTTATTTAAGAATAGTCATTGTGTGTGTGTCAGTATGTATGATGTGTTTACATTACAGTGTCATCTAAGATGTGTATAAGATTCCCTACCTAAATGTTTTTGTATGCCACACTTCTATACCACCTGGCTATGCTGGTGGTGTGTATGTAGGAGATTGTTGTAAAGTTAGTGGTAGTAGTTGTTGTATTTAGTGTTTGGTACAGTGTTTATAGATTGTATTATTAGGTGGTGTGTATGCTAGTGATCAGTGGGTGATATTCAGTGTGTGGTAACAGCTGATGTGTTAGGGAAATGGAGTTAGTGTTCCAAGGATAATGCAGTGAGCAAGAGGTGTGTGACAGGCATCCCACGTCTCATTGTTATTTGTGGACAAAGTTAATAACTGAAAAATAGGCTTCAGGGAGGTGCTTATTTTGTAAGTGAGGGTGGGGATACTTATATTCTGGGTGTGTGGGGCAGCGCACATGTGGTGGCGGGGTCCCGGGTGGCTGATGATATAACGTATGGTGTTGACACCAGTCCAGATAACCCTCTCAGGTCAGCACCTCGCTCGCTAACGGTCCCTGCACACACACACACACCCTTCCTCCCCCCCACACCGTAGTTTTCACAATTTTTCATATTTTCCAAGCTATATATAGTTGATATTTAAGATTTTCTTTCACATATGCATCGGTGACCACTTTATGCTGGAGTGGGTATGAATTTCCAAGAGCCCACAATCATTTTTACTATGATTTCGAGACGATAACACGGAGCGCCTGGCACATGTCTTCTCACTCCACCACCCAGAACACTACTACTATCTATCTATCTATTGCCAGACACCTCAATCCCGTTCAGGGTGGCCACAAACAAATCGCCTCCACTTCTCTCTGTCCCCCGCCATTTCACTGCCCCGCCTCCAACTCATACCCCCATCTCTCATATACCTCTCCACCCCATCCCTCCATCTCATCCTTGGCCTCCCCCTCCCTCTTCCCCCCTCCACCTCACTCACACTCTCTTCGTCAGTCTTTCACCCTCCATCCTCTTCACATGGCCAAACCACCTCAGTGTATTCCTCCTAACGCTTCCTATCACATCCACATCCACACCACAACGCTCCTTTATATCCTCATTTGTCAGCCTGTCTCTCCATGTGACTCCACAGGCTCCTCTTAAATACATCATTTCCACTGCTCTCACTCTTGACTTGTGTCCTTCCAGCAACGTCCAAGCTTCACCACCATACGATAGAGTTAGTATCACAATACTGTCATATAGTAACTTTTTCACTTCCATGCTCACTTCCCTACTTCTTATCACTGCTTTCAAAGAACCAGCAATCTTTCTTCCCTGCTGTACCCTTTCAAGCACTTCACCCTCCAAACCTCCATCCTTACTCATCACACTACCCAAGTACTTAAAAGTACTCACATTTTCCAATTCCTCACCATCCAATCTCGCTGTACATTCACTGACTTCACTTCTCTCAAAGACCATCACTTTACTCTTCCCTACATTCACCTTTAGATTCTGTTTCTTACACACTCTCCCAAACTCATCCGCCAAGCCTAGCAGCTCTCCTTCGTCTTCACTTAAGAACACAGTATCATCTGCAAACAATAGTACAGGGAGCTTCCTAATACTACCCTCTCTCACCAGGGCCACTCCAACTCCACTACCCTACCTTGTACCTCTTTTATTACCCCATCCATGTACAGATTGAACAGCCATGGAGACATGACACATCCCTGTTTCAACCCAACCTTCAAAGAGAAAAATTCACTTAGTTCACCATCCACACCCACTGCAGCCTTAGCACCATCATATATACTCTTCACAGCATTCAGTAACTTCCTATCTACTCCATATATTCTTAATACTTTCCACAATCCTTGTCTATCCACCCTGTCATATGCATTCTACAAATCCATGAAAGCCGCATACTTCTTTCCCTTCTCTAGAAACTTTTCCACTAAAGATCTAAGAATGAATATCTGATCTACACAACCTCTTCCCTTCCTAAAACCTCCCTGTTCTTCTCCAACTAATTCCTCTGTTCTTTCTCTAACTCTGTCAGTAAGTATCCTACCATACACTTTTCCTATTATACTAAGAAAACAGATGCCCCTATATTTACAACACACTTCTTTTTCCCTTTTTCATTTGTACAAGGGAATAATTATACCTGACTTGCAATCCTCCGGGACTCTACCTTCCTCCCAGGCCAGTCTGCACATCTTCCACATCCATTCTACTACTATCTCTCCCCCCTACTTCAGCATTTCACCACACACTCCATCAATTCCTGGGGCTTTCCCCAATTTAACTTTCTTTATTGCTTCCACAACTTCTATCCTACTGATTTCTTCCTGTCTTCTCACCTCGCTCCTTCTCCCAGCCATTCCCCAGCCGCTTATACTTGCATTACTTCCATCCTCTATGTTCAACAATTCCTTAAAGTGTTTTCTCCATCTGCTCACTTTTTCTCCCTTCTCCATTAGTAATCTACCATTTTTATCTTTCACTCCCCTGCTAACTTCACTTCCACCCAGTCTTACTCTTTTCACCTCTTTCCAGAACATTTTCTTACAGTTCCTCCACTTTACACTCAAGTTCCTTCCAAATTCCTCATCCGGTCTCTTCTTACTCTCTCTTACTAATCTTTTCACCTCTTTCTTTCTTTCTACATATAACTCTCTCTTCCGCCTCTCAACTTCTTCCACGCCCCTATTTCTCATCCATTCATTGTATGCTTTCTTCTTTTGTGCCACAACCTGTCTCACCTCTTCATTCCACCACGCTGTTCCTTGCACACCCCTCCGTCTTCTCTTCATCCCACACACCACATCACATGCTGTACATATTTCTTCTGTAAATATCCTGCACACACCTTCCACGTCCCCCATCTGCTCCAATTCATATTTGCCCAATCGTTCCTCCACTTCTGTCATATACTCTGCCTTTTTCTCATCCTCTTGTAACCTTTCCACTCTTCTTACAAATATTCCTTCTTCTCGTCCTTCCCTTCTTCTATTTCTCCATTCTAATTGGACCTTGATTCTGGCCATCACCAAGTAGTGGTCAGAAAGTCCACTCCTCCAACCTCTATAAACTCTTGCATCCATTACACATTTTCGCATCCTTTCATCCACACACACATAATCAATCATTGCCTTCCTTTCATTCGGTTCACCACCCACCCTTCTCATCACTCGCCATGTATAACTGTGGATCATTTTGTGCCTGAAGAGGGTATTGGCTATCACCAACCCCCTCCCAGCACAAATGTCCACTAACACACTGCCTTTCTCATCTATCTCAGCAGGCATACCCCACTCACCAACTATTCTATCCACCTTCACATTCCCTCCTTTACCATTTATATCACCGATCAAAAACACTCTCTCATTCCTCCCAAACTTTTCCATGCACACTTCCACATTTGTCCAGAACTCTTCTCTCACTCTGCTTGCACGATCTTGCATTGGCGCATACACACACACAATCGCCCACATTTGTATTCAAACTTTCAATCTTACCCACACAATCCTTAACCCAACTGATCCATACTCTCATGCTCTTCTTCCATCTTTTACTCATAACTATACATACTCCTTCTTTTGCCCTCTCATTCTCACCTACTCCTGCACATATACCCCATCCATACTCACATTCTCTCACACTCTCTCCTCTCCATTTCGTTTCAGTTATTCCGCATACATCAACTTTCGCACCCTCAAGCACCTGGACAATTTCTCTCTCTTTCACCTCATCATTCGCTCCCCTTACATTCCAAGTTCTACTACTACTACTACTACTATTATTACTACTACTACTACCACTACTACTACTACTACTATATAAAACCTAAAAAAAAAATATTGTGAACAAAATACTTATTCACGTTCTGTCCATAATCGAAAATACTGTATTTTCCACTAGAACAATTTTTTCCCCCTGTTTTAGAATTTATCATCATAATAAATATGCACACATGAATACTTTCAATATAAAATAAGGCACTGATTTCATCGTGAAATAAAACGTTTTGCTTCCATTATTTACGTAAATAAACAGAACAGTGGCACGAGGCACAGTATTTCCTCCTCCCTTCTTCCCTCCCTCCTCCCTTTCTCCACTCCACTACATTTTCCTCTATAACTTTTTTTTTCCTGTGATTTGTACTTCATCATAACAAACATACACACAAGAGAACTTTCAATAAAAAATAAGGCACTAATTTCATCATGAAACAACCTTTCTGCTTCCATTATTCACATCAATAGACAGAGGGGTGGCACGAGGCTTGACGCATCTCATTTCCTCCTCCCTCAATCCTCCACCTTCTCCCTTTCTCCACTCCCTTCCTCCTCTTCCATCTCCTCATCTGTGCCATTATCCCCCTCTCCAGGATCATCAATACCCTCTGAACCATTCTCATCATCGGAAATACCAGATGAACGTACAGGGAGAAATGATGGGTGCAGTGGAGGACTCATATCCTCCACCTTTCTCACGTGACGCATACATATCGACACTCATTACGGCGTCACTTTCCTGGGAGGAAGAGTCATTTTCTACATTCACAATTGGCAAAATGTCACCTCACGTTCTCTCCCTATTGCACTATCACTAAGGCCTTTTCTTTTCTGGTCTTTGGACTTCATTGATGTTGAAGTCGGTGGCTATGGGTGCTAAGCCAAGGATCTGGACACAAGGAAAATTTTTGCGTAGGTCTATCCTTTACAAGGTAGGAAGGTAACTGAAGCATGACTCAGATGCATGCAGGAGGGTTTTCAGTGGCTGCATGTGGTGGAAATAACCAGCAGAATAATCGAACAATGCCATGAAGTGCTAGATCATGTATACATGTCACCTGGATGGCCCCGGGTGGACATGTATACATGACACGTGGACGGAATGGGTTAAATTGTTCCCTGCCCCAGCCGGGATTCGAATCTGGTCCATTAGGACTGCAGGCTGCCTTGCCACGGATTCAGCTATCAGGATATTTTTTTGGAATATCTGTCAAACATTATAATTTCTTTATATCTCTTTAGACAGCATGATTTCTATGAATGCGTGTGCGAGGGAAGGGGGAATGAGAGATAGGTAAGCAGTGTTGTAATGTATAAAGAAAGATGAATAGAGGGCTTCCTACCCCATGCCTTTCCACTGTCCCTTTTATCCACTTACTTTCCTTTACTATAACTACTAGTCCCATTCCACATGCCCTAGAAGTTTGGGTTTAATTTAATTTACAAGATTATACAACGGTAATGGTTTAACAGTTAATCCAGTTTCAAGAGGAGTTTTATATATATATATATATATATATATATATATATATATATATATATATATATATACAGAGTACATGATCCTCCTTGTATGTGAGGAACTTTTTTTTTTATTTTTGTGTATTTTTTATTAGTACACGAATTGAACTCCTTGTAAGCGAGATGGGCAGCGAAGAGTGGCCCATATCCAGTGTTACCCTGAGCACGCAACATTGCCACCCCAAGAAGAGCCAACCACCAGTGATGGAGATTGGATACTTGTTGATGAGCCATTTCCTGGGGAGGATCATGAGGATGATGCGATGTCTGAGGTGTCAGAAATAGATTTTGAAAGGTTTATGAACATAGTCAGTGCATTAGCTAGTGAAAGTGTCGAAAGTGCTGGTGACTAGAGTGGTGAGGAAGGTGGTGTGTCAAGTGGTGCAGGAGTTGCATGTTAGGGTTCCAAGACAATTCGCCATCAAGACAATTTTCCATCAGATAATTCTCCATCAAAACATGGACGATTCCCCGTCAGTATAATTATTATTAATTAATCAATACTTTAATAACTGTATTTCAGGGAGATCCATAAAAGTCAATATTCAATAGCGTAGGCTTAGGATATTATTTATCAGCTGCACCTTTAGTCAATATTGACTAAAGGTGCAACTAATAAATAATATCCAAAGCCTATGCTATTGAATACAGACACTGATGGTTATTAAAGTATTGATTCATTAATAATAAGTATACTGTATTTATAGAATGATGGGGAATTGTCCAGGGTGCAAATTCTCCTGACGGGGAATTGTCCATGTTTTGACAGGGAATTGTCTGATGGTGAATTGACTTGACAGCGAATTCTCTCCTGCATCACTCAACACATCGCCTTCCTCTCCACTCTGGTCACCAGCACTCTTGACACTTTCACAAGCTAATGCACTTACTTCGTTCATAAGTTCTTCAAAGTCTATTTCTGACACCACAGACATCGCATCATCCTCTTGATCCTCCCCAGGAAATGGCTCATAGACAAGTCTCCACTCTCCATCACTGGTTCTTTAATTAACTTGTTTCTTCCTTGCTGTAGTCGCCTGTGAATTATTCTAGCATCACCCATAGCTGTGTTCATTAATGACAGCAAACTGTCTTGTTATTGTTGTGATGGCGAATTGACTTGATGCCAAATTGTCCCGAAAACAAGTGGTGCAGGAAACAATTCGCCTATTGTCCTCTTGAGTTAAGGTGAGCAGCCATATTCTTGTTGGTTTAGTTAAGCCATATCCTTGTTTTCTTAGTAGTCATAATCTTGTTGGTTTACTTCATCTTATGTAATACGTCTTAGATAGTTTCCCTGTACAGTACAATACTTAGGTCTGAAAGGAGTCTCAAGGGTTACCCATGAAGGAGAGTTCCACCCATATGTAATTTTTCCCATAAGTTTATGTGTTCACAGTACGCGAATTCCTAGTACATGACGTCCTATGCCGCCCATAAACTCGCGTACTGTGGGTACCTACTGTATAATACATATATATATATATATATATAGCCCCTTAATGCCTAATCGCATCACTTGATGCAATGAGAGTTTTATTCCAAATTGCCTAATTGCATCAACTGAGCGGGGCCTGTAAATAACTGTGGAGTGCTTCCTCTGCCCGGATTATGATGCACATGGCTTCAGGCTAAAGAGAACTCACCCCTGAGGTGGTGGGAGAGGGGATCAGACCAATGCATCTGGCAATAAACTCTCTAAGGCAAGAGTTAACCGTTACTCCCAGTCCTTCATTTATGCAACTGGTCAACTCTGAAACTGTATTTCTGTCTCCCTCTGTCTGTATTTCCTACTTCCTATGATCTCTAGTCTTTGAAACGCAGTGTGTCCAGGCATCTCGAAATGAACGGATATTGAATTTGGCTCTCTTTTGTATTGTTTTTGTTTTTTCTTTAAGGAACGGTTTTGCCGGCTCCTGCCATCTTACTCACATAAAAAAAAAAAAATAGGCGGGGGGGGCACCCCCCCTTTGGTCTGCCTCTGTGCCACCCTCTACCCCACTTCCTTACTCCCTCCTTGTCCCTCATCACCCTCCCCCTACTCCACGCACCTGCATCTCTTCTCCCACCACCACCTGTGTCCCTTCCCACCCAATCTCGCCCCTCCTCCCACCCTGCCAGCCTTGTGTTCCCCCAGACCCCAACCCATCCCTCTCTCATTGTCCATCACTATCCTCCCACTCCCTACAGACCCCTGAGAGGTAACAGGCCACCAAGATGTTACAGAACACAATGAAGTGCTTTCTCTTCATGTGAAAAGTTGGTTATTTTTTCAACCCCTGTACCTATATGCCTACTCGCCACAGCCTACATTATCTCCCTACAGCCTAGTAATCTCCTTGCAGAAACATTTTCTCCTTGCAGAAACATACCCTTCATTTTACATCATGGCCCACACCAACGCATAAGGCCTGGGCATACCTCAACACTGAGGCTGGCTGCAATCCTTAGAAGATTGACTTTCATTTTTTTTTCCCATTTTTTACAAATTTTCTCTTTTTTCTTCAATGCCGTTTTCATCTCGAAATGTAATAGATAATTTACTTTAGAAATGCATGTATTTCATGTAAAAATGATAAAAATAAAATTTGTACCATTTTTATATAAACCCCCAAAGGTATGTCTTAAAAATCCCAGGACATGTCTGTAGTTAAGGTACTATTCCCAATGCTGTGTATCTAGGGTTAAAGGGATATATATATATATATATATATATATATATATATATATATATATATATATATATATGGAGAGAGAGAGAGAGAGAGAACGTCAATGAAGACTATAGTGTAGGGCAAATAAACATTTATACTTCTAGAACAGCACTGCCACTGTATGTATTCAGTCCAGGAGACAGGATAACCAGTCGAGTGTCTAAAACAACAGCATAATGTCGGAGGTGTACAAAGGTACGATTTTGTTAAATTCAAATATACATTAGTAAGCCAAGGTAAGCCAAAAAGCAGGCAGTGTGGATGCCTACTGTATTTCATCAGCCCCATTAATTTTTCTTCGAGACACTTTTCAATTTTGTATTATTACTTCATGCTTCATTAGTTCTCTTGAAAATTGACAAATGTTCCTTAATCCTAGAAGAGTATCGTTGGGTATCTCAGACCCGACGAGGTCTGACATTTCTTTGTTTTATGAAGTTACGTTGGTAGTACTGCCAGCTCATTATGTTTACCTTCAGTGTCTACTGAGACGTGGCCAAATGGTGGGTGTGCAGCTCTGTGGTCTAATTCCATAATTGTGGTTTTATGGTTTCTCGGTCTATTAGACCCAACGATATCATTTGGAGGGGTGATGTATAATTTTCATGTGCCACTAGTAAAAGTGAGAAATGACGTAATAACCCTGAATTCTGTGAAATATAAGTTTCAGTGTGTGTTGGTGTAGGACTAGACTTTGCGAGTCAGCCTTTGTTTCTGGGAGGTGTTGTGACGTCTGTTATTAATTAGCTTTATGTATAAAAATAAATATACAATATTGCCTTATAAATTATCTTCCCTTATTCTTTAGATAAGTAGAACCAATAAGGATCATTTAGTAGTCATTATATTCGGTTTACTGCACTAGAAATGCGAGTAGGTAAAAATAAAATCGTTTTCAATCTCCCAGATTTTTCCCTTTATGTAATGTTGTCCTACAGATCGTGGTACTGTAGGCTGGCTGTAAACCAGTCACCTGGCAGCAGGTGGTAAGAATGATTGATAAAGTAAATATGAACCATTTGTGGTAAATAGTTTCTACGGCATAATTGTCTAAGAGATTTTTATTTCTTCAAATTTACATTTTTATATATATTTTGCAGAGATATTCCCTTTTCAGTTTCTCGTTTTCTTCTGTTTGCATAGGTTAAGTAAACTTCAAAGTGTCCCTCCCTGTGAAGGGGGGGAAACAATCTGGCCCCACTATGGAGTGGTACTACTACTCTGCGGCCAGGTTGTGTTAGCAAGAATACTGCCTCCGTATTCCTTGCATGTCATAAAAGGTGACTAAAAGGGGTGGGGTGAGGGGACTAGGGACCCCCTCTTCTGTTTTTAGTTCCTAAAAAGAGACAGGCCAGAGAAAGGGATGGGGGATTGAGTTATCACCGTACCCTGAAGATTGGGTCTATGAATGTTCGTGGATGTAGTACAATTGAGGCTAAAAGGGAGAGAATGTTTGTAAGAAGACAGTTGGATGTGTTAGCTTTGAGTGAAACAAAAATGAAAGGGAAGGGTGAGTCTATGTCTGGAAGTGTGAATGGAAGATTGTCAGGTGTTGATAAAGGAAGGGCGAGAGAAAGTGTGGCCTTGTTAGTGAGTCCGGAAATACAGCAGTTCGTGATTAAATGGAAGGAGGTGTCATCGAGACTGATGTGGGTGAAAGCGAAATTTGAACGTGAGTTGTGGGTGTTTGTGAGTACATATGGGCCTGGTAGTGAAAGGGATGAGGAAGAGAGGGAGTCTTTCTGGAATGATGTTGATGAGTGTCTGCAGAGTTTTCGAGCGAATGTGAATGTGGTAATGATGGGAGATCTGAATGTTAGAGTAGGAAATGTAGCATTTGAAAGTGTAGTTGGTATGCATGGTGTACCTGGAAGAAATGAAAATGGGGAACGAATGATAGGGATGTGCGTTGAGCGAGAGATGGTGATTGGAAATATGCTGTTTAAGAAGAAAGATATTATAAGTATACATGGGTGAGACAGGAGGGTGGAAGGGTTGTTGATAGAGCTTTGATGGACTATGTGGTTGTGTCCAGAAATGTAATAGGAAGTTTGTTGGATGTGAGAGTTCTGAGAGGGGAGGGTGGAGGTATGTCTGACCACTACTTGGTGGAGGGAAAGTTAAGAGTAGGTAAGAGATGGGTGAGAGCTAGGAGGGTTCGGTGTGGCAGGGAGGTTTTGGAAGTGAGTAAGTTGGATAAAAGAGAAATGATAGAGTATTAGGAGAAATTGGAAGATGAGTGGAACGCAGTGAAAGATCAGGAAAATGGCAGTGTGGAGGAGGAATGGCAGTTGTTTAAGAGTGCTCTGGTGGGGCATGCAGAAGAGATGTGTTGTGTGAGACGTGTGGGTGGTGGTGTAAGAAAAGGAAGTGAATGGTGGTGCAAGGAAGTAAGTATGGCTGTGGCTGAGAAGAGACGTGTATATGAAGTGTGGCTGCAGAGGAAGGATGAGGTGTCATATGAGATGTAAAAGGAAAAGAGGAATAGGGTCAGAAGGGCTGTGCATGATGCTAAAGTGGCAGCAGATGAGAGGTGGGGTAGGCGACTGACTGAGAATTTTCAACAAAATAAGAAAATGTTCTGGAAGAAGGTGAAAAGGGTGCGAAAGTGAGAGTCTGGGAAGGAAGAGCGAATAAAAGCAGAGGATGGAAGGATGTTAATTGAGATGGATGCAGTAAGGAAGAGATGGACAGAGTATTTTGAAAGATTGTTAAATGTAGAGGAGGAAAGGGTGGCTGGGATTGTGGCGGATGGAAAGATGCAAGGAATAATTGTGTTGGGAAAGTTGAATGATTCTTTGATCACGAAGGAGGAAGTGAAGGCAGTAAAGGCGATGAAAACAGGGAAAGCTGCGGGTATGGATGGGTGTGCTGTGGAATGCCTGAAGGGTGGTGGTGTGGCTATTGTTGACTGAGTAGTAAGATTGTTGAATGTTTGCTTTGTGAAAGGTATGGTGCCAATTGACTGGGCAAATGCTTGTGTGGTCCCGTTGTATAAAGGCAAGGGTGATAGGTATGAATGTACTAGCTTCAGGGGTATAAGTCTCTTGAGTGTTGTAGGTAAGGTGCATGGTAGAGTGTTAATTATGAGAGTTAGAGAAGGTACAGAGGGAGTGATTGGTGATGAGCAGTGTGGCTTTAGGAGTGGGAGAGGATGCGTGGATCAGGTGTTTGCTGTGAGACAAAGGTGTGAAAAGTATTTAGCGAAAGGCAATGATGTGTTTTGGGCATTCATGGATTTAGAGAAAGCGTATGATAGAATTGATAGGGGGGCTTTGTGGACTCTTTTAAGATTGTATGGACATGATGGTAGGTTACTAAAAGGGGTAAAGAGTTTTTATGTAAATAGTAGAGCCTGTGTAAGAATGGGAAATGCTGTGAGTGATTGGTTTCCTGTGAGAGTGGGGCTGCGACAGGGATGTGTGGTCGCCTTGGTTGTTTGATATTTTTAAATTTATATGGATGGTGTTGTAAGGGAGGTGAATGCAAGAGTTTTAGGTGGAGGTCTGAGTCTGGTGAATGTTGATGGTGGAGAGTGGAATCTGAAGCAGCTGCTGTTAGCAGATGATACTGCACTGGTGGCTGATTCAGAGGAGAGATTGAGACAGTTGGTAGAGGAGTTTGGAAGGGTGTGTGAAAGGAGGACATTGAAAGTCAATTAGAATATGAGTAAAGTGTTGAAGTGCACGAGGTTGGTAGATGGTAGGGGGATGAATATAGTTTTGCATGGTGAGTTGCTTGAGGAGGTAGTGTTTTAAATATTTAGTGTCACATGTTGCTGTGGATGGAAGAATAGATTCAGAAGTGAAGTTTAGAATGAATGAAGTAGGAAATGTGCTGGGAGGAATGAAGAAGGTGTTTAGATGTCGTTCGCTCAGAATGGATGTAGAGAGAAGGCTGTATGAGGGTGTTGTGGTACCGACTGCGTTATATGGGGCTGAAACATGGAATATGGGTGTAGCAGAGAGGAAAAGTTTGAATGTAATGGAGATGAGGTGTCTGAGGAGTATGTGTGGAGTGACGTGTATGGATTGAGTGCAAAATGATGAAGTGCGAAGGAGAACTGGAGTTGTTCAGGAGATGGCTGATAGAGTTGAGCAGAGGGTGTTGCGATGGTTTGGGCATATGGAGAGAATGGATTATGACCGAATGGTGAAAAAGATAACTAGATCTGATGTGAGAGGTGTAAGACTGAAAGGGAGACCACGAATAGGGTGGTTGGACAGTGTGAAGAGAGCGCCGGATGTGAGAGGGATGTCTGTTGAGCAAGGAAGAGTAGCTGTGCGTGACAGAAATAAATGGGGAGAAATTGTGAATGAATAAATGATGACGCAGCCCTGAGGGGATATTCTCCCGCATTTGGTCTGATTAGCTAGTCAGGTCAGATGCGGGTTAGGGGATGGGTCTATTATGATGTGGCAGGAGTAAACCAGCTCTGCTGTCGGGCCCTGCTGCGGATGTCACTGATTTCACTGCACAGTTGACCCCTGTGCTGTGTGGTGCATTGAGGATCTGTCCCTTCTCCCCTTTGGAACTAAGATGCGAATGAATGTGTTTAATTGGATGAGTAAATGGGGAGTGTGTCGTCCTGTCTCGGCTACCTCCCTTTCCTTGGGGGAAGCAGCCTAGGTATATAGATAGATAGATAAATTGTCATTAGAAATATATCTATTTTTTTCCTACCAGGTGTGTTTGACCTGATGATACCAAAATCGTTACAAAAAATGACGATACTGTTCTAGAGTTAAGAAAATATCCCCAGAACCTTTTTTTCATTTTTTATGGGGAAGACTCTGTTCTTTTGAAATGTTTTACGGAGTCAAAGGTAAACCATATGAACAAAAATATTTCGAATTTATATTCTTGTGTGTTTCTTAATCATAATGGCAGTTTGCATAGACAAATGTTGGTGTACAATGGCTATGTAGGCCTAAAGACCTTCCTCTTTCCCACTTGGAATGATACCAGTGTATAACTGTAGGCTATCTTATTTTTTCGCCTTACAGCAATAGTCATACTCAACCCCCTCTCGCCTTCCATACTAATAATTTCATGGTATGTTTCATGTATCAAGATAAATATTTGAAACATTAATGCTTAGGACAATGTAGGTCCACTTTCAGTGAGAGATCAAATGGACTCGAGAAAGACTAAAACAGTTTTACTGGATGAGACTTTGTTGTGGCTCTTGCTCATATGAAAGTAATATTCTTATAGTCGAGTGGCCGAACATTTCCAACGCTACCCCATCACCTAAAAAAACTTAAAACTTGGCATTTTTGGCTTGCATGTTAGCTGATTTTGCTGGTCGATGGCCAAAAGATCATAAGGCAACCAGATTTCGTCTGCTAGGAGAATTAAAAAGGAGTCTTGATAGTGCAATGAGTGTCCAAATGGGCTAAATATATATCTTGTAACAGAAAAGAGAATATTCATTGGAACATGAAGTATTTGTATTTTCAGGTATTATTTGCAAGAAATGAAAGATTTGTTCTTTTTAGTTACTTCCAGTTTTCTCTTGTGTGATAAAACCATTGCTGGAACCTGCAGCTGACGAACAATAGACAGCACTTGTAAACCTGCTCCATCGGTTGGTTACATATTCTGCTGGTAAGTATTTCAATGATTTGGATGGTATAGACACAGCACCGAATGCAGAACCATAAGAATGTTTGCCAGGGCTTCTTTCTTTTAATGACCCATGATGAAATGCTTTCCCTTCTATTTGTTATTGGTTAGGCAGCTCATATGCAAAAAAAAAAAAAAAAAACTGTGATCGTGATGCTTTGCTGCCCGTTTCTGCTAGCAAAAAGAGCTAACAGCTTAGCCAATAACGCCCTGTGTGGCAACTCTTTTACAAGTACATCATTTAGTATAAAAGTAATCACTTTGTCAGTTACCAATATCTTAGGTGGGAATGGAGGCATCCCTGATGAGAATAACGACGCCGATGATGAGGGTGATCATAATGATGGTGGGGGTAAAGATGATGATAATGATGATAGAATACGGAATGGATGAACATGCTTGACTCCACAGAATTATCTCCACTTATTTTTACTACCAGCTTTTCATGCGTCAAGATTGCTTTAAATAACAACACTGGTGAGGGATGGCAGACAGGTAACAACCACGTGTAAACGCAGGGAAAAATTACTCATTAATGAAATGATGTGGCTACCTGTTACAAACACACGTAAGCCACCGTCCACTAACTGGTGAGTGCACATGGGAGGCAACACGCCACGATTACGAGGAGACTATGTAAAATACTGCAGAGTTCAAGCCATCTCAGTACTACATACACCTCTATAGTAGGCTTGCCAAAAAAGGGATCTCATATATTCCCACACGTTTTATACCTTTCTGACTTAAGAATGGATGGGACCAAACTGCCCATCTATGTATCTATTACCAAGACGCCTTAATCCCGTAAGAGGGGGCCACAAACAAATAGCCTCCACGTCGCCCTGTCCTCCACCATTTCACTGCCCTGCTCCCAGCTCACACTCCCCTCTTCACTCCATCCTTCCATCTCACCCTTGGCCTCCCCCTCCTCCCCACCCTCCACTTCACTCACATACACTCTCCTCGTCAGTCTCCCGCACTCCATCCTCTCCATATGGCCAAACCACCTCAGTGCATTTCTCTTATCGCTTCCTATCACATCCACATCCACACCACTACGCTCCTTCACTTTCTCATTTCTCAGTCTGTCTCTCCATGTGACTCCACATGTTCCTCTCAAGTAACTCATTTCCACTGCTCTCACTCTTGACATCTCTCCCTCCAACAAGATCCAAGCTTCACTTCAATACGTTAGAGTTGGTTTCACAATACCGTCATGTAACTTTTTCACTTCCATGCTTACTTCCCTTTTTCATAGTACTGCTTTCAGTTAACCAGCAACCTTTTTTTCCTTGTTGTACCCTTTCAAGCAATTCTTCCTCTAAACTTTCATCCTTACTCATCACACGACCCACGTACTTACGGTAAACACACTCACATAACCTCACTGTACATTCACTGACATTTCTCTCGAACACTATAATATTACTGTTCCCTGCATTCACCTTAAGATTACGTTTAATGACACTCTCCCAAACTCATCCACCAAGCCTTGCAGCTCCCCTTCATTTTCAATTGAGAACACAGTATCATCTGCAAACAACAATGCAGGGAGTTTCCAAACACTGCCCTCTCTCAATAGGGCTGCTCCAACATCCACTACCCTACCTTGTATCTCTGTTATAACCCCAAACATATACAGATTGAACAGCAATGGAGACATGACCCATCCCTGTTTCAATCCAACCTTCAAATGGAAAAATTAACTCATTTCTCCATCCACACGCACAGAAGCCTTAGCATCGTCATTCATACTCTTCACAGCACTCAACAACCTCCCATCTACTCCATAAATTATACTTTTAATGCTTTCCACATTCCGTGTCTATCCACCCAGTCATATACTTTCTCCAAATCCATGAAGGCCGCATATAACTTCTTGCACTTCTCTAGAAACTTTTCCAGTAAAGATCGAAGAATGAATATCTGATCTGCACAACCTCATTCCTTCATAAAATCTCCTTGTTCTTGTCCAATTAATTCTTGTGTTATTTCCCTAACTCTCTCAGTAAGTATCCTACCATATACTTTCCTATTACACTAAGAAGACAAATGACCTTATGATTACCACACACTTATTTCCCCTCCTCGATTGTACAGGGGAATAATTATACTTGACTTCCAATCGTCCGGGACTCTACCTTCCTCTCAGGCCAATCTGCACATCTTCCACATCCATTCTACTACTGTCTCTTCTCCATGCTTCAGCATTTCACCACACATTCCATCAATTCCTGAGGGTTTCCCTATTTTGACTCTCTTCATTGCTTCCACAACTTCCATCCTACTGATTTCTGCCTCGTTTCTCACATCCCTCGGTCTCCCAGCCATTCCCCAGCCACTTATACTCACATTACTTTCATTTTTTGTGTTCAACAATTCCTTAAAGTATGCTCTCCATCTGCTCACTTTTCCTTCCTTCTCCACTTGTAATCTACCATTTTTATCTTTCACTCCCTGACTAACTTCCTTGACAACCTGTCTAACTCTCTTTACCTCTTTCCAGAACATTTTTTTACATTCCCTCCACTTTACACTAAAATTCCTTCCAAACTCCTCATCCACTCTCTTCTTACTCTCCCTTACTAATCTTTTCACCTCTCTCTTCCTCTCTACATATAACTCTATCATCTGTATCTCAACTTCTTCCATGCTCCAGTTACTCATCCACTCATTATATGCTTTCTTCTTGTGTGCCACAGCCTGTCTCACCTCTTCATTCCACCATGCTGTTCCCTGCACCCCTTTTCGTCTTCTCTGTATCCCACACACCACCTCACATGCTACACAGATTTCTTCTATGAAAATCTTGCACACATCATCCACGTCCCCACCTGCTTCAATCCATATTTACCCAATTGCTCCTCTACTTCTCTCTTATATTCTGCCATTTTTCCATCCTTTTGTAAGCTTTCCACCCTTCTTGTATGAACTACTTCATCCTGTTTTCCCTTCTTCTATTTCTCCATTTCATTTGGACAATGATTCTCACCACCATCAAGTGGTGGTCAGAAAGTCCTCTCCCCCAACCTGTATATGCTTTTGCATCGACAGCACACCTTGTCATTCTATCATTCACACACACACAATCAATCATTGCCTTCCATTCATTCAGTTCACCACCCACCCTTCTCACCACTCGCCACGTATACCTATGGATAATTTTGTGTCTGAAGAGGGTATTGGCTATCACCAAGCCCCTCTCGTCACAAATGTCCACTAAAGCATTGCCATTTTCATCCATCTCGTCAGGCACACCCCACTCACCAACTACTCCATCCACCTTCACATTCCCTACTTTCCATTCATATCTCCAATCAAAAACACTCTCATTCCTTTCAAACTTTTCTATGCATGCATCGACATTTGTCCAGAACTCTTCTCTCACTCCGCTTGCATGATCTTACGTTGGCGCATACACACACACAATATCCCACATTTGTAGTCCAACTTTCAATCTTATCCACACAGTCCTTGAGCCAACTGATCTATACTCTCTTATATTCTCCTTCCATCTGTTAATCACAACAATACACATTCCTTCTTTTGCCCTCTCATTCTCACCTATTCCCACGCATATACCCCATCCATACTCCCATTCTCTCACACTCTCACCTCCTCATTTCGTTCCAGTTAATCCACATATATCCACTTTTGTACCCTCAACCACCTGGACAATCTCTCAGTCTTTCACCTCATCATTTGCACCCAATACACTCCATGTCGCAATCTGAACCATGTCCTTTGTTCGGTCCTTAATTGTCACTTGTTGGTCAGTCCCGATCCAAGGCTTCTTGTTCGTATTTTTAGTTAGTTGTTTTCCGGTGAGGGGCACTAACCCTCAGCCAACCCACTTGTTGTCACGTAGAGAACACGTGTTGATTGGTTATAAGATTACCACCCAGTGTTGTAAATGATTTCATGGTTTACAGGATATCATTTGACTTGCCACTCAGTGTAGAGCTACCCTAAAAAACAGAGTACCACTAGACTAAGTGGGTGGACGATGCGCACCCTACACCTACCACCAAACTCCCAAATAATATTGTGCAGGGATTGTTTGCCCAGAAACATGTAAGAAATTTGTTTGGCTTGGAGGGTGAGGGAGTCACACACAACACAAACAAGAAGAGGTGCCAAGGCACAACAAACCCCTCCCTGGCAGTCATTTTAGTGCTGACGTATAAGCACAGCAAGATATCTAGTCATATCAAATTTGGAGAATATCGGGTAAAAATTGACGATTTTATGACCATTCGAAATTATTGGCCAGCCCCACCTGACATTAACCCCTGTACCGTTAACAAGGGGTGACCCCCTTGATGTAATGATAGTTCTCTTGCCAGGGGGAGGGGGGTCCTGTGTGCATTTTTATGTTCCTCAAGTTTCTTTTTGTTTTCCTTTTGGGGACCCCCTAAAATAAGAAAAAAAAATCTGGGTTGACTTCCTGCATGATGGTAGCAACTCGGGAATATACGATTTTATGCTCGCCCCAGTTTATGCATAAGGGATACATAGAAATCATGTATGTCAAGAGATATGGCAATATGGGTGTCAAATGAAAGCTCCAGCCTTCCTAAATGTAAAATGAGTACACAGGATATTTCATAAAGCTTTTTATTCACAAAATTACTTAACACTCAATATTACTGATGAATCTGTCAACATTGTCTAGGACTAGTTTCTAAGAATTTGCAGATTCCTGGCAATCAGAACAAAGAGAAAGGTTCAAAGTAGCATTGTCATTTGTGCTTTATGACACCTGTTTTAAATGCTGAGTCATTATAAAAAGCCACATCTGTGTAGGATGAAGGTAATTGCATACAGGGTACATACTAGGCAGATGCCTGAACTACTTTTCTGTGAACAGCTGATGGTTTCCTCCAAGCACATGTCAGCACCAACAGCTTTGAAAAGGCCTTGAGTCCTTTTCACAACAAACTTTCCACCAAGGAAGGACTGGTGAATGTCTGGTGCTGTTACAGGCAGCTTCCTCATATCCTCAATGTAAACAGAACACCAACGCAAATAATTTGTTCTGTCAAACAGTGCAAACAATGGGAAAATAGCGTGGACAGTATGAAGGTGAAGTTCCCAGTTCTCTTCTCGATCACCCCTAATGAGGTCTTTCAACAATGACACCAATTCGATGAAGGTTTCCCATTAGATGAATGTCTCACTCTTGTTTCTTTGTTCAGCCTTGAACTCTTCAAAGTCTGCCAATAGTATATCTACACATAGAGCAAAGACTTTCAGAATTTCTTGGCTTCTTTGCCTGTCCTTCTGTGCCACTTACTGTTCCAGATCCTAAAGCAAACCAAGTCCCTGTCAGTACTTCTCTGGTCCATGGATCCTGAAGAACTCCATCCATAGGAGCCTCTCCACTGTTTCTGCCAACAGACACATTCCCTTCAAAGACTTGATGTAGTTTGATCCACTCAAGACAGATTCCACCACATTGACCCCAAATATACTGCACTCAAGCCAAGTGTTCTCTGCTCCACGTCCACGCAGATATTTCCCAATGCATCCAAGCAGGACTTGGATCATGTGGAATGAGCCAAAGCAGAGGATGAGATACTTGAACGCCACTGGCTGCTGCAGCGTTATCTCTCTTGCTATATGGTATACACCCTCATCACAGGTGATTGCCATGTGAGTCTGCTTCAGCTGTCCCAGAATATTCTGGAAGTTATTGAGTGCAGTACATACAGCGGAATACTCTGTTAGGGCTTGGAATTAACGGGATGAATCCAACTATCTTCTCTGGCATAGTTTCTTCAGACACAAGGGAACTGAATGCACTCCATGATGGCATGTCTTGGTTCTCACAGGTGGACTTTACTGATCCTGCTTGAATATCTGACAAGTCCAGCCTCCGCAAGGTCCAAGCAACATCTTTCTTCTTGATGGACTCATGCAGAGTCTTCCCCGTTGCATATAACTTATCTGGGACAATGAAGGTTTCTGGTAGGTCTGGTTTCCTTGCTGGCTTTACATATTCAAACACCGTTTGACAAGGAAGCTCTTGTTTGAAGGCATTTAACCCATGAACGACAGTGGTCTCAGAGATATTTGGTTTCATACAGGGGTTAGGAGGTTTGTCCTGGAAGAGGACTGACACTGTGTCATGACTTCCAACTATTCCTGACATTATATCCTCTTCATGGCCAAAATTGTCAAAGGCCCCTATGGTGAGCATATCTGGATTGAAGTGACTTGGTAAAGGGATATTCCCTTGTGCTGATTCCACAGTCAAAACTGCCATATCATTGTGGTATAGCAGGAGTTCATCATAGCTTATGGTGAGCCCAAAGTGATTGAAGCTTTTGATTAGAGTGAAACTCTTACAAGTTACATGGATAGCTTGAGCATTAATGGTCTGAAGAGGCATACTTTGCCTTTCATGATGTACAGTCAGGGAAAGTTCCGCATTACCCACCTCTCGAAGCACTGGTGTGAGACAGGTGAATGTGAAGCAGCCGCAAGACCTTATGTGTCTGGTAACTGTGAATGTGAAGGAAGGGGAGGCGGGAGATTGGGGACACAGGAGGGTTTGGTAATAAGTTAGGAATCACGTGTAAGTCTGCAATGTATGACTTGGTGTGTTTGAGTTACTTTAGTATGGATAGATGACAGTATGATGCTTGCATTTGTTTAAAGAATTACATGGATGTCTGTAGAGTTAGTATTGTCAGGAAAGATACGGAAGTTTGCTAGGTTTGGACAGAGGTTTGAATGCTTTCATTCCCTCTCGACTTTAACATTAGACGTTTCCCCAGGAGATACTCGTAACGCTATAACAGAGATTTATATTCTGTGTCGACTCGAAAACAAAGCCACTATATTATCTCTCTCTCTCTCTCTCTCTCTCTCTCTCTTCTAGTAAATTTGTTTATTCATCTTCTGTCATCCACTACTAACATCCACCGGCGAACATTCCTAGTGCTATTCTGGTAATTATTAATCTCGAACTAGAGTCTAGGGCAGTGTGCAATAATAATTAAAAAAAAAATCTATATGTGGAATTAACAGACTTTTCGTTTTCCCTTAGACAGAATGACATGGGAAGTCCTACTTACAAAATCAGTCTCTGTAACTATTGTGACTCTCGATTCTTGTAGTAGGAGTTAAAGATGAATACAGGAGTTGATCTTAATTTATTATCTTCAGAGAAAATCTAAGTTGAGCAGGGTATGTTTTACAGAGACTTAATATACTAAGTCTAGTTGGACCCCTCTTCTTGTTCACTCTCTCCACTACCTGTCGGTTCTATAGCTAGCCTCCTTCTGAGCTCTGTTTCCTAAATTCTGGTGTAGTAGAGGTGGTGTCACGTGTGTTACACTGTTGTTGGAATGTTCTAGAAACTTGTGTGTGAGTATGTGTGTATGTGTGTGTATGGTCACTAGGCATTGTTCGTATGCTATCTCGCTGACACACTACCAATATCATTCCCCTGTCTTGCTGCTTCTAGTGTATTGTCAACATTTCCTCAGTTACACTTGCAAGCTCATTTCCCGTTCCCAGGCTTGCCTGGTGCTCTGTCTATCTATCTATTTATCTATCTATATATCATGTTTTCTATAATTAATTGTATTTATAATATGGATTCCTAACATTGCTCGGTCACGCACTGGAGGTCATCCGACAGTAATTATCATTGACATATGCTAATCTATTAGTACATAATATTGATTATAATATTGTTTATATAATATTCATAGTAAATTGCAGTGATCTAATAATATTACATTTTAAACAAGTTGTGTACATATTTGAATAAATGCACTAAAGGTAAACTATTTAACTGTAATACAGTATGTACATGGGTTATTGTAGTGAAATGCATACATGCAAGAAAAAAAAAAGTTTAAAATTAAGATTATGGTAAGAGTTATTAATATTTCATTTAAAGATAATGCTACTAGTATGCCATACATCTATATCATGGGTCATTCTTCTTTGTATTATATATATATATATATATATATATATATATAAACTGTGGGAAATATTTTCCCCCAGAGCAGTTGCGCTCTCTAAATTTATCATAGTTATCCCTGGTTAAAGGCAGAGGATGTAGAGACTGTTGTTAATTATTCAAGCGGTTTTAATAACCCAGAAACGACGTTCTCTTTAATAATTCTTGTTATTGATAAATTAAATGCTACTGCATTTAACCCCCGTGGACAAACTGCATTGTAAATACATGTAATTATGTGGTATTTTCCACTGACCTAAGCTGCGTCTGCGCGATAGGTGGCGTGGCAAGCAGGGAAAGATTCCCCTGTTAAGGCAGATGTGGAATTAAGATATTTACATAGTTAAAGGGAATATTTGGTCTAACTTTAGTTTAAGTGGAACTAAGATGAATTTGTTAGCTTTACCCTGTACATATCATGATGTAATTTAACTGTATTTAGTACTGTAATTAAATAAAAGTTGGCAACCCACAATGCGATGAGGTGTTGGGGCTTGCCGCGTTCACGCACTCTGCTCCCAGACCTTGTGGAGTTAACACTTTGCTCCCAGCTCTCGTGGAGTTAGCAAGGTTGTACATACACACCATAAGGACGCTTGCTTCCCCAAGCAACTATACCAGGCAGCCTCATCGTCATCGGTTAACGATCACTCCCTCTTCATATAGCTAAGTAACCTTTACGAATTGGCCAATTCAAGGGGGGATTAGCGAAGAGATAGATTAGAAGATAGTATTGTAGGTGAGTTAAATTTAATTTACGTTTCACCTAACTCTGTGAGACTTGTTTGATTTACTTAGACAACTTTAGGGAAGAGTAACGACCAACGAGTTGTGTACCGAGAAAATTCTTGCATAGCAGTGTCCCAGCAGGGATACCGACTTGGATACATTAAACCTTTCTCACATTTTGGTGCCCAGAAAGAGGGCCCCGATTTGTTTACCAGAATTACTCAACATTTTTCACATATATACAAAATATGTACACTTCATTCAGGGGGGTTAACTTGGATGTTAACTCTACCCCGACTAAATACTGACTCCAAATTTGCAATTCTTGCATGCATTCTGTGCATTGCGAACAGCACTACTGCAAATACAATGCAGAAGTTTATAAAGACAGTAGGTGCTGGGCTATACACATAATATGGGTTGAACATACTCAAACTCAAATCTTCCCAGGGCTTCATTGTTTCATTGATCAGTTGCATAGTTTCAAACTTAGGTGAAGTCAACTTAATACTTGTGCTCATGTTTAAGTCCATATCAGGCAGTGGGTGGAAATGTTTGTGTGTATGATTTTGGATGGCATAGTGATTGATGGTGGATAAAGTGGACATGGATGGTGTAAATACCGCACAGTAGTCTGGTGCTATGTATAATCCTGATGCTGATGTATGAGATGGTGGTATATCTGGACAGACTATGTAAACTGATGTGTTATGAGTGAAATAAAAAAAACTGAGTGTCCGATGCGTTGATGGTGTACAAGCTTATCTGGAGCAAAAGTGAAGTTGCAATGATTATGAATATTGTTATTTCTGATGATAGCCGTTTCACAAGGGACTGTATCAGTAGGCTGAAACGTGAAAATGTACGCAGGACAAAAATGAACAGCATGTAAGGATGTGCGGCACTTTCGTTCAATCGCTGATTCACTTGCGAAAGTGACAGTGTTCCGTCTGTTGGAGACCACGATGAGTTCGGTGTCTATTTCTATGTTGATGATGACCAAAGTGTTGTTATTTTTAGAGGGGAAGGGGTGTATTTGGTATACTGTGAACAGATCTTCAGTTATGAATGGTACATGAACTACTACTGATGTTGGTGTTAGTGTTGCTTCTAAATATGGATAATATTGCATGAATTCCCTACTTCGGAACAAAGGCTTCAGTTTATGTTTATGTATGCCTTGACTAATTATCTGACGTAGCTCATGATCTGGGAGTAAGTCAATTGTGATCTTGCCATCACCAGCATTCGAAATTCCTTGCATAGGTGCCCCGTAACGAACTCTAGTGTTGTCTAATTGTAGTAGAATTGTGTCAATATGTTCTGTGATGATGGAGAAGTGTTGGAAAAGTGTTATGTTACGTTCCATTTCATTTATTTTATCTACACTTCCGAGAGCTATGTTTTCTGCCTTTTTCAGATTTTTCACAATTGTCTTCATTGCTGAGTTATGTCCTGTGATGAATTTATCTTGGTATGTTAGTACCTGAACTCCTTTATTAAATTTGCTGTTTATTTCTTTAAGGTCATCCTCTGTATCCAATCCAAAGATGTTCCCAAGAACTGCGTCACCCAGGTCGAGCAAACCGCGCTTTTGGCGAGTACGTGTGATGTTGTTCTTGTCGCTCAATACCTCCGTTCCATAAGATGTGAGATCTTGGATCATGATGAGCATAGTTGACTTTACCTGTTCTATTTTCCATTTCGCTAACTTCACTATATCATTCACTTCCTTTGTGTTATGTGCTTGTGAAACATAGCCTCCTATCATGAAGTCCGGGGTTCGCATTGGTTTCGCAATATTTTCTAGATAAGAAGGTAATTCATACAAGTAATCCAAACTTATTTCAGTACTCATGATGTCTTTTACGATTGAAGTCGTGGCCGTTGGAGCTATGAGGCATCCTTGCCGTACTATGTGTTGGGGGTGTAAGTGCGCATATCCTCTTGCTATGTAGAGGAGAATCCATAGCATAAGTCCCTTCATCGCTACCTACCGAAAAAAAAAAAAATCTATTAATTTCCTAATATAGTCATGCTGTGGTCGATGATAGTGATGATGTGCATTACCGTTGATTGTTATTTCATTTATAGAAGGAGTTTAAATCGATATTTAATTCTCGTAAATGATGTATTGTAGATTTTATTGGAACAGTTGCACCTATGTTTGATTGTTGGGTATATGACCTTAATTTATTTTTGTAATTATTATTGTTTTCTTGCTTGGTTTCTTGAGTTACGTTCTCCTGTTCGGTTGTATCCGATGCTGAATAATTATTGGATAGTTCCCTTGAAACTCGTTTTAAATGGCCATATGAACTTGTTTCTCTTCGCCACTTGACAGTGACTTAATTAAAACTTTGTTTGCTTTTATGTTAATTACTCTGTATGGGCCCTCAAATTTTGGGGATAATTTATTGTCTCTCGTATGAATGATACCATAAACAATGTCTCCTAAGCTGATAGGTGAATCTCTTGACTTCTTGTTAAATGCCTCCGTCATTTCTTCCTTGGACATCGTTAATTGTTTTTTGACTCTTATGTGTATGTCGTGGAATTCACGTAAACGGAGTTTAGGGTAATCATCGTAATTGTATATGGGCAGACTGTCACCTTCTAGGAGCTCATATGGAAGTTTTTTATCTGTCCCATATATAATGAAATGTGGTGTGTCACCTATGGATTTATTTATAGATCCATTGATTGAGGCTTTTACTCTGGCAATCCAATCATCCCAGCTTGCATAATTTTCATTGAGAATGTGTCGTAGCATATCTAATACTTTTTTGTTTTGTCTCTCTACTAACCCATTAGATGCTGGGTGATAGGCTAAAACGTTAACCTTTTTGATGTTGTATTGTTTACATATTTTTTGTAAGATATCAGAATTAAATTCTCCTCCATTATCACTTATTAGTACCTTTGGGGTAGTAAAGCAACATATTACATTATCTATTATTGCCTTTGCTACTGTCTCTGCTGTTTTATCTTTAATTGGAGCTATAATGACATAACGGGTAAAATGATCCGTTGCTACAAATAGGTATTGGTTATTATTGTATGATAATGGCATCTTGAGTAAATCAACGGCGACAACGTCCCATGGTTGATGTGGTACAGGGTAATCACTCATCGGTGCAGGTGTGATTGGGTATCCTTTGTGTTTTGCACATGATTCGCATCTGTCTATATGATTGTTTATATCTTTTCGTAATGAAGGCCAGTAATATAACAGCTGGGCTTGTTTGAATGTCTTATCCTTTCCAGGATGTCCTGCATGTGGGCTATTGTGTATCGTTCGTAATACCTGGGGTATCATGTCATTAGGTACTACCAACTGGTTAGTATTTCTTTGGCGTTTTGGTTGTTTCGGGTTGATCTTGTATAATGTATTATTGACCATTGTGAATTGTTCGAGTGGTACATGCAGTTTGGGTAATTGTATGTCATCTCCACTTTCTAGCTTGTATATAACTTTAGTCCATATTGGGTCATGTCTTTGTGCTTTTGCGATATCATCGTGGTTTGGGATATTTCCTTTGAGATCTAATGCCGCGACCTGAATTATGTTCGGGTTCCTAGATAATGCATCAGTTACGATGTTCATTTTACCTTGTATATAATGAATTTGTACATTGTAGTTTTCAACTGTACATTTCCATCTTGCTCTCCTCCCAGAGAGGAGTTTTTCTTTAAACATACCCACTAGTGGTTTATGGTCGGTGAATAAGTGGATTTCGTAACCATATACCAAATCTTGAAACTTTTGTAATGCAAAAACCACTGCAAGTGCCTCTAAGTCTGTAGTGCAATAATTTTTCTATGCACCTTTTTTTTGTCTGCTGGCAAATGCAATTGGTTGATTCTTTCCTCTTTTATCTTCCTGCATCAGTACAGCCCCTAATCCTTTAACTGATGCATCTGTACAGATAAGAAATGATTTTGTGTAATCCGGATATGCCAAACAAGGTGCATTTGTTAGTTTAATTTTTAGATTGTTAAATGCCTTTTTTTGTTCTTCTTCCCATTGGAATATAACATCTTTTTTTGAGTAGTTGGAATAGAGGAAAAGCTATATGAGAGAATTGTGGTACGAATGACCTATAGTACCCAGCTAGACCTAAAAATTGTCTAACTTCGTCAGTCGTAGTGGGTTCAGGAAAATCTCTCTCTGCCTGTATTTTGTCATTAGTGGTCTGAATACCATTAGAACTTAATTTGTGGCCTAAGAAATTTATTTCCTTAAAGCAAAATTTGCATTTAGAAAGCTTAATTTTTAAACCAGCATCACTAAGCTTTTGTAAGAGTAACTCTGATTTCTTGATGATCTGTAATATTTTTCGTTGTGATTATAATATCGTCAAGATAAACAAATATTCCTTGTTCTAAAATTCCGGACAATACGTAATTCAGAAGATGCTGGAATGTGCCTGGGGCTGTCCTCAGTCCCATCGGCATCCTTGTATATTGGTAGTGTCCTCTATTTGTGGAAAAGATAGTGTATTTACGTGACTCCTCGTCAACCGGTATTTGATATAGCCATTTAGTAGATCGATTGTTGAAAATATATTATTTTCCGGTCCAATATTCTGTAGAACGTCGCTTAGCAATGGCATGGGAAATCAGTCTGGGATTGTGTGATTGTTTAATTTACGGTATCTACTACCGCACGCATTTCTCCATTTCGTTATGGGCACGAAGAATAATGGGGCATTCCACGGGGAGACTGAAGGTTCAATAATTCCAAGTTTTAACATTTCATCGACATACTGATTTGCAAGTGTACGTTGGGAGTGTGGGATGCGGTAGGCTGGTACGAAAATTGGTGGTGTTCCTGGGTGCACATTAATATTGTGATTAATCAGGTTAGTACACCCTAATTGTTCTCCGGGTAATGCTACAGTGTCCTTGTGTGTTTCCAGCAGGGTTAACAAATCATTTTCTTCATCAAATTCACCTGAGTGAATTAAATTCTCTTTTATGCTTTCTCTATCCGTAGATTTTATCTCACTTGTCACTCCAGCTATAACTATTTCCTTCACAGGGGCGGGACATTTTTCAATATTAACAATGCAAGTCCCCTTTTTCAACTGAACTTCCCCATTCATGTGATTGATTATGAATATCTGAGTTTGCCCTCCGTCGTTCATCTGACGTAATGCGTTTTCTACTGACAATCCCTTTACTTTACATAATCCTTCTAAGACAAGAACAGTACTATTCTGTAATTTGCTTTTTATGGTAACTTTCATATAGGAATTAGGTGGTATAACTAAATCATTGGTGAGATGGGCGGGAAAAACTGATAAATCAGTACTGTTATCTGGGTCACTAATTCTGGAGGCTGGGGCTGGTGGTGAGAGTGGATCTATACACTCATCTGTTTGTGTATGTTTGTTTAAGCTTTTAATATTACCAATTCTTTTTGGTTCTTTTTTACTAATCGGTGAGGGCTCTGATGGTATTTCCTCTATGAATTTATTTTCAAAGTCTATTCCATTCATTTGTGGGAGTTATGTTCTCTGCTCTCATGCAACTTAAACCCAGTAACATATGAACTTTAATTGCTAAGTTTTCAATGATATAGAAAAATGCAGAGAATGGTCTTGTAGTCTCTGTGAACCTGATATTTAACCTTATCATACCTTTTACTGTAATTTTTTTTCCATCTACCGTATATAAATCTAAATCAGCTTCGTCCAGAAAAGTTACTTTCTATTTATTTTTAAGAATTCTGTTTAATTCTTCTTGTGTTATTAAGTTCACTGGAGAGCCTGTGTCTAAAAATAAGGAAACGTTTTGATCCTCACATACAGCTGGTATCAAGATACACTCATTTCCCAACATGCCTCCTATGTGAATTTTAGACTTGCTTTTCTTTACGTTTGTTCGTTTTTTGTCATGACTCTGTCTTCCCCTGATTTGAACATAGACACAATTTTTTCTACTGTTTTACAGTTACTGGTCCAGTGCCCTTGGCATCTATGATGCCTACAGTAAAGACCAAATCTTTGTGTCTTTTGTCTATCCTCTTTTGTTTTGATAAAGCATTCATTCCTTGTGTGTCCTGGTTTTGCACAATAATGACATAGAATGGACCTATCTTTTGACTGTGACCTACGAGGTGACTTCCCATATGTAGTGTTGTTTGTGGCGCGAGATCTGCTTGGGCTGCGCGTAAACTTATGAAACTGCCTGTAGCCTGGTGTTTGTGATCGAACCCTCGACACGTTTAGTTGTTTGCTCTGCCTGCTTTCGGGTAGCGATCGATTTTGTTCTCTGTTTGGGGTCAGTGTAGATGTTTTCACAGGTGATACTGTATCAGGTACTCTCATTCTACTAGAATGTGCGGGTGTGTCGACCATACCTGCTTTACTGCACTGCATCTCTACCTCGTTCATTAAGTCTAGTAAGCTCATGCCTAGGGTGTACGCTATCGTCTTGGCGATCTTAAGGGTCCTATCAGGTAATTTAGACAAGGCAGCTACATAACCAATGATGTCCACGACGAGGTCTGAGGACATCTTTTCATCATCTGTTACACATTTTTATGATTCCAAAGTAACTAACAATATTCTTTTGATTGTGGAGACATCAGCAGTTATTTCACTGAGCACATGGTTTGTAGTGTGCTCCCTTACAAGATCTACAATCTTATGTAATTCTGGAATTATACCTGGCAAGAAGTTCATACCTCCAGAAAATTTCTTCAAAAATTCAATTTTAAATTCATCATATGTCCTAGCCTTGAGGAGCTTATCTGATCTCAGTAAATTGCTTGCTGGACATCTTTCCTGGCTTATGCAAGATGAAAAAATGGCAATTTTCTCTTGTTCAACGAGGATGTGTCGCTTGATAAAGATTTGTTTGCACTAACTGACCAATGAAATGACGTTAATACGATCTTTTTCTGTGCCAGAGAATTTTGGGGCAGTTTTATCTTCATGGTAAACATAAACATGAGGTGGGGATGTTTGATCCGCGGTATTTGTTGCGTTATTCATTTTCACTGTTTGTTCTGTTAATTTAACTTGGACTTGTTTATCGTTGTGTGAGGGAATGGTGGAGTAGGTTCGGCCGGAATGATGAACCCTGTTAAGTATATTGGCATACGTGTGCAAGTCAGCGACAAAGTCTTCACTTGCTACGTCAGAGGGGGTTTCCCACTCATCATCTAGAAATGATGTATTTGTTTCTTGATCTATAGTTTGTGTTGAGTTTTGTACAATGGGTGTGTTGCCTTGGTGCTCTCCTAATTGTGAATCCGTTGTTGGAGCTAATTGTGTTTCATCTGGTATTAACGTGGGTGGTGGCTAAAATATCCCTGTCATTAAGGCATGGTGTTATGAAATATGCCTTTTGTTTATGTCCTAACTAAATAGATGAGTAAGTGAGTTGTAATAAATGATAGATAGTGAGTGTATAAGTGTATATATAGAAATAAGTAAAGGAGTTGAATATACGTAATTTTAGCACTGAGAAGAAATGAGTAAGTACATTTTCACCCACTTGATACAGATCAGAGAGGTGTGTCGATGCAACTGTCGATCTCGGAAGAAAAATGCAGGGTTGATTGAAGATCTCTTGATAATTCTAGGGCTGTGTTGATGGACGATATTACTCAGGAAATTCCATGGCCTGGTGCTTGTGGTGGTTAACAGCTGTAATCACAGGCAAACCTCAGCATAGAACGTCGAATTTCCAACTCAATACTGTGGAAATAAATGAGTATGAGTAGGACGTATGTGAATAATGAGTAATGAGTAGTGGGTGAGAAGTGCCTGGTGTCAGTCACACGTTGATTGGCATGGCCTTATGTCAGCAAACTCGCATGGTGATGTCATCTCAGCAGATACACATGGTGACGTCGGCTTCCCACACTGGTAGCTGTGGTGAGTAACTGAGTAGCGATGCGTAACCTGGGTGAAGAAAGGTGAGTAAGTTGCGTTATAAATGTGGCTCTGGTGTTTTGCTGTGTGTCTTGACCTCTGCGTCAGCGATGGAGGCAGGAGGGAGAGAATGTTGGGGTTTTGTGTGCTTGTTGCTTTGGTCTTTCTTTTTCTTTACTTGCTTTGTTTTTATTCTTCTTGCTGCTGCTTGAAGTTACGTGAAGATTATAGAGTTGTTTTGTAGACTTGTAGGCTCATAGGCTTGTAGGCTGTATTTTGTAGGAATTCACCGTAGAACTGAAGCTAATCTTGTAGAGTCTCGCCTGCTTTTGTAGAAATTCACTGTAGATTCGTAGACGAGGTCCGTACGTTCGCTGCCTCCAATGTGACTCTCGATTCTTGTAGTAGGAGTTAAAGATGAATACGGGGAGTTGATCTTAATTTATTATCTTCAGAGAAAATCTAAGTTGAGCAGGGTATGTCTTACAGAGACTTAATATACTAAGTAAGTCTAGTTGGACCCCTCTTCTTGTTCACTCTCTCCACTACCTGTCGGTTCTATAGCTAGCCTCCTTCTGAGCTCTGCTTTCTAAATTCTTGTGTAGCAGGGGTGGTGTCACGTATGTTACACTGTTGTTGGAATGTTCTAGAAACCTGTGTGTGAGTATGTGTGTATGTGTGTGTATGGTCACTAGGCATTGTTTGTATGCTATCTCGCTGACACACTACCTATATCATCCCCTGACTTGCTGCTTCCAGTGTATTGTCAACATTTCCTCAGTTACACTTGCAAGCTCATTTCCCGTTCCCAGGCTTGCCTGGTGCTCTGTCTATCTATCTATCTATCTATCTATTTATCTATTATGTTTTCTATAATTAATTGTATTTATAATATGGAGTCCTAACACTATCACTCCTATCGAACATTACGAAACGAAGGCAAAGAAGCATACCCTTGACAGTAAACATGTATTACGGTATATATGCAGTAATGTAGACAGACTCAGAGAACAGTGTGATACCATACAAACAACATATCTCTTTTGCACTTTGAGAATACGTCGAACGCATTATCATTAGCTATTGATACTGTGACGTGAGCAACTCTAAAAACCCTCCCACTCCCGGCCACTCTCCCTCCCACTCACAGTTACCAGACATGTGTGGTCTGGCTGTTGCTTCGTGACTCTTCGTCGACCACCAATGCTCCGAACAGTGGGTAATGCGGAACGTTCCCCGACTGTACAGTACATTGTAGTAGAAAATCTGGTAGAGTGCAACCATCCTTCTTTGCTTCAAATCTGAGACAGATGATTGTTCCTCACCCTCCTCTTCATCAAACTCACTTATGCATCCTGCTTCTGAACAACTACCAAACTGCTTTGGATTAAATCTGGATGATGCTTCAAAGAACTTAAGCAAAGGTGGGGATGTAACAATAGCTTTCCATGATTTTTCAAGATCATACTGTATGCATCACATAAGTTGTCCTGCAGTGACAAGTCTGTTTCCAGTAGGGCCTGTTTGATGATACTCGCACACGCAATGATGGGATCAGTAGCACGGATGGTGTCAGCCATGTCCACAGCAGTACATGTGTTGAGAAACACTACTGCAGGTTTGTTTGCCTCATGGGGCACAGATGTCTGTAACGTGTCACCATAATGACTGTGAAGCAACACTAAAAAGCTGGTTAGCATGGTCCCTCAAGTCACTAATAGCATACCCTTCATCTCTAGCCAAGCCAGGATCTATGCTCTTGATAAATTCATGAAATGCTTTCACTTTTGGTGATGGCTGAGTGGGGTCACTACTGCACTGCATTTTTCTTCCACAACTCAAAAGATATGATTTGATGCATTTTTTTAAGACAAAGCAAAGCTGCACCAAAAACAAATTGAATGTCCTGAAGGTCACATGTGCGGATGTACACCTCATCCTGAAAGTACACTGTAACCTGTAGACACTTCTCAGCCCTTTCACATTCAGACATTCGAAACTTTTCACACCCACCTTTGTACTTGATTTGTCCACATACAACACATACCTTCCTGTACAAATCAACATTGGTTGTACAAGTGGGTTCTCGTGGTTTGGTCTTTGACCTGGTAGACCTACTTGGATTTTCAAGATAAGTGGTCTGTGCCTCCTCAGATCCAACACACTCTGTGCCATTTGAGTATGCTTTTCTCTTAATTTTTCTAAAGATGTATTGAGAGTGTATGTCTTACAGCATTCATTGCTTACATGATAAACAAAATGAGAAGGGTTTCCGTGCATATCTCTTTGATGCACATCATCATCTCTAATTCTTGCTGCCTCCCAGATACGTTTACGGCCTTGCTCAGTACTTGTTGTTACTTGTTTTGTATCTTCTTGGCAGAAGATACACTTCTTAAAGTCTGTTTCAAGAGAGTCCTTCCTGCTTCTCCTCAGTGGTATGCCCTCCATCTTCATTTACAGTATTCATCTGAAACAGATCAAAGGGATGCATTAGAATCTTGAAAAGTGCTATTGAAGACAGCACTTACTGTTAATAATGCATATTAGTGTGCTAAATCCTAGTCTTACATCTTTCATAACAATCCATTTGATTTTCAAGTGGCCTTTTTGCTTAAAATGGGCCGGACATAAAATCGTAAATTCCCAAGCTGCTACCGTCATTCAGGAAGTCTATCCTGATTTTATTTTTCATCTCGGGGGTCCCCTAAAGGAAAATAAAGAGAAACTTAGGCACATAAAAATGTAAACAGGACCCCCCGTCAGCCAATGGACTAGAGGCATGTTATAGGATGCATATTTGAAAGATGCAACTTTAGGTTTCGGTTTCATGTCGATATGACGAATTCGAAAGGAGTTATGGCAAAAAACGATATTTGTTTTCACTCTTTTTTACAGTTGTTGGACCTGGAGCCTGGGCCTTGACCCAGTTTGGCCCAAAATTTAATCAATTGATCTGGTCTTAGCCCATCATCCCTGTGATTTTAGTTAAAATCGCACCAGTAGTTTTTGCATAAAGTTGTTAAGTGACAGACACACTGACAAACAAACAAACAGTGTAAACAATATCCATCCCCGAGCCACTCCGGGGCGGAGACGGGCAAAAATTACGTAATGCTGTCACTCGGTGGTCTATCACCCTCATTCTTGCATTTTTTACATCAAATCATACAAGAGACTGGGCAGTCCACCTGCTGTGTTAAATATACTACCAAAGAAACTGTGTTGTTCAAAAGACCCGCTTTTTTCATACACACAATCGGTCATTAATAGTTGCTCCAAGTTTTTCTGTACATAACACGTTTTTCTACAATATCAGCATAGCAAACACTTATTGCCCTCTTTGCTGCACAAGGGAAGGAATCTCGGTTACTGAAATCCAGTGTATTTTGGGTATGACACCAACTTACACACTTCGCAGTATTCTACATGCTAAAAAAACAAAAAAATAATCATCTGTGGGGGATTCGATCGACTAACTGTAAGGCACAGTTGTCACCCCCATTCCATTATTGTCACAAAACTACATCATGAGGGATTTTAAAACAAATTCCTGAAACACTTATTATCCCTTTTAATCCAAAACTCATCCTACTACAGATCCCGATCAACGGTTCTCACTATCACAACAGATGATGTTATGAGCCTATATATGTGGGCATTGAAAATATGAATAACTGAAGCAAATTAAGCTCTTGCAGGCGTTTGGATAGGCTTGAGTATAAGAGTAGGACAACGAATGTGAGTGATATGGAAACACAGTAGGGTAGGGAGAACACTACTCCAGCCGTCCTAAATTCCTTCAACACTAACACGACTTGTGTCTCTCATTCCTGCCACCACATAAAGTTCCACACACACACACACACACACACACACACACACGCACATTTATTTACTTACTTAAAGCTGTTCTTCTATTACAGAAGACGATGGCTACTATACTCACTAAGATGATATGTTTCTCAGTCTTTGGTGCCAACGTGTGTAACTGTGCAAACCATTCTGGATCCACAAACTTTGCCATGCAGTTGGCATGTCAGGTCCAGGTTTGCTGAGAGAATTCTTGGTTGTGCCTCCTTTGTCTACGCTCTTCTCTGGCCAGGTTCTGAGCTTCTTCTAGGTGAACTGTTCCTTCATTGCAGACGGCTTGCCATTGTCTTCTGTCAGAGGCAATGGTTTCAAGATCATATTGTATGATGTTGCGCTTCTTCAGGGTTGTCCATTATATGATCTTTGTATCTCTTCTTCTGTTCCCCTGGGTTGTGAAGTTCTGCAGGGAGATGATCGTACATAACCTGGCGGGAAAGGCGGTGCACAGACATGCAAAGCATGTGTCCGACACATCTGAGCTATCTTTTAGCCAGCATGGTTTCTGTGATGGTTGACTTTGCCCGGTGAAGAATTTGTTAGTGAGGGACTTTATCCTCCCATGTGAGTCCTATGACATGCTGTAAGCGTCGTATGTTAAAAGATTCAAGCTGTTTGATGTGACATTGGAAAGTAGTCCAGGATTCACCACCGTATAAGAGGATGGAGAGGCATAAAGCTGTATATATATATAAACTGATACCTTTGTGTCAATTCTCAGGTTGGTGTTTTCAAAGACAGGATCAGAGACGCCCAAAAGAGGCTGAGGCATGATTGACTCGTGCAAGGATTTCTGCATCAATGTTATGCTTTTCTGTGAGCACACTTCCAAGGTAGGTAAAATTGTCCACCTGCTTTATATTTTCACCATTTATCTGAAATGCAAGAGGCTCTGCTGAATTGTTTCTTTGAGATATTACTTCTGTTTTGTTGCCATTTATTCGGAGACCCATTGCATGGTATGTGTTGGAAATGATGGTGAGAGGCTGTTGTAGGGCTTCTAAGGTATGTGAGAGCATAGCACAGTCATCAGCCTACTGCAGCTCTAGGAAATGAGCTATTCCAGTTTTTGATTGTGCTGAAGACGTGTGAGATTAAATAAGTTACTGTCTAGATGGAACTGGATTTTTATCTCATCATCAGGGCTCATTTGCTAATGACTTTAAAAAGTAAGTGCAGTGAGATGGATGTTGAAAATGACAGGAGCCAGGACACATCCTTGCCCACATTCACACTGAAAGGTTTGGATTTTCTCCCTCCTACGGACACACAAGCATTTATGTTGTCATGCAGATATGGTAAGAAATTTGTTTGAAACTCCAAATTTTGAGAGAGCATTCTGTAAAAGTTCTCTGTTGACGGTGTCAAATGATTTTGCAAGATCGATGAATGCATTATACAAGTCATGGTTCTGCTCGTGGCAGTTTCCTTGCATCTGTCGAGCAACAAAGATCAAATCGCAGATACTTCGTTCCTTCCGAAATCTACATAGCGTTTCAGGATGTGTTGACTCAGTCAAATATTTGTCTGTCTGGATAACATTATCCTGGCTAATACTTTACTAGCATCTGCAAGGAAGGAGATGCCTCCGCTGTTGTCACAATTTGAGTGGTCTCCTTTCTTCTTGTAGATGGATTAATTTCAGCGGTAAATCATTCAGCTGGAATTTGTTCCTAGATCCTGATAGTAAGTATGATATTAAGGAGGCGCCGATGAAATAACTGGCCAACCTCTTTGATGAGTTCATATGGTATGCCATAAAGAGCATGGCTTTTGTTATTTTTTTGAGATCAGTTGGCCTGAACAGTTTCTGCAAGTGTGGGTGGGATATCAAGAACTGCCACTTAAGGGGTATTTGGGATGTTATCGAGTATACATGGCTGCACCGGGTTTCTTCAATTCAGTATGGTGTTGAAGTGTTGTGCCCATCTTTCTAGGACTGCTTACTTGTCTTTATGGAGCTCTCCTTCGGCTGATCGAATAGGGTTTATGTTGTATTTGGTTGGCACTTAGATGGCTTTAATGGACTTGTAGAACCCAGGAGGGTCGTTAATATCAACCATTCTTCGCCACACATTTGCTTGCTCTGTCCACCATTTGTTTTCCATGTCATGCAGTTTTCTCTGAGTTTCACTTCTGAGATTCTGGAATTCAGCTTTTAGGGTTATGGAGGTAGGTTGAGCCAGTCAGTTGTTATGTCCTCTATTCTTCATTGCAAGAATGTCAAATATAACCTCAACAATTTCATCAGTCTTTATGGCAGCAAGTGGAGAGGCCTAGTGTTTCGTCTGCAGTGCTTTGGAGCAGTGTCTTATTGTTTAGTCATTCTGCCTAAGTTGTTTGGATTGTTGTTTGGATCAAGTGGTGGACACTGAGAAAACTTCCCTGTAATAGTGTTGTGGAAGGTATTACACGTTGGCACATCCTTTAAACTACTACAGTTTAGTTTCTTGATGGATGGTCTGTGGTGCATTTGTGGGCATATGACTAACCGCAGTTTGATTATTATAAGGTTATGGTCTGTGCAGCGCTCAGCACTTCTCATAGTTCGGGTTATAAGAACTTCTCTTTAGTCTCACTGCCTTACAATGACAGTCACTAAGGTGTCAATTTCTAGAGTGTGGGTGCATCCATGTGGTCTTGTGTGTATTCTTGAGTTGAAAGATGGTCTTGGTGACGACCAGGCTGTGTTCTGAGCATAAGGAAACCAGTCTAAGGCCATTGCTGTTCATGTTACAAACACCGTGGCAGTCTATAATGCCTTGCCAGAGGTGATTATCTTTTCGTACTCTGGCATTAAAATCTCCTAGCAGGATCACTTTGTCAGTAAGTGGTATTGAACAAATGGTAGCATCCACAGTTATAAAGGAATCTTTAATGGTGTCCTTAGAATCAAGTGTTGGGGCATAGACGCTGATGAGTGTTGCATATTAGCCTTTAGATAGTGATATGGGCCAGAACATCAGCCTCTTTATACACACAGCTGTTTCTTGGATATTCTGTAGAAGTTTGCTTTGGACCACAAAGCCAACCCATTGGTTTCTTCTTACGTTGTCTGGGTATCCCCTCCACAAATAGGTATACCCTTCTGTTTATATAAGGTTGCCTTTTCCTGAGAGGTGAGTCTCAGACAAAGCAACAGTGTAAATTTTAAATCTTTTCGGTTCATGGGCAAAAAGGGCAGTTCAAAAGCATGGTCTTGTGTCATGATCAGTATCAAGCAAGGTTAAGTCAAAGAGATTCTTCTGGTTTTTCAACCGCATTGTGGGGTGCCTTGACAGACGCGGTTATCTGCCCCGGTGGTGCAGAGCAGCAAATGATTAGGTTAACTTTTCTAAACCTCCCCTTGTCAGGGGTAAGCAGTTGGGCATCTGTTTCCTGCTGTTAGGTTGCATTGGATGATGCCGAGGGCATAACCTGCTCCTATGCCATCATGCCAGCGATGACTGGTCCAATGCCGCCCATGTGCAGGACTGGAGCTAGCAACTTCCAGCCACATCCATTACCTGTCACTGTCACCCTATCCTGTCGCAACAGGTATTTTGTTTTGGTGAATGGTGAGATGGGAGGTTAATATAGCATTGAGCTTCCGCACTGAACAGATTTTGATGGTGAGGGTGCACATTCCTTACCACCACATGACTTGGCCCTTCCCAGCCTCTGATAGTGGCATCAAGATTTGCAACGACCATCTACTGAGCAGGGTTGAAGGAGTCTTCCAGGAGCTCTGTCTCTTGAGTCCTGCCTTCCGTGGGACTCCATTCAAGGGGTTCAGGGTTTACTCCTGTAGCACTGACCCAACCAAGCGCCATCCACAAGGCAGTGGACCAGGGAACGGTTAGTCTAACCCCTTAATGATGGCCCCTACAGCATGGGTAACTCTGTTTTCCTGTTGAGTCGTGGGGGGGGGGGTATCTCCCTCCTCTGTTATGGCCCACCAAATTTACAGGGCAAGCAAGCCCCCACCATGACAAGGTGGTTCCAGTGGAGGTACACACAAACACACACTCACAGCTAACACCTTTAGGAGAACATTACCTTTACCTCTTCACTCCTGTGACATATTACCGTCTATTATAGTTTGGCAAACTGAGACAACTGTATTTTAGAAGAGACTTTTAGTACTGGATGAATTATATAGTATGTATCCCCTGCTTGCACCCTCTCTGATACTAAATATCTGTGTATTTATAGGAGAAAATAAAGCATCATTGGAGTAGAATGGTCAAGTATATTAATTAACTGTTGCAGGTGTGGCGATGGTGGGAGTTACTGGAACATTATGGCTTGGCCTGGGTATGTCCTGCCTCCTGGTCCACACTCGCTTGCCTCCCTGCTGTGGTCAGTTCATAAGTTTATGTTTAACATTCTTAAGCTCTTATGACTCACTTAGGCGAATGAAATCATCTGGGGCCGGGTAAAACAAAATACTAGAGGTATTCCGACCTTGCCAGTGTTAATGGTTCCGATATTAACACCTTCTCCTCATGGTCCAGCCTCAATTGAACATTTATCTGAAATTAGTTGGAATATAATTCAATAGCTTTCCAGACTGTGAGAGGGTGAATTATGTAGGGATTAAACTAAGGCCCTATACCTTCTCTAACCCTAATATAATTACCTGGTATAGTGTGGAACAGGTGACCACAGTAACCCACATTGAGAACGTCATCTGTTCCAATATTAACTCTTCCAGTCTTCTGTTCTCACTCATGTGGACATACGCCTGTGGCATTAGCCGGAAATGAATACAAGACTTTTTATTACCTCAGCAAGTAATAGAGATCCTAAGTTGTTAATATGGACGTTCATAAACCGACAGTCACCACACAAAAACTACTAAACATTTAATGTTAATTACACCTGCAGATTACAGACTGAAACATAGAAATACACTTCGCATTCCACATACTGATTTTCAGGCTTAATAAACATTGTCCGATTATGGAGTTTGTCAGTAAAATATATCGTTTACATAAATCTTTAACACAAAATCTTTATCTGAAGAAGTAACTACAAATAATATCACTGTTTAGATATGAGTGAGTCAGAGGGTGGTATTGGTGCAGCAGTGGCCACGATGTTGGCCACAGAGTGGTGTTCCCGCTCCTCTGTCCTTGTCACAGATGGGTCGCACTGGCCGGCTGCCGTGTTGAAGGTGAGTTGCAACCCAACCCAACCCATCCGTGGCTAGATCTCACCACCCAAACTGTAAATAACCGGAATATTCATTACTTAGTGTGTACTAACAATGCTGCTATATTACAGTCTTCACTGTAAACACTTTTTGAAAACCCATTTATACTATGGCAGTTATTACAGCAGCAAATAACGGATGTTAACCGTAGTTGATTTACTTTTTGTCCCAAATGATTTTATAAAACTGTGCTGAATGCAGCCTATTATAAAAGCTGTGAAAAATCATTATACTAGAATTTTTGCTTCAAGACCAAAGCAAGGTGAGTATCTCGTGAATAAATGTATTTGTGAAATGACTTACGGTTTGCAAAATAGTAGGCAATAGTTAGGAAAACATTCTCATTCAAGGGTAAAACACAAACCAATTAATGATGACACTTGTGCTCCTGGAACAAGACTGTAGTACCACTCGAACAGGCGATACTCCTATGTAAATTTATGCTTATGGTGTTGCAATGTCTCTGGTAATTACAATCATTCTTTTTTTTTTTTAAACATTCATTGTGGGTCTTATTATCGGAATGTCTTTTAAACTCAGATACAACCTACTGCGTTTTACCTTCTGACTCTGCGGCAGATTATGTACATCATTATTGGTAATGAATAACTGGTGTACGACTGCCCGACATTGTGCATTCTTTAAATTTACCAAAGATCCTAATAATGTCCTATAAACATGAAACAGTGGACATACTTAATCCCTACTCTGCAAACTTTAATAATGGCATAAAAGTAAAAGCTGAGATTCTGGACAATCATGTCAAGATATCGCAACTTGTATATGTATATTTTCTTAAGAACAGTCTGTTAGATTTTAGTGCAGAGAGTGCCAATTAAAGTGATACTTTATGCTGTAAAAAAAAAAATACATTAGATGAAAAGTAACTGGAGCCTGATCGACTTGAGGTTCCTTTTCTAAGGGCCTCATATGTACTGTACAATCTGTAAGGTGCATAAAGTCGTAGCAGTAAATGACCGGAAGTTAAAAGTTTAATGTTTGAGAGGTGTTATACTAACCATTTATTTATCTGTCTACTGCCAGACGCCTCAATCCCATTGGGGTGGCCACAAACAAATCGCCTCCACGTCGCCCTGTCCCCCGCCATTTCACTGCCCTGCTCCCAACTCACACCCCCATCTCAAATATACCTCTCCACCCCATCCCTCCATCTCATCCTCGGCCTCCCCCTCCCCCTCCCCCTTCCCCTGTCCACCTCACTCACATACACTCTCTTCGTCAGTCTTTCACCCACCATCTTCTCCACATGGCCAAACCACCTCAGTGTGTTCCTCATAACGCTTCCTATCACATCCACATCCACACCACAACGCTCCTTTATACCCTTATTCGTCAGCCTGTCTCTCCATGTGACTCCACAGGCTCCTCTTAAATAACTCATTTCCACTGCTCTCACTCTAGACTTGTGTCCTTCCAACAACGTCCAAGCTTCACTTCCATACTTTAGAGTTGGTATCACAATACTGTCATGTAGTAACTTTTTCACATCCATGCTCACTTCGCTGTTTCTTATCACTGCTTTCAAGGAACCAGCAACCTTTCTTCCCTGCTGTACCCTTTCAAGCACTTCACCCTCCAAACCTCCATCCTTACTCATTACACTACCCAAGTACTTAAACGTACTCACATTTTCCAATTCCTCACCATCCAACCTCGCTGTACATTCACTGACTTCACCTCTCTCAAAGACCATACTTTACTCTTCCCTACATTCACCTTTAGATTCCGTTTCTTACACACTCTCCCAAACTCATCCACCAAGCCTTGCAGCTCCCCATCGTCTTCACTCAACAACTCAGTATCATCTGCAAACAACAGTACAGGGAGTTTCCAAACACTATCCTCTCTCACCAGGGCCACTCCAACATCCACTACCCTACCTTGTACCTCTTTTATTACCCCATCCATGTACAGATTGAACAACCATGGAGACATGACACATCCCTGTTTCAACCCAACCTCAAAGAGAAAAATTCACTTAGTTCACCATCCACACGCACTGCAGCCTTAGCACCATCATACATGCTCTTCACAGCATTCAACAACGTCCCATCTACTCAATATACTCTTAATATTTTCCACAATCCTTGTCCATCCACCCTCTCATATGCTTTCTCCTAATCCATGAAAGCCGCATACAACTTCTTTCCCTTCTCTAGAAACTTTTCCACTAAAGATCTAAGAATGAATATCTGATCTACACAACCTCTTCCCTTCCTAAAGCCTCCCTGTTCTTCTCCAACTAATTCCTCTGTTCTTTCTCTAACTCTGTCAGTAAGTATCCTACCATACACTTTTCCTATTATACTAAGAAGACAAATGCCCCTATGATTACCACACACTTCTTTTTCCCCTTTTCCTTTGTTCAAGCGAATAATTATACCTGACTTCCACTCCTCCGGGACTCTACTTTCCTCCCAGGCCAATCTGCACATCTTCCACATCCATTCTACTACTATCTCTCCCCCATGCTTCAACATTTCACCACACACTCCATCAATTCCTGGGGCTTTCCCCAATTTAACTTTCTTCATTGCTTCCACAACTTCTATCCTACTGATTTCTTCCTGTCTTCTCACCTCCCTCCTTCTCCCAGCCATTCCCCAGCCACTTATACTCGCATTACTTCTATCCTGTATGTTCAACAATTCCTTAAAGTGTTCTCTCCATCTGCTCACTTTTCCTCCCTTCTCCACTGGTAATCTACCATTTTTATCTTTCACTCCTTTGCTAACCTCACTTCCACCCTGTCTTACTCTCTTTGCCTCTTTCCAGAACATTTTCTTACAGTCTCTCCATTTTACACTCAAATTCCTTCCAAATTCCTCATCCACTCTTTTCTTACTCTCTCTTACTAATCTTTTCACCTCTATCTTTCTTTCTACATATAACTCTCTCTTCCGCCTCTCAACTTCTTCCACGCCCCTGTTTCTTATCCGTTCATTGTATGCTTTCTTCTTTTATGCCACAGCCTGTCTCACCTCTTCAGTCCACCACACTGTTCCTTGCACCCCCCTCCGTCTTCTCCCACACACCACATCACATGCTGCACATACTTCTTCTGTAAATATCCTACACACACCTTCCACGTCCCCCATCGGCTCCATTTGATATTTGCCCAATCGTTCCTCCACTTCTCTCTTATACTCTGCCTTTTTCTCATCCTCTTGTAACCTTTCCACTCTCCTTGCAACTACTCCTTCCTCCCGTCTTTCCATTCTTCTATTTCTCCACACAGGTGTAAAATTATGTTTGTCTCAGTGTGCCTGACTTACAACTTTAATTATTTTATGTAAGATATTTACTTTTATATTCCTTATTACGGAAGTTTGAGTCGAAACATTTGACTTTAATAATCTGAACTGTAATAAAATATATATATATATATATATATATATATATATATATATATATATATATATATATATATATATAAACTTTTTTCAGGATGAGGTTGAACTTTTAGCACCCTGGGGTCTGACAATGTGCGAGACCAAGATTTACGTTCATGGCGTCAACGTCACACGGATTACCAAAACAGTATCAGAAGCACGACAGGTAAAGTTGGTAGTAAAGGGAGCAATCAAGCTTGAAAAATGGGTGTATAGTATAGTAGTGTGACTTGTGGCATTGTAGTATATGGTGTGACGTGAGTATAGCGATTTTATCTCTATCCTTCAATAAGAAATATATATATATATATATATATAGTAGATATACGAGGTGCAACCAAAAGTTCCAGTAATTTGATTATTGTAGGAAAAAAAGTTACCTCTTACCTGGAATGTAAGAGGAGCGAATGATGAGGTGAAAGAGAGAGAGATTGTCCATGTGCTTGAGGGTGCGAAAGTGAATGTGTGTGGAATAACTGAAACAAAATGGAGAGGAGAAAATGTGAGAGAATGGGAGTATGGATGGGGTATATGTGCATGTGTAGGTGAGAATGAGAGGGCAAAGGAAGGAGTTTGTATTGTTGTGAGTAAAAGATGGAAGAAGAGCATAAGACAGTATGGATCAGTTGGGTCATAGATTGTGTGGGTAAAGTTGAAAGTTGGAATACAAATGTGGGCGATTGTGTGTGTGTTTGTACCAATGAAAGATCGTGCTAGCAGAGTGAGAGAAGAGTTTTGGACAAATGTGGAAGTGTGCATGGAAAAGTTTGGAAGGAATGAGAGAGTGTTTTTGATCGGTGATGTGAATGGTAAAGTAGGGAATGTGAAGGTGGAAGGAATGGTTGGTGAATGGGGTGTGCCTGCTGAGATAGATGAGAATGGCAGTGTGTTAGTTGACATTTGCGCTGGGAGGGGGTTGGTGATAGCCAATACCCTCTTCAGGCATAAAATGATCCACAGGTATACATGACGAATGATGAGAAGGGTGGGTGGTGAACTGAATGAAAGGAAGGCAATGATTGATTATGTGTGTGTGGATGAAAGGATGCGAAGCTGTGTAATGGATGCAAGAGCTTATAGAGGTTGAGGGAGTGGACTTTCTGACCACTACTTGGTGGTGGCCAGAATTAGGATCCAAGTAAGATGGAGGAATAGATGAAGGGAAAGACGAGAGGAAGGAGTAGTTGCAAGGAGAGTGGAAAGGTTACAAGAGGATGAGAAAAAGGCAGAGTATAAGAGAGAAGTGGAGGAACGATTGGGCAAATATGAATTGGAGCCGTTGGGGGACGTGGAAGGTGCGTGCAGGATATTTACAGAAGAAATATGTGCAGCATGTGATGTGGTGTGTGGGAGGAAGAGAAGACGGAGGGGGGTGCAAGGAACAGCGTGGTGGAATGAAGAGGTGAGACAGGCTGTGGCACAAAAGAAGAAAGCATACAATGAATGGATGAGAAATAGGGGCGTGGAAGAAGTTGAGAGGCGGCAGAGAGAGATATATGTAGAAAGAAAGAGAGAGGTGAAAAGATTAGCAAGAGAGAGTAAGAAGAGAGTGGATGAGGAATTTGGAAGGAATTTGAGTGCAAAGTGGAGGGACTGTAAGAAAATGTTCTGGAAAGAGGTGAAGAGAGTAAGACAGGGTGGAAGTGAGGTTAGCAGGGGAGTGAAAGATAAAAATGGTAGATTACTAGTGAAGAAGGGAGAAAAAGTGAGGAGATGGAGAGAACACTTTAAGGAATTGTTGAACATAGAGGATGGAAGTAATGTGAGTATAAGTGGCTGGGGAATGGCTGGGAGAAGGAGGGAGGTGAGAAGAAAGGAAGAAATCAGTAGGATAGAAGTTGTGGAAGCAATGAAGAAAGTTAAACTGGGGGAAAGCCACAGGAATTGGTGGAGTGTGTGGTGAAATGCTGAAGCATGGGGTAGAGATACTGTAGTAGTAGAATGGATGTGGAAGATGTGCAGATTAGCCTGGGAGGAAGGTAGAGTCCCAGAGGAGTGGAAGTCAGGTATAATTATTCCCTTGTACAAAGGAAAAGGGGAAAAAGAAGTGTGTGGTAATCACAGGGGCATTTGTCTTTTTAGTATAATAGGACAAGTGTATGGTAGGATACTTATTGACAGAGTTAGAGAAAGAACAGAGGAATTAGTTGTGTACCCCCTCCACAATATGTCTACCCCCGATGTATATATGTCCCCCCCTAATGCATACATGCCCTCACTAAACTTGCTGACCTAGCACGCTTTCCCAGGACCTGAAGCCTGGGAAGATGGCGCCACTGTTCAGTTCATAGCAGGCAGCCAAGACGGGCAGACTATTTTACTGTGAGCTTGTAATAAACTCCTCATCTAGCTGTTTGTACACGGAGTTTCTATCACCAAAGTATTGCAAGTTACACCTCAATCCCGTTTGGGGTGGCCACAAACAAATCGCCTCCACGTCGCCCTGTCCCCCGCCATTTCACTGCCCTGCTCCCAACTCACACCTCCCTCTCTCATATACCTCTCCACCCCATCCCTCCATCTCATCCTCGGCCTCCCCCTCCACCTCACTCACATACAGTCTCTTCATCAGTCTTTCACCCTCCATCCTCTCCACATGGCCAAACCACCTCAGTGTATTCCTCATAACACGTCCTATCACATCCACATCCACATCACAACGCTCTTTTATATCCTCATTCATCAGCCTGTCTCTCCACGTGACTCCACAGGCTCCTCTTAAATAACTCATTTCCACTGCTCTCACTCTTGACTTGTGTCCTTCCAACAATGTCCAAGCTTCAAATCCATACGTTAGAGATGGTATCACTATACTGTCATGTAGTAACTTTTTCCCTTCCATGCTCACTTCCCTGTTTCTTATCACTGCTTTCAAAGAACCAGCAACTTTTCTTCCCTACTGTATCCTTTCAAGCACTTCACCCTCCAAACCTCCATCCTTACTCATCACACTACCCAAGTACTTAAACGTACTCACATTTTCCAATTCCTCACTATCCAACCTCTCTGTACATTCACTGACTTCACCTTTCTCAAAGACCATCACTTTACTCTTCCCTACATTCACCTTTAGAGTCCGTTTCTTACACAATCTCCTAAACTCATCCACCAAGCCTTGCAACTCCCCTTCGTCTTAACTCAACAACACTGTATCATCTGCAAGCAACAGTACAGGGAGTTTCCAAACACTACCCTTTCTCACCAGGGCCACTCCAACATCCACTACCCTACCTTGTACCTCTTTTATTACCCCATCCATGTACAGATCGAACAACCATGGAGACATGACACATCCATGTTTCAACCCAACGTCCAAAGAGAAAAATTCACTTAGTTCACCATCCACACGCATTGCAGCCTTAACACCATCATACATACTCTTCACAGCATTCAACAACTTCCCATCTACTCCATATATTCTTAATATTTTCCACAATCCTTGTCTATCCACCCTGTCATATGCTTTCTCCAAATCCATGAAAGCCGCATACAACTTCTTTCCCTTCTCTAGAAACTTTTCCACTAAAGACCTAAGAATGAATATCTGATCTACACAACCTCTTCCCTTCCTAAAGCTTCCATGTTCTTCCCCAACTGTAACTTGCATTACTTTGGTGATAGAAACTCCGTGTACAAACAACTAGATAAGGAGTTTATTACAAGCTCACAGTAAAATAGTCTGCTCGTCTTGGCTGCCTGCTATGAACTGAACAGTGGCGCCGTCTTCCCAGGCTTCAGGTCCTGGGAAAGCGTGCTAGGTCAGCAAGTTTAGTGGGGGCATGTATGCATTGGGGGGGGGGACATATATACATCGGGGGTAGACATATTGTGGAGGGGGTACACTACTCCCCCAGGTAGCTGAGATGGTGTCTCCTGACACCAGGAGTTAAATGGTGTTTGATTATAGTAGTAAGGCAGGACCGGGGAGGTTTGTACAAGGGATAAGAATGATACAGGGGCAGTAGGGGAGACATGGCCATGTTGAGGGGAGGGAATTAGAAGGATATATACATATAAGATATACAAGGATTAATAGGTACAAGTCCAGTAAGGGTCGAAGGTATACATAGACATAATGGGAATTACACAATAATAGTTTGATACATGATAAACAAGGAGTAGATATGAGAGAGGTATTGTTGTTCGTTCATTTTTGTTTTGTTTTGTTTTTTTGTATTTTCTGTAGGATACACTGTCACTCAGTAATGCATTAAAGAAATACCATCATTTTCTGGTAGGCAGAGTTCTGTCCACAGTTTGGTTAATTGTCAGATGGCAATGGTAGTCACTGAATGTGAGGGCACTAAGTACGGGGATTTTCTACTTCATGTGTAGGGCATACTATGCCTGTAGCGACTCTGATTTCCTGGAGTCGACGTTTCATTTTTCTGACACAACAATGCACTGCACATATGATGAGTAGAAAACCTATGAAAGCGATAACCACAGGGGGAAACACAACTGTCGGATGAACCCATGAATGGCTGAAGGCCAGAGAAAATTGATCCATAATGAAATCACTGTCATTGAGGAAGGTTAGCATGTGCAAGTTAGGGGAGGTGAGGGTAATGTTGGCAGATGGAAGGGTTGAAGGCATGTCGATTGATTGAAAGATGTCATAGGAGTGTTTACGGACAGCTAGGTGATAGCGAGTGGCGTAAGTGATGACGGACTCTGATTTGATGGTACAATAGTCAGGTGCTTTGTAGAGACCACTAGCGGGACGGATCGAACCAAAGAACCGGGACACATGATTGTGACAGAGATGGGAACAGCAAAGAAGAAGTACTGGACATGGTTGAGGTGAGCATGGTGGACCGGGAGGTCAGGAGCTGGGACAAAAGAACAGGCCGAGTAGATGGAATGGTTGCGAACTAAAGCAGACTCACAGGGTGTAGCACTGCTAGGGAAGATAGCGAAAAGGTGGGCAGCACTGAGACGAGAGGTCGTAGTAAGGAAGGAACATTTCTGGAGGTCTGTGGAAGAAAGGAAGGCAATGGAAAGATGATCATGAGAGAGGAGGAAATATTCTGAAGGAACAGATACTTGTAACAAGGAGTTGTTGAGGCGGAAAGGGAAGGGAATGATGTGGAAAAGGTTAAAGGTTATGGCAGAATGGAGAGGAATATGGACGACGACGTATGTGGTGAGAAAAGTGGCTTCGAGAACAGGCGAATAATATTCAAGGGAGGAGTAGGGGAGGACTGGGGAGAGACCGAAGGTGGAGTGAGCCCATTCCAGGACAGAACGGAGAGCTGAGACAGGTACTAAGTCGGCAGTGACACGTCCATTGATAGCATCGACCAGGATACGAACCAAGGTAGAGACTTGAGACAGGAGAGAGTCAATGGCCAGTTGGAGATTATCCATGTTGAGTTTGAGGTAGAAGAACTGAGAGATAACGTTGAGATCTGAAAGGTGGCGTTGTAAGATATCGGTGAAATTGTTTAGAGTGGACGTGACTTCGTTGAGTTGGGTCGTGAGCTTCTGTAACATAGTGTGTTGGATTTTAATGACTCGGCGTTGTGATTCTAGGGCTGAAGCTAAATGAGTGAGATCAGATTTGAAGCCAGAAATGTCACGGGCTGTAGCAACGCCAAACAAGCCACTCAGAATCTCACCGTCGAAGTCAAAGAGACCTCGTTTCACATGAGAACGACCAACGGGTGTCTGAATGGAAAATGTGTCATTGAGCTCAGTGAATCTGTTACTTTTTTATTGCAATTGCCAGGAGAGTGGGAGGAAAAGGTTATAGTGATACTCATTCGGGTTGTGTGTCCCCATGATGGCCGTGAGATGGTTCCTGATTCCGTGGAGCTGGTGCGCGTAGGCAGGTAGGGCAATGGCTACGTCAGCCAGGGGCGCAAGATTGTAGCGCAAAGAGGCGATGTCGTCGATAAGCATTACCTCGCCTCCCGAGCCGACCAAGGCCCCGGGACGTACTCCACCATCGTCCTGACCTGACCCAGACCCCAGGAGGGTCAGCACTGCCAGCAGGGAGATCGCTAACATCGTACCTAGAAAACCAGGGTAGAGTTAATGGGGGAGGTCGTGAAGAGGTTGATGGGCAGAGCGCAGTTTGGACCGATATTGATTGGTTGATGAATGAGCAGGTGGAGGTGGAGTGGAAGGAGACTGAGGGATAGGTGGAGACAAAGTAGACTGAGGGATGTGTGGAGGGGAAGAGGGGGGAGGAGGCTGTGTAAGTGACTCTTCCAACACAAGGCCATGGGGTGCTCGCTTTAAGTCATCGACGTGGACCCATCTGGTGTCCTTAGTGGACAGGTCCTGGAGGTGAAATTTGTTGCCTTGTTGAGTGAGGACGCAGTGGGGCCCTGTAAATTTGTCATCCAACTTTGAGGAACGTGTATGGGAATGAGCAAAGACAGGATAGCCTACATTGATGGTGATAGGAGAGGCGGATTTATGTTGGCGCTGCAGCATGTCCTCCTGAGAGGAAGCCAAAGTGGATTGGACATACTGGTGGATTGACTGGAAGTTGGCCACTTTGAGTTTAACATAATCATCCATGTTGTAGACGGGTTCTGGCTTTGAGGATAAGAGAGAGTATGGGAGGTCCTTGTCAAAACCAAAAAGGACGAAGAAGGGAGATTCAGCAATGGATGCATTGATGGAGCTATTGATTGATGATGCCACTTGGGGAATCCAGTCATCTCAGGACGAACTATGGGAGCCTAGATGTCTAAGGCACTCTAAGATTTTTCGGTTGTGGCGTTCTACAAGGCCATTGGAAACCGGATGGTTAGGCACGACATTGCACTTACTGATATGAAAGCGGCGACAGATCTCATCTAGAAGGCTATTGTTGAACTCTGTACCGTTGTCAGTAAGAATGGTATGAGGGGTACTGAATGGGCAAATTACGTGATCTACAAAGGCACGTGCAACGCTCTTCGCGGTCTTGTCGGAGAGGGGTACGAGGACACAGTAGCGGGAGAAAGTGGTCAACCGCTACGAACAAGTACTCAGCGCCAGATTCTGTGAGAGGTAGTTTTAAGAGATCGATTGAGACAGTTTCCCATGGTCGTGACGGGATTGGGTATTGTAAGGGAGGTGCTGGTAAGCCGGTTGATCCTTTGTACTGAAAATGTCCGGAAGGGGTGCTAAAGGCTGTAACTGGGTGAGAGGATTCTTCCATTTCGACCTGCCAGTACCCGCTGAGGAGGTCTAAAGATGAAAAGACTATGTTATTTTCACCAAAGGATTCTAGCAAATCAGTGAGGACGGGTAACAGGAAACGGTCTGGAATGGTGACAGAATTGACCTTACGATAGTCGACTACTGGTCTAAAGTTGCTGTCCTTCTTTGGTACTAAGTAAAGTGGGCTATTCCATGGACTGACGGAGGGTTCAATAATGTCCTGGTCTAACATGTTCTGTACCATTTGATCTGTCTGCTTTCTCTGGCTGTGAGGAAATCGATACGCTGGTATGTAAATCGGCTGAGTTCCTGGTAGTAGTTCAATCGTATGTTTGACAAGGTCTGTTCTACCCATCGGTTCACCGGTTAAGGCAAGCACGTTTCTGTACGAGGTCAGAAGGTCTAGGAATTGAGGCGTATTTTCTGGGAAATCTGTGCAAGTGAGATGTGAGAGCATATCGGGTGAATATGTCGGCGCAGATCCCGTAGAGTTAATAGTACATACACTGATTGGCGTACTATCATCAGTCTGAATAGTATGAATTGAGGAATCCTGGCACACATTTACGGCCGCTGGGTATAGTAGGAAGTCTCCAATCTTTACACCACTTTTAAGTTTTAGTGGGGCATTTGTGACACTGAGCAAGTACAGGTAGCATAAACTGTCCTCTAAGACTGTACACAACGCTGACTCATAAGTCAAGCCATTCACACAACACGTCTCAGGTAGTGTTAGTACATCCACTCCTTTTGCACCGGCAACACAAACAGAGACTTTGGTGAACTCATGCGGTAACAAAATTGTGCACGTATTCGTTACTGCATGTTTCGTCTCTGCGTGTTGGAGAAGATAATTCAGACTGTGTGAGGTAGTTAACTGAGACATGTCTGAGTCAGCGATAGTGTTGTCAGGAGAGGAGGTAAGAGCCATGTCCGAAGGCTGTGATGATGTATCAGTAGACATTGAGGAATTTATGTCCTTGTTCGCAGTCGTAAAGGAATGATCTCTGTATTCTCAGATGATGATAGTGGTGGTTTGGGCTGGGTTGGACTATTTGGTAGTGATAGGGACACAGGTAATTGAAGGACTGATTTGATCATAAGAACAGGACGGGGACATTCCATACTGTAAACCGGGAATCTAGAAATATCTATACTACCACAAGCAGGTAATAATGCAATGGAGTGTTGTGCCATGGTGGAGAAACCAATAAGGGCATCTGCGGGATACTGCAAGTCATTAGTGACATGAAATTCAATTGGGATAGGGGACAAATCTCTGTGGAGTTTGACTTCAAGGGTGACTCTTCCCTTAACCTTAAACTCTGAGCCGTTGACACCACATAGGCGAATGTCTGGTGGTTCTAGGAAACTGACGTGGTTGTGATGCCGATGAATAATTTGTAAGGAATTGTCGGAGATCAGATTTACTATAGATCCTGTGTCCAAGAAGAATGACGTTGGTATGTCATGACTGCATCCGAGAATGACTAAACCCGAGGATGTTATGGGACCTACATGGCGGATGGGGAGTTGGGTGTCTGGTTCTACGTGATATTGGTCCGATACGGGCGCGGCGCTTCCCCCTACTGTTGGCGGTTGAGGTAACGACATTCCTCAGTGGTGTGAGTCGTGCTTGATTTGTGGTATTTGCAGTGTGGACGACGTGAGCGGGAAGGCGTACGCTGTCTGGTTTGGGAGTGAGGACGTCTGTATGTATGGTCGCAACTGGATGCTCAATGTCCAGGATGACCACAGTTCAGTTCATAGCAGGCAGCCAAGACGGGCAGACTATTTTACTGTGAGCCTGTAATAAACTCCTTATCTAGCTGTTTGTACACAGAGTTTCTATCACCAAAGTATTGCAAGTTACATTTACTGAGATTGATTTTCAGGCCTGAGAGCTGGAGGCGTTCAAAGACTTGCTGGAGTTTGGTAAAATGATCAGGGATGGATTTACTCACAACAATGATATCATCTAGGTAAGCAAAAAGAGTGTGTCCCATCATACTGCTGAAGACTGAATGGATAAGTCGCATGAACACGGAAGGAGCATTTCTCAGACCAAAAGGGAGTCTCTTAGAATGAAAATGTCCAGAAGGGGTGCTAAAGGCTGTAACTGGGCGAGAGGATTCTTCCATTTCGACCTGCCAGTACCTGCTGAGGAGGTCTAAAGATGAAAAGACTACGTTATTTTCACCAAGGGATTCTAGCAAATCAGTGAGGACGGGTAACGGGAAACGGTCTGGAACGGTGACAGAATTGACCTTACGATAGTCGACTACTGGTCTAAAGTTCCCGTCCTTCTTTGGTACTAAGAAAAGTGGGCTATTCCATGGACTGACGGAGGGTTCAATAATGTCCTGGTCTAACATGGGGAATGTCTGGTGGTTCTAGGAAACTGACGTGATTGTGATGCCGATGAATAATTTGTAAGGAATTGTCGGAGATCAGATTTACTATAGATCCTGTGTCCAAGAAGAATGACGTTGGTATGTCATGACTGCATCCGAGAATGACTAAACCCGAGGATGTTATGGGACCTATATGGCGGATGGGGAGTTGGGTGTCTGGTTCTACGTGATATTGGTCCAATACGGGAGCGGCGCTTCCCCCTACTGTTGGCGGTTGAGGTAACGACATTCATCAGTGGTGTGAGTCGTGCTTGATTTGTGGTATTTGCAGTGTGGACGACGTGAGAGGGAAGGCGTACGCTGTCTGGTTTGGGAGAGAGTACGTCTGTATGTACTGTCGCAACTGGATGCTCGATGTCCAGGATGACCACAGTTCAGTTCATAGCAGGCAGCCAAGATGGGCAGACTATTTTACTGTGAGCTTGTAATAAACTCCTTATCTAGCTGTTTGTACACGGAGTTTCTATCACCAAAGTATTGCAAGTTACATTTACTGAGATTGATTTTCAGGCCTGCGAGCTGGAGGCATTCAAAGACTTGTTGGAGTTTGGTAAAATGATCAGGGATGGATTTACTCACAACAATGATATCATCTAGGTAAGCAAAAAGAGAGTGTCCCATCATACCGCTGAAGACTGAATGGATAAGTTGCATGAACACGGAAGGAGCATTTCTCAGACCAAAAGGGAGTCTCTTAAACTGAAAATGTCCGGAAGGGGTGCTAAAGGCTGTAACTGGGCGAGAGGATTCTTCCATTTCGACCTGCCAGTACCCGCTGAGGAGGTCTAAAGATGAAAAGACTACATTATTTTCACCAAGGGATTCTAGCAAATCAGTGAGGACGGGTAACGGGAAACGGTCTGGAACGGTGACAGAACTGACCTTACGATAGTCGACTACTGGTCTAAAGTTGCCTTCCATCTTTGGTACTAAGAAAAGTGGGCTATTCCATGGACTGACGGAGGGCTTAATAATGTCCTGGTCTAACATGTTTCTACACCTGCCTTGAACCAACATCTGCCCTCACAACCCACCACCGGCCGAGCTGCCGCCACATCTGGTCTGCATTACCTGAGCCTCCTAAGACCGCCCCTCCTGCCTGTGACTCATTGCGGCGTCTCTTCTCTCCGCCCAGCTGTCTCTCCACCGCCGCCCTGCCCCGCCCCGCCCTGCCCCGCCCCAGCTCAGCTACGCCCAGCCACTCCTGCACGTCATACATCTCGACACTCCCGTCTCTACTGTGTAAATATAGTATCCCTTACCTTTCTATAGAGATTATCCTCGATTTTCTCTACAGATTGGATATTGTAAATATTCCACCTCATTTCCATTACCCCGTTTTCATCTTCACCTAAGTTATTTATAATTCATCTCATCCTTCGCCTTTTATTTAAACCATCCATCCCCGCACCTTCATTCATTTTCACACCAAATCGTGTATTCCATTCTCTCATTGTTATATTATACATTTCCACCTACGTATCCATCTTCATTCTTTCATCATCCATTGCCGCATTAAATGCCATACTTTCCACGTCAACCGCTTAACACCAGTCTCTTCGGAGGCATGGGTTCGTATCCCACCGCTGCCACCAAATGTAAATTGCAATACTTTGGTGACAGAAACTCCGTGTACAAACAGCTAGATAAGGAGTTTATTACAAGCTCACAGTAAAATAGTCTGCCCGTCTTGGCTGCCTGCTATGAACTGAACAGTGGCACCGTCTTCCCAGGCTTCAGGTCCTGGGAAAGCGTGCTAGGTCAGCAAGTTTAGTGGGGGCATGTATGCATTGGGGGGGCACATATATACATCGGGGGTAGACATTTTTTGGAGGGGGTGCGTGCTAGGTCAGCAAGTTTAGTGGGGGCATGTATGCATTGGGGGTGGGACATATATACATCGGGGGTAGACATATTGTGGAGGGGGTACAGAGGCGTCTGGCAATAGATAGATAGATAGACCTCCTAGTTCTCACTTTCACCTTCAAAATAGTCCCCTTGGGCATGTATACAGTAGTCCCAGCATATCTTCCGGGAGTCCATGCATTCCTGGAAGGCTTCAGGCGTGATGGTCTTGAGCACTTCCTGCAATTCTGTCGGAATCTCCTCAGTTGAGTCAAATCGACTCCCTTTCAGTCGTTATGTCAGCTTGAGAAACAGGAAAAAGTCACAGGGGGGCAAGGTCAGATGAGTAGGGTGGGTGAGGAATGACTACCATGTTAGTGGAAGCCAGGAACTGCAGGACAACAATTGACGTGTGGGCAGGGGGGTTGTCATGATGCAGGACCCAGTCCTTGTTCTTCCACTGTTCTGGACATTTGCAGCGTATGTTCTTCAGATGCTGCAAAACTTCACAGTAAAACTTACCGCTGACAGATTGACTGGGTGGGACGAATTCCTTGTGAACAATCTCTTGGATATTGAAGAAAATGATCATCAACTTGACATTGCTGGAAACTTGACGTGCTTTTTTCGGCCTCGGTGAATTGGAAGACTTCCATTGCGATGACTGCTGCCCTGTCTCCGGGTCATAACCATAAACCCATGATTCACCACCAGTTATGACCTTGGAGATGAAGGTGGTATCATCTCTGACCTGATTCTTGAGCTTCCTGCAAATGTGTCTTCTGCTCGTCACTCAGCACTCCTGGCACAAATTTTGCAGTGATGCATCTCATGCCCAACACGTCTGACAAAATACGTTGCACACTCCCGTGCAACAGTCCAATGATATCACAAACACCATGGATAGTTCGTCTACGACCTACAAGCATTGCCTGATGAACATTTCCAACGTTTTCTGGTGTTGTTGCCATTGACGGACATCGTCTTCAACGGATGTTCATTCTTCCTTGAACCACTTGTACCAGAAAAATATTCTGCTTTGGGACATGGCATTGTCACCAAAGGCTTGCTGAAACAACCAGTGAGTTCCTGTGGCTGTCTTGTTGATCTTGAAGCAGAACTTGATGCAGGTTGAAGAGAGAAACCTGTATTTTACACAGGAAAAATCATCTGAGAAATTACCAATATGCCGGGAATCGAACCCGGGACTCTCAGGTGAGAGCCAGGCAGCATACCACTACACCAAGACCAGGTAAAAGTCAACTCACGTTGTCACAATCTTGCAACCAACGTCCCTCCGCCCCCACTGTGGGCATCAAGAGGATGAGTTAACCCCCTGGCACTCGGGCAAGTAGATGCTTTTAATCCATCCCAAGCACTTACGGCAAGTCAGAATGAAGAGAGAAACCTGTATTTTACACAGGAAAAATCATCTGAGAAATTACCAATATGCTGGGAATCGAACCCGGGACTCTCAGGTGAGAGCCAGGCAGCATACCACTACACCACGATATATATATATATATATATATATATATATATATATATATATAGATAGATAGATATAGACATATGTATGTAACTGGTCTGTGGCTAACAATCGGTGTACTTTCCGCAATGCCAGTTACACATGACGTTTGGGACAATGCAGACTATCTTGCTCAGTCTCACTTGAGGAAGGAAAGATTACAGTAGTAGTAGTAGTAGTAGTAGTAGTAATAATAATAATAATAATAATAATAATAATAATGACACCTGATGGGCTATAATTAAATGATAAACTATTTTAATGAACTCCCGTGTTCTCTTCTTCTGTGTCCATAGATATTATTGGGTTTTAGTTAAGTTATAATAATTACCTGAGAGTTTGAAAGCAACTCTTAGTAGCAATAAACCCCAACCATTCCTTGGATATAAATCTGAACAGACTCAATCCGATTGGACCGTCTTAATTATCCAGTAAACCATCAGGCACCATAATTTGGTTATATATACCACCCACCGTAGTTAATGGTTTCCTGGTGTACAGAAAATCACTTGGCTTGTTACTCGGTGTAGAGTCACCCACAGACAGAAGAAAGAGAAAAGAATGAGGGAAAGAAAAACAGAAAAGGAAGGAAGAAAAGAAAGCAGGAAGAGAGGAAAGGGCAGTCACCCTAGAGTAGCACAGCATCGAGTGAATGGATGGTGAGCATCCCCACCTACCACCCTTTCTACACAGTCTATTTATTATTTTGCCTGTATCCTTGTGTAACATATATTCAAAGCAATGCATTACCCTCCCCTCAGTGGAGTATAACTTTCATATACATCATTTGATATCCCTCACCAGTTTTACATTACACACTTTTTCTTTAATCCGTCCTTTTTGTCAGTGAAGTTATTGGTACTCTTTAATCATTATACACCGGTTGACATGGATAACTGTCACGATCTGGGGCGTGAAGCACCACCAGTCGACGTGATTAGCTGCAAGAATCATCCTACCACCCTTTGAACCCGCGACCCTTTCTATGACAACCATAGAGTACATAGGTCCCCTAGGTACCCAACTGATGCACGTCTCAATTTCTACACAGCACTGGTATGAGTGTAGTCATGTCTTTAACATCCTCCCCATCCGATTCCGTCCCCCTGGGCACGGGGCCAATTGCATTATAAACCTCCGCGAAAATTCTGCCGGGGAAAGGGCTCAGTGACAGTGCCATCGGTCGTGCCTTGGACAATACAGTTTCCTCATGTAAGCTGAATGAGAGAACATTTTCAGAGGAGAAATAAAGTTACCATGTGGAGAGTGAGCATTCTCAACCTCCAACCCCTTCCCACTCTCAGACGCCTGAAAAGCCTCTCAGACTGCTGCAGGAGAATGGCAGGGCCTTCAACAGTGATGAGTTCACGGAGGAGGAGGTAGATGACCCAGCACACCTGGCAGGCGACCATGGAGTTGGAGGTCATTTGGGAAACAAATGCTGACGAGCCATCTCACCGCCACTCTTGCCGCCTGCTGTCTGCTGTCTCGCCCTCGAATGTCCACTTTCACCTCGCCGAGTACTTCAAGGGCAAAATCACCACAACTGGGCCCTTCAGGAGTGGAATTTTCCACACAGGCCCTACGTGGTGTGACTCAGCAGGAAACATCTCCCCAGGGAAGGCCTGCATCAGGTGAGTCATCACCCCCATACTCCTCCACCTCTCCCTGTCCTTCCCTCTCACCCCCTGCATCTGGACATGCACGTGGGCGTCCACACACTGGGGAAAGACGTGCTACACATGGCAAATGGCTCATTTTACCAGGTGTGGGCAGAGTGGATACATGGGAGGAAGGAGCAGGATTTAAGCCCTCTGTGACGGTGTTTGATGAGGAGGGAGCAAGTGTTCAGGAAGCTTAACTTCCCCCCAGGCCCTGGACTATTAGCATTATTTTCAGGGCGATATTCACCAGTGCTATTATGCAATACCTGGTGGACGAAATTCATTTCCACCGGGCAACGAATGTGCAGTGGTTGGACTTGCCTGCCAGCGAAAGCAGGGACATGATGGACTGGCTACCTGTGGGGGTGGGGAAGTTGTTTGTGTGGCTAGCTCTTACCATGCTGTACATAAGAAAACTTGTGCTCCATGACTATTGGTTGGTTGATGAACTACTGGGCACATCTGCCTTCGGTAAGTATATGGCCCATGACAGGTACCTGGCAATCTTAAGGTTTCTGCATTTCAATAGAAATTATGGGTCTGCACCAAAAGACAGGTCATGGAAATTAGACCTATCCAGGCGATGCTCAAGGAGTTATTTTCCAGGATTTTCCATCCTTTTCAGAAAGTGGTTATTGTAGAGTCGCTGGTGTTATTCCGCGGCAGGTTGGCATTTATTCAGTATGTGCCATCCAAGCCTCACTGCTTTGGACTAAAATTCTTGTCCTTTGCAACTGTAAAACTGGATATGTGCCTAATGTGATAGTTTATTTGGCTACGGATGTTGATATACCTAGTGACAATCTTTAGAGTTTCTCGGCATCAGTTGTGAAAGTGCTAATGGAGAGGTATTTCACTAAGTATCACATTTTGTACATCAATAATTATTACACAGCCCCAGCACTGACCAAGTATTTGCTTAAGCACGGTTCTGGGACCTGGGGAACTGTCCGTGCAAACAGAAAGAAATTTCCTGTATTCACAGCAAATACTGAGAATGGAGCCCTTCTTACCAAGAAATGTGACAACATGTTAGCCCTTCTCTGGCATGACAAGAGACGCATTAACATGTTCTCAACAGCATATACGGGTGTGTTTGAGGAAACGGGAAAGACAGACTACAGGACCAGGAAACCTGTGTTGAAGCCAGATACTGTCAACAGTTATAATATCAACATGCAGCTTGTTGATAAATTGGACATGCAAATTGGTGAGATTGACTGCCTTTGTAAGTCCTGCCGGTGGTACAAGAAAGCGTTTTTATATCTTCTTGATATTACTGTCCTGAACAGTTTCATACTGTTCAAGGAGCTCATCAAGGAACCTCTCTCCCTACGAGAGTTTGAGAGAGAGCTTGCATGCGAACTCCTTGAAGAGTATTCAACTGCACAGGTGCCAGGTGTGAGGCACCTACAGCTGACAGGGTAAGCTGTGCAGCACAGGCTGGTAGAAATTGGCCGTACCACTGCAGGTCATCAGGCGAAGACGCAGCGCCACGTCTGCAACTCCACCAAAAACCATCCCCCAGCACGAAAGGAGACAGCCTACCAGTGTGTGAAGTGCAAGGTCCCCTTATGCCTTTAATGTTTCTGCAAGTATCACTCCGAGTGTGATTACTGAGCAAGTGTTTAGGAAAATGTAAATAGTGAACAGGTATGCACAAGTGTGTTATTTTTTTTAATACGGAAGTGAAATGTAAGAGATAATATTAGTTATATTTAGTAATTGTCATGATATAATTGTTTTATAAGTTTTACAAGTGTAATACAATAAGTGTTGCTGTTTATGGTTATTGGTGAAAGTTATTGGAAATACCTGAGTTAGCCTACCTGTTACATGAAAAAAAAAAAAAAAAAAAACGCTAGGAGCAGGCCAGAAAGAAAATTACTAGGTTGGCTATTACTAAATTATTTCCCTCGTTACCCTGAAAATATAGCTGAATATGTGAGCATAAGCATAAAGTATTTGTGATGTGAAGTACAAATAATGTAAGTTGTGTATAAGAATAGTAATTTTTCATGATGCCCCTGATTAGTACAAATTAATCTGAATTTTAGTACAAGTAATTACTTCATACTCAACCATTCTGCATGAAACACCCACAGCATTTACTTGTCAAAGTGTAATTACCCGTAATCGAGATGTCAAGTGCATGGAAAAGTGTCGTAGTTGAGAGAAGTTATTATATTTGATGCAGGAAGTGAGTACAGAAAATCAAAGAGCTATTCTTTTCCCACACATCTACGGGGCATAATGGCACTATGAAACCAGCGGAAAACCCTAATGGGGGTGAGTAAGGAAGAGTCGAAGAGTGAATGGAAATTTTCAAATTCCTTCCAAAGATGCCTGGGCAGTGTTACAATCACCACTCCGGTCTGTGCTGCCAGCGCTAGCCAGCGAATCCAATTTCACTGTCAGTGGCTCACACTCGGAAGCAGCCCGCCGAAACACAGAAAGCAGTCATCTTCAAGTTACCCTTACTCATCGACGGGATCACCTGCAGACCTCGGGATACTTTCATTTGAAAGAGGAAGAGATGACTCTTATGTATATTTTTTTTCTCTAGCTATAATAGTTTGGTAGATATTAGGGTTTGAAATAAGGGTATATTTTTTTTTTCTAAAATTTCAGATATCCCCCGTAAGGAGGAATGGGCGACGTCGGGAAATCCACGGCGGATGGGGGTTAAACAGATCAACGTAACTGCCCTTAGACATGACTGATAGCATTCTAAAATTGTCACTTTCTTACTGTAATAAGCCGGGAGTCAGGAAAAACACACAGTAGTGGGGGAAGTTATTGCATTTATATACTAAAATTCTCAGTCATGCCATTGTTATATGGGTTCAGAGCACTCTTGACTTTCTCGTCCTGAAGGGTCCTCGTTTCCACTTCAGCTTCAATATTGCCATTAGTAGTACACACACACACACACACACACACACACACACAGCTCCTAGCTACTCGTATACAGTATATTATTCCTCACACACTCAGACAAGAACCAGTCAGTTCTAAGCGTTGGTGCTTCTTTGAAATATCGTGCCTTTATGCTTCTCGTCCAGTTACACTCATTTATTTGCGTCTGCAAACAATGCACAATATTTAGCCATGTCTCTTCCCTTCATGTCGGAGTAACTCGGCATCTTATCATAAGAAATGCAATTTAGTGTACTCCTCCCTTCAGTGTGAAGCTGGTCCATATATGTTTTCGTTTCTTTTGCCTTGCTTCTCGTGTAGGAATTAACGTGTATTTTAAAGGGATGCTCTTGTAAATTCCAATCGGCATCCAAATATATCCAATGCATTATCACCAGCGTAGCATACCGAGGAATTAACTGTTTTGCTGTTCAGTTTGTGAAGGGAAAAAACACTTCATGATATCCCATTCTGCATTTGGTTCAAAGCAAGATCGCTCTAAAGCAGTTCATGCCTGGCGACTGGTGATATCACCTAAATGCTTTATCCCACCACCACCAGCTGGTGACGAGGTTGTACTGCTTGACAGTGGTGGTGGTGAGCGATGACCCAGTCTTCCTCACCGCTTTCGCTGAGTCCTCCTTCAAGAGCCACCTTCTCCTGGTCCAGAGAACGAGGCTGATCGCCTTCACTCGCCTCTCTCTCCACCGCCTCCGCAACATTTACCACCTTCACAAAACTTTATCACGCACCAACTCACTCATCGTTGTAGCTGATGACTTTCCAGATACATTAAGGTAATATTATCCTAAGTGAATTACTCAATCTTCGGTGAGTTGTGGGCTTGAGTAGAGTGTGAACTTTATGTACCAAGGATTATGTCCATCCCTACGTATCTCAAAGTACCATGGGCTTGCAAGCAAATATATCTATATATATATATATATATATATATATATATATATATATATATATATATATATATCTTTACCGGGTATGTATGTGTGTGTGTGTGTGTGTGTACTATAGGTCTGTACTAAGTTCAGTGTTCGGGGTATATTATAGTTCTCTAGTAAGTTTAATGATTCATGGGGGGGAGGGGAAGATTTCCTACCAATCGGTGCCTTATTCTTTCTGTTTTTATGCATTGTTTTTAATGTGTTATTTTTTTTTGTATAATTTTCTGTATTCTTTGGTCAAGTATTTTTCTGAATTTAGAGCAGAAGAATGTCAATTGTTTGTTCATTTTTCTTTATAAATGTGGACTGCACGATTACGAGATATTTCATTTTTTTTTTATTTGTTTATTAGTCTTGGTAATATATTTTTTGTTTCCTGTCTTACATATAATACTGTTTCGGCCGTAGATAAAAAGAAAGGTTGAACTTAGATCCACAACATACCGGGTGTATGATACTTGGGTGAATCCAACGACTGTATCCTGACGTTGGGGACGTGAAGTGTCAGAAAACTGGGTGAAATATATCACAGGAAAATGCTGTAGGGTGTCATTTCCAATCTTTATATATATATATATATATATATATATATATATATATATATATCATTATATATATATATATATATATATATATCATTATATATATATATATATATATATATATATATATTTATATATATATATATATATATATATATATTTATATATATATATAAATATATATATATATTTATCTAGTGGTAGGTTGTGGTGCTCATCATCCACTCACTCGATGTAGTGCTGCCCTCGGATGAGTGCCATTTCCTCTCTTCCTTCCTTCCTTCTCTTCTCTCTTTACTTCCTTCACTCTTTCCCCTTCCTTCTGCCGACGGGCGACTTTACACTTTCACTTCTGTCTTTATTTCCTTCATTCTTTCTTCTTCTGTCTATGGGTGACTACACTGGGTGACAGGCCAAATGGTTTCCTGTACACCAGGAATCCATTTGCTATGCTGGGTGGTAACCATATGACCAAATTTTGGTGCCTTATAGTTTAATGGTCAATTAAGGCACTCCATCAGAGGGATGGTTGGGTTCATTGTTCACGTAATGCCACTCAGGGATGAGTGAGGCTGGTCACTCTCATCGTAAACGTCAGGACCAACTGCCTAGCCCCGGCCTCCTACTCTCCTCATGGGGCAACACAGGATTAGATGATGATGATGCTGGATACATACTCATACTGTAAATATATATATATATATATATATATATATATATATATATATATTTATATACATATATATATAGATAGATAGGTAGATAGATAGAGATAGATAGATATGTATATAATATATATATATATATATACAGGGTGTAACGCGACGTATGACAAAAACTTACACCAATGATCTATCATGTAATTCTGAGTATATTTTGTTCTATAAACATATGCTGTCTGCGACCCCATATTAGTACCCAGCATGCGGCTGTTTTGTGGAAAAGCTTCGTGCCTTGCATGTGCCATTGAGTGAGAGCTTGGCAGGGCGACGGGAGACGAGTATTATTAGCTTATATTGCGCTGTACATGAAAATCCCATATCCTATCAGTACACACGAGTTTTAAGAAGAAACTTTACGTAGTCTATTGATTCTTTAACATCAAGTATTGCATTCATGCAATTCTTTTGCACAAATCGACCGTAATTAAGGATGAAATTCAAAATTTTATGGCTTACAAGGGAGTAGGGAGGGAGGGAGGACAGGCTGGTGTGTTGTTGCCAGTTATGTAATATTGGGTTGTAGAATGTTACTACCAGCATTATCATAACATCCACAGCTCATTCGGTGAAAAAACGTTATTCTAAAGGAAGATTAGCCTCACTTCGTCAGGAAGAATTTTATCATTTTTTCTGCTGCAAGTAAACGTGGCGCCATTGGGTATCTCCACCTGTATTCCTCTCTGCAGACTGGCATTACCATCGCAGAATCCGTAAAAAAATACTCGGTATCTCCATATTCTTCATTGCTGTACGTACGTGGCATGCTGTTTAATGAAAATGTGAAGCTGAACCCGGCGAACAAGAGAACAATGAGAACAGTATTTGAAGTGTGTACCTCCCCTGCAAATGTTCCCGTTCAAATGCCAGTGGACGCAGGGTTGCCAAGTCCTTATCATCAATCTCGCTAGTTTAGTCCTGAAAACTTGCTAGAATGTCGCTAGATAATAAACACTGCAAAACATCGCTAGAAAATATGATAAAATCTCTAGAATATCACCTAAAAATGGCAAAAATATCCAGAATGTAGCTAGATATCATGTTACCAGATGTTAGTGCCGCAAGTAGAAGCAAAAAATAGGTCTAGATACATAGCCATTACATTGGCAATCCTGTGTCACTGTCCTCACGTCAACATCATATGAAAAAAATGGTGCCACGTTTACTTCCAGCAGAAAATTTTTAATGAATAATAATATTACTCCTGACTTAAAGTGATGCTAGTCACTCAGTACAGTAATGTTCTTTCACTGAGTGAGCTGCGGATGTTATGATAATGCTGGTAGCAACATTTTACAAACCAAATATTACATAACTGGCAACAACACACCAGCCTGTCCTTCCTCCCTCCCTACTCCCTTGCAAGACATAAAATTTTGAATTTAATCCTTAATTACAGTCGATTTGTGCAAAAGAATTGCATGAATGCAATACTCGATGTTAAAGAATCAATAGACTACGTAAAGTTTCTTCTTAAAACTCGTGTGTACTGATAGGATATGGGATTTTCATGTACAGCGCAATATAAGCTAACAATACTCGTCTCCCGTCGCCCTGCCAAGCTCTCACCTAATGGCACATGCAAGGCACGAAGCTTTTCCACAAAACAGCCGAATGCTGGGTACTAATATGGGGTCGCAGACAGCATATGTTTATAGAACAAAATATACTCAAAATTACATGATAAATCATTGGTGTAAGTTTTTGTCATACGTCGCGTTACACCCTGTATATATATATATATATATATATATATATATATATATATATATATATATATACCTAGGCTGCTTCCCCCAAGGAAAGGGAGGTAGCCGAAACAGGACGACACACTCCCCATTTACTCATCCATTCAAACACATTCACTCGCATCTTAGCCCCAAAGGGGAGAACGGACAGATCCTCACCGCACCACATCACACAAGGGTCAACTGTGCAATGCAATCAGTGACATCCGCAGCAGGGCTCGACAGCAGAGCTGGTTTATCCCTGCCACATCATAACAGACTCATCCCCTTACCCACACCTGACCTGAAATACCTGATCAGACCAAATGCGGGAGAATATCCCCTCAGGGCTGCGTCATCATTTATTCATTCACAATTTCTCCCCATTTATTTCTGTCACGCACAGCCACTCTTCCTTGCTCAACAGACATCCCTCTCGCATCCAGTGTTCTCTTCACACTGTCCATCCATCCTGTTCGTGGTCTTCCTCTCGGCCTTACACCTCTCACAGCAGATTTATCTTTTTCACCAATCGCTCATTATCCATTCTCTCCATATGCCCAAACCATCGCAACACCCTCTGCTCAACTCTACCAGCCATCTCCCGAACAACTCCAGTTCTCCTTTGCACTTCATCATTCCGCACCCGATCCATACGCATCACTCCACACATACTCCTGAGACACCTCATCTCCATTACATTCAAACTTTTCCTCTCTGCTACACCCATACTCCATGTTTCAGCCCCATATAATGCAGTCGGTACCACAACACCCTCATACAGCCTTCTCTTTACATCCATTCTAAGCGAACGACATCTAAACACTTTTTTCATTCCTCCCAGCACCTTTCCTACTTCATTTATTCTAAACTTCACTTCTGCATCTATTCTTCCATCCACAGCAACATGTGACCCTAGATATTTAAAACACTCTACCTCCTCAAGCAACTCGCCATTCAAAACTATATTCATCCCCCTACTATCTACCAACCTCGTAAACTTCATCACTTTACTCTTATTCTCATTTACTTTCAATTTCCTCCTTTCACACATCCTTCCAAACTCCTCTACCAACTGTCTCAATCTCTCCTCTGAATCAGCCACCAGTGCAGTATCATCTGCAAACAGCAGCTGCTTCAGATTCCACTCTCCACCATCAACATTCACCAGACTCAGACCTCCACCTAAAACTCTTGCATTCACCTCCCTTACAACACCATCCATGTAAAAATTAAACAACCAAGGCGACATCACACATCCCTGTCGCAGCCCCACTCTCACAGGAAACCAATCACTCACAGCATTTCCCATTCTTACACACGCTCTACTGTTTACATAAAAACTTTTCACCCCTTTTAGTAACCTACCATCAAGTCCATACAATCTTAAAACAGTCCACAAAGTCTCCCTATCAATTCTATCATACGCTTTCTCTAAATCCATAAATGCCCAAAACACATCCTTGCCTTTCGCTAAATACTTTACACACACTTGTCTCACTGCAAACACCTGATCCACGCATCCCCTCCCTTTGCTAAAGCCACACTGCTCATCACCAATCACTCCCTCTGTACCCTAACTCTCATAATTAACACTCTACCATACACCTTACCTACAACACTCAACAGACTTATACCCCTAAAGCTAGTACATTCATACTTATCACCCTTGCCTTTATACAACGGAACCACACAAGCACTTGCCCAGTCAACTGGCACCATACCTTTCACAAAGCACACATTCAACAATCTTACTACTCAGTCAACAATAGTCACTCCACCACCTTTCAGGCATTCCACAGCACACCCATCCATACCTGCAGCTTTCCCTGTTTTCATCTCCTTTACTGCCTTCTCCTCTTCCTCCCTCGTGATCAAAGAATCATTCAACTCTCCCAGCACATTTATTCCTTGCACCCTTCCATCCGCCACAATCTCAGCCACCCTTTTCTCCTGTATATTTAACAATCTTTCAAAATACTCTGCCCATCTCTTCCTTACTGCATCCATCTGAATTAACATCCTTCCATCCTCTGCTTTTACTCGTTCTTCCTTCCCAGACTCTCCCTTTTGCACCCTTTTCACCTCCTTCCAAAACATTTTCTTATTTTGTTGAAGATTCTCTTTCAGCCGCCTACCCCACCTCTCATCTGCTGCCACTTTAGCATCACGCACAGCCCTTCTCGCCCTATTCCTCTTTTCCTTATACCTCTCAAATGACATCTCATCCTTCCTCTGCAGCCACACTTCATATGCACGTCTCTTCTCAGCCACAGCCATACTTACTTCCTCCCACCACCATTCACTTCCTTTTCTTACACCACCACCCACACGTCTCACACCACACACCTCTTCTGCATGCCCCACCACAGCACTCTTAAATAACTGCCATTCCTCCTCCACACTGCCATTTTCCCAATCTTTCACTGCGTTCCACTCATCTTTCAATTTCTCCTGATACTCTATCTTTTTCTCTCTTTTATCCAACTCACTCACTTTCAAAACCTCCCTGCCACACCTAACCCTCCTAGCTCTCACCCATCTCTTACCTACTCTTAACTTTTCCTCCAGCAGGTAGTGGTCAGACATACCTCCATCCTCCCCTCTCAGAACTCTCACATCCAACAATCTTCCTATTACATTCCTAGACACAACCACATAGTCCATCAAAGCTCTATCAACAACCCTTCCACCCTCCTGTCTCACCCATGTACAGTACACTTATAAATATCTTTCTTCTCAAACAGCGTATTTCCAATCACCATCTCTCGCTCAACACACATCGATATCATTCGCTCCCCATTTTCATTTCTTCCAGGCATACCATGCATACCAACTACACCTTCAATTGCTACATTTCCCACTCTAGCATTCAGATCTCCCATCATTACCACATTCATATTCGCTCCAAAACTCTGCAGACACTCATCAACATCATTCCAGAAAGACTCCCTCTCTTCTTCATCCCTTTCACTACCAGGCCCATATGCACTCACAAACACCCACAACTCACGTTCAAATTTCGCTTTCACCCACATCAGTCTCGATGACACCTCCTTCCATTCAATTACACACTGCTGTACTTCCGGACTCACTAACAAGGCCACACCTTCTCTTGCCCTTCCTCTATCAACACCTGACAATCTTCCGTTCAAACTTCCAAACATAGACTCACCCTTCCCTTTCATCTTCGTTTCACTCAAAGCTAACACATCCAACTTTCTTCTCACAAACATTCTCCCAATCTCCTCCCTTTTAGCCTCAATCGTACTACATCCACGCACATTCATAGATCCAATCTTCAAGGTACGGGGATAACTCCATCCCCCATCCCTTTCTCTGGCCTGTCTCTTTTTAGGAACTAAAAAACAGAGGAGGGGGTCCCTAGTCCCCTCACCCCCCCCCCTTTTAGTCGCCTTTTACGACACGCAGGGAATACGGTGGCAGTATTCTTCCTAACACAACCTGGCTGCAGAGCAGTAGTACCACCCCATAGTGCGGCCAGATTGTCCCCCCCCCGCCACAGGGGGATATATATATATATATATATATATATATATATATATATATATATATATATATATATATATATATATTTAGATTTAAGCAGAGGTGCTTGTCCACAAATACTTGCTGGAATAACTAATAGCCTTTTTCCGCACAAGATGTTTGCAAATACCATTATCTTTGGTTCCGTTCAGTTATTGAGCTCACAACGATCAATTCTCAGCCAAAAGGCGGAAAACTAATTTTCCCCTGTTTCGCGTGTCGCAATACCCGACAACTTTTCGAAGTCACATCGTGCGCGATCGCAGTTCTATTCAGACAATCGCAGGATGTACCCCGTCCTAATGCAAAATGATTTTGGTCGACATATATTACTGTTTTCGTGAAGGAAATGAACAAACACACAAGCAGACATTTTTGAGTGTTGCAGTTTCCCACAGTTTCGAGCCATCGTGTCGCGAGTGATCACATTTTTTTTTTCCGAAACTCCCTGGACTTAACCCAAACTAATAGAAAAAGATTTACGTTAATATCTATTACTGTTCTCGTGAAAGAAACAAAGAAATGCACAGACAGACCCAGTCTTGTACCGCCTGAATTATATATATATATATATATATATATATATATATATATATACAGGCACTTGTGACATTGATAAATGCATGGTTTTCAAATACCATACTGTTGTCTTTGAAGCAGCAATTTCGTTCATATTGGGAAATAATTCTGGCATCGTAGGTGGATATGCCCTGGAATGCTAATAATCCCTGGAGATATTACAACAGCCTGTAGTTATGGCAATCATCGGCAAGGAAATAGTTTTCAATTTAGAGGCTATTTCTTATTTTTAACTGTTGAGACAGAGTTTCAGTTTTACGTACATTACTGCCTTCTGCAAGGGAAAAGCTAATTGGGTCATCTAGCTACGAAAAGTAATGAATGAAAATGATGCAGCTGAAAAGTATCCAGCACATCTTAATGCTAATGCATTATTTTTCTTCAGAACCAGTACCTAAAAAAAAAAAAAAAAAAAAAAATGGACGGATGATCCACTTTCTTCATTCAGCTTTGATAATAATGGAAGGTACTTATGAAACTTATCAGGTACAACTTGTGCATCCATTACTTTTCGCATCATCTATCTGTCACAACATTTTCCGTTATTTCATCAGTGTTCTAGAGAGTTCTTAGAATTTGTAGTCCTGACCATACTCAGGAAGAAAATGCTAACATATAGAGAATGTTTCTTATGTTAAAGTATCCTGCCTGGTTCAAATCTTAAACCTAGACAGCACCATTTCATTCCTAATGCTCTGACCACTGAAAAGGATCACCTAACCCCTAAATGGTCACCGGTGTTGAACGACATTTTACCTAGGGTGGCCTCTGGCGCTGATGCGGCGCGATCTGTAAAAAACTGCGAATAATTTATGGAAGGAAATGGAAGTCTAGATGTTGACACTGACCTACTTTACCCTCCAAACCAGTCAGGCGGTGTACATCTCGTGAATCAGTCATGAGTGAACATCTGTCTTTCGCTCCTCTCAAGTGTTACTGTGAGTAAGAATACTGTAATAAAGCACGTAAGTCAAGAAATGAAAGATAGTGTGTTTCCCAGACGGTTTGCTTTTGACTTAGGAAGGGAGGGGAGAGAGATAAGCATCCCTTGCATTTTCTTGCTCTGCCCGCTCTACAACCAATAACCACAACCCTGCATGTGTGAAATGTAAGTTGTTTTATTCCTTAACTTATTTGTGTCATTATTTCTTTTACTGTATTGTTTCCTCTTATTTTCTTCTGTATTCGCAGGAAAAAGATCCACAATTCTTGCCTACTGTACTTAAAACTACAACTTCCCCTCCTACTCCAGCACACCATGCTACCACCTTGCCTAATTGTTTTTTGACTGCGAGAATTGTCTGCAAACACCCACACCTCCACCCATTATCTTGAAACAGACTAGAAATTGCACCTTTCTCCTCTTTCTCCACACGCACTATACCGCCCAGAGAGAGAGAAAAAAAAAATCCATGCAGGAATAAAGATTGTAAACATAAAGGCGAGGGAAAACATAATTATATCTTTATTTTTAAGTACACATAATGTACTTTGTTCAATTTACATATTTCTTGTTTTGCACAAGCATTACAACAACATATGTGTTTTCGTGGTTAGTATATGGATGTAAAACCTTCCCTTCCCTCCACGCTGATTCTCTCATGCGAGATGCTAATCTTGAGTTGTATTAAATTTTACCCGCGATGGTTCAGCCTATACACACACAGCTGCACCCTTATCTGGTAACAGACTAAGAATAGCATCTTTCGCCTCCCTTTAAACACGATGCACCATTCAGACTGCCACACTAGCTCCGCATATGCATAAACACAATAAACATCGAATATAGTGAAAAAATTCATTATAATTATTTTTTTTTATAAAACTTCCCATATTATGTACTGATTTTGTTCGTATTACATATTTCTACAATTTCAGCAATATTGACTTTTTTTTTCCTGCGAAAATATGGATATTTTATAGATGGGGCATTTGCTTAGTTTTTGCCGGTGTATCATTACATCGTGAGGCCCGTGAAAACCTGAGGACAAGGGCACCAGGCACACCCCAAAAACTCTCTTCTCGGCTAATTTTCACCATTCATAAGTGTATTCATCGCCATAAAACCTACATCATCGTCTTTGTCGATGTTTTTTCCAGCTGATAAGCATGAAAAAAAAAGGGGGGAAATCAAATACTAGCACCTTAATAATACACTGTGCGTGAGTACATATTTTCCTGGCCTTAAGGTGCTAGTATTTGATTCCCCCCCCCCCTTTTTTCATGCTTATCAGCTGGAAAAAACATCGACAAAGACGATGATGTAGGTTTTATGGCGATGAATACACTTATGAATGGTGAAAATTAGCCGAGAAGAGAGTTTTTGGGGTGTGCCTGGTGCCCTTGTCCTCAGGTTTTCACGGGCCTCACGATGTAATGATACACCGGCGTGGCCTCAGTCAGTTTGCGAATTTTTCTGCAGTTCATTATGAATCAGAAGATGGGTTTAGGAACCTAACAATTACATCGCCAGGTGCGCCAGACGACTCTTATCACGTTGATTTAAAAAAATATCGAAAGTTGAAAAAAATGGTCCTGGTGCCGGCCGGGCGGGGGGAGGGGGGGGGGACGTCAATTTCCGAAGGCACGGCCACGGAGGGGTTAATACACTTTGTCTTATGTACCAGACATTAACATAGTTAAATCAATATGTCATAATCGTGATGTAAATACTGTTTTTAAGGACACTCCACTGTATATTTAAAATAACAAAGAACAACATAATAACCCATTCATAAGCAGGCATATACAAAATGCTTTGTAAATATTGTAAAATTGGTTTTTAGAGGAGACACAGGGATAAGCCTGGAAACACGGACCAAGACACATAAATAGGCTGTTAAAGCATGAGGCAATATTTAATCACATTTGCGGTAATTCAGTTCAGCTACTGAACAATAATTTGGTGCACCAACAAACCGATCATACGGCACCTGCCTACTAGAACAAAATCGATATTTGCTGCGAAGAAAAAACAGCAAAAAAATGATAAAAGTCTTCCACAGAAAATAAACAATGCCAAACGGATAGCACTTGGGAATGGCAAGAACTAGGGAAGGGGCTGAATGAAGCACTCAAGGGTCAACAGGGAGCTTCAAAAAAAAAAAAAAAAAAAAAAAAAAGGAAAAGGAAGTACCTTCGAATGCTGAAATCAGTTTAAGAGCAAAAGTGACAAAAGTAAATTCTGCAGTGAAAACAGTGGTGTTGAGAGGAATACTTCCCTCCCTCACAGAATTTGGGAACACCACCCCAAACCCGATACCAGTGTTTGATCTAGAAATGCCCGTGTATGGGGGGACGGTGCATCTATGAATGGACGAATGTTCCAATAATAATTGATGACGAGTCAATGAAGATACTAAAAATTATTGACCTCAAATTCAATATAGTTCTGCAGGTCTGGAAGAATCCATGGAGCGGCCTTTGGGAGCTGAACGGGGCAGACAGGCACAGCAGAGAAAAAAAAAGTCTCCCATAATTTACCTCACCATGTACACAAAAGGATCTGAAGAGTGATGATGAAAATCGTAATGAAAAAAAATACTGTTGTGACGCACAAATTGCTGTGAAGGTGACATATGTCTCACAGTCTCACATGGTTCCAAGAAGTAATAGACCTATGGGAGGCACGCCAGCCTCCATCAAGAAGCTAAGAATTGGGGAGGACCTGAAAGCATCAGCAGCATGTCTTAATCCACCATGATGCACAAGGAAGAGGACACTAAAACGCAGTACAGAAATATATGAGTACATCTCACAACCGTATACAGGTTTAGATCCAGTTAAGGTTTGATACAGGTGTAGAAGTGTCTCGATCCTCATGCCGCAAGGTGTGATACAATACCTGTAACAAATTCACTGACTGCATACAAGAAACTCTTAAAAGTTTCAAATGTGAATCACAAGTCTGTCACAATTAAATGTTATACTAAGAACATGGTTCTCCTCCAGAGTGTAGTTGATGCCAATCAAAAGATAAACCAAGGACTGGGTGAACTCCCATGATTCTACAAGAGCACATAAATTCAGTTTTGTTTGAAGAAATACTGAAACCTTTCCAGTCCACCCAGCTACTGACCCTGCCCAGTGCTAGTGGATTCTTAACAACAAACACCTGGGAGTCAGGAAACCATATTGCTAAACCATCCACGTAGAGGGAAGACGATACACACCTTGGTAAGGAATCTATTATGCCACTGATGGCAAAGGAAAATAATGGAACACTTGGCACACCTGCTGTGGTACACCTTGCTCTTAAACTTGAGAGAAAGAGAGTGAGAAGCCTGAAATATGTGGCCAGACAAAAAGCCACCAAGTAACAATGGCAGACGGCAGTGCAACCCAAAACTGTGAATTTGAACTAGGATGCCATGGTGCCATTATGTATTACATGCCTTTTCAAAATAAAAAACGAAATACAGCCAGCTGATGTTATCTAGATGCGAAAGCCTCACATCTTACTGATTCAAGCCTGAGGAGGCTGTTAGATGTACAGTACATTTCATCTCGTAATATCCACTCTATGATGGAATACCTGACACGCTTCATGCTGACCATCTTTGCAGTCTCCACACAAAATATGTCAAACAAATGGGAAGATAATCATACATATCAGAGTGATTCTTACCTGACTTAGGACACATGAGCAATTTACCTATCTTTCAGTCAATGGGTAATATATAATTCATACAGGATTACAACGATCTAATAATAATGGCAGATATTCATGTGGTAAATAGCAAATCATGGCATAAGGAATGTCATCGGTTCCAGGAGATGAGTCACTTCATTGACAGAGAGACGCCTGCAGTTCACAAAGTGCAAAGAATACATTACAGGCCTTCCATCCACTAAGTCAAAAGAAAACACCTAACCTTTCCTGTTGATGTTGGAAATAGGTAAGTGATGGTTTTTGTGCAAGAAACAAGGTACCCAGTACTATAGGCAAGCAAGACTGTTCCCTCTCCGCCCCCCCCCAAAAAAAAAAAAAAAAAAAAAAAAAGAGAGCAAATTTCCAGATCTGCTCATTTCGTGATACCTGGTCACACTACTTTTAAAAGACTGAAGGTCATAGGCAGAAGGAAATAGGAACTGAGGGAGATAGTTCCAGAGTTGCCCTGTTGCATATATGAACAGGAAGCGGTGCTAAGGCAACGCGAACCCGTCCTCGGCAGTCATTTTAGTGCTGACGTATAAACACAACAGGATATCAAGTCAAAGATGTCACAAATCGAATTTGTAGTAAATCAGGTGAAAAATGACGATTTTATGCCCACATGAAATTTTAGGCCCAACATACCTGACAATGACCTCCTTTCACTAACTGGGGGGGTGACCCCCCTGATGTAATGAGGCATGTTATAGGATGCAGATTTGAAAGATGCACCTTTAGGTTTTGATTTCATGTCGATATGACAAATTTGAAAGGGGTTATGGCAAGAAAAAATGATTATTTAAAAACATTTTTTGGGCCTACAGCTTGGGCCTAGGCCCATTTTGGCTCAAAATTTAATCAGGTGATCAACTGCCGTAGCTTATCATCCTTGAAATTTTAGTCAAAATCGCACCCGCAGTTTTCGCGTAAATTATTTAATGGACAGACAGACAGACAGACAGACAGACAGACAAACAGAGTGATAACAATACCCATCCCCGAGCCCTTCCGAGGCGGGGACAGGTAATGACTGGGAGTAACAGGTAACTCTTGCATTAGAGAGTTGGACAGAAAAGGGATGAGGTTTGCTGCAACACTGGTGCTACACACTTACGGTAGTGGTGGAAGGGAGGAAGCAGACAGTTCAGAGTAGTGACCACTGAAGTAGCGATAGAGGAGATAAAGATGTAACAGTGTGGCGAATAAACAGAGGTTGACGGGACCTGGTAAGAGAAGGAGTGTTAATGAGATGAAAAGCCTTTGACTCCACCTTGTTCAGAAGAGCTGTATGTGGGGACCCCCCCCCACACACAGAAAAATTGTACTGTACACATGGGGGAATAAACCCTCTGTAAAAAGACAACAACAGTTACAAAGGGTAATGCAGGCACTGAGTCGGCTTAGCACACGTAATCTCGTGGAAGATTATTTTAATCCTTCGTTAGTCCTGTTGGGTATTCAAACATGGTTATTCCGGTGGGGTGTTACAAATCCCCATTACAAAAATACATGTAGTGTTACTAACATGTAAAATATATTCATACTGTCGCTGCAGCATGTCTCTGCAATCACCAATGAAAAGATTAAATGCCTTGTAGGTGGTGTTTATTAATTTATAATAATCATGTACAATATATTATAATATCAGTAAAAAATAACAAGTGGACTCATAACTCATTTGTCAGGTAAACACACACAGAAAAATACATTTTGTGATTTTTTAAATCAGTATAATGATAAACAATATGCAATATAAGATAGAAACCCAATCTATAGCACAATATGATCTAAATGGTTAGTTTGATGGGGTGACTGGACACCCCAGGGGGGGAGGGGGAGTGCCCCTCTCTCTCACTACAGCAGAGGCAGGACTAAACCAAACCACATGCTTCCTCTCCTCACTGAATCAGGAGAGTATTGGAACGGAGAGAAGTATTCGAATTACCGGCTAGGAAATATGAGCTTTTAAAAAAATCTGGGGTGCCAAAGAACCCCACCTGACTAACGAAGGGTTAATATCGGTAGAGGAAATGGTGGAGGGAAGGAAACAGACAGAGAAAAGATAAAGATGCAACAGTACGGCGAATTGACATGGGTTGAAGGGAACCGGTAGGAGGAGAGTTAATCAGATGAAACGCCTTTTACTCCATCTTGTTGAGAAACGTTGTATGTGGGGCACCCCCTCACACGTGAAAATTGTATTCTACACAGAGAGGGGAAAAAAAAAAAACTGTAAAAACACAATGACAGGTACAAAGGGTAATGCAGGTCAAGAGTCAGCTTAGCACACCTAATCTCATGGAAGAAAATTTTATGAGAGATAAATCCTGAGAGATTGAAACCCTAAGTATGTTAAAAAATGACGCAGGATTGAGTTGCATATTGTAAAAAAAAAAAAAAAAAAAAATGAGGCAACGCTTGCAGATGATTTTGATGGGTCGGAAGATGTAAGAACTGAATTTTTGATGCATGAAAAACAAAACTGCATTTACTCCAGTCAGGGATATGAGCCAAGCCAGTCTTTAAAGCGTGCCATAAGTCATCCCCAGACAGTCAGAGTAACCGCTTAGATGGATGCTGTGAGAAGCGGAGAAAAAGGTAAAGAGTAAAGTCATGAGCGTATGAGTGGATACGTTTAGATATACAGCTTGAAAGGTCACTGATGAATAGCTAGAGGAGAGGTGGTGATAGGACAGAGCCCTGATGTCCACAACTATTGAAAGATGTGGCAGGAGAATGGAGGTTGTCTATGACAGTAGCTATAGGACGACCAGAAAGGAAGCTAAAGAAGAGGGCACAGATAGAAGGACAGAAGCCGTAAGAGGGCAGTTTGGAAGTTAAAGATTTATGCCAGACTCGATCAAAAGCATTTGAGATGCCAAGTGCAATGAAAATGCTTTCGCCAAGTTCCCGAAATGAGGATGACCAGGAGTTTGAGAGGTAGGTGAGAAAATCACCAGTGGAGTGTCCTTGGCCGAATCCATACTGACGATCGGAAAGAAGGTTGTGATAGGAAAGGTACTTGAAAAAAAAAAAAAAAAATCTCGAGAATTAAACACTAGAAATGCAGGATGTTAAAGTAATTGGGCGATAGTTAGAGGGCTGGAAATGGTCACCCTTCTTTGGGACAGGCTGAATGAGAGCAAACTTCCAACAAGGAGGAAAGGTACAAGTTGACAGACAAAGGCAAAAGAGTGTACATATGCAGGGTGTATGCACATATGAACAGTTCGTGAGGGCAGCAGGAGGGGCTTCATCAGGCCCATATATCTTGTTGCTATTGAGGCTAGTGATGGGAAAAAATATGTTAATTGAAGAAATTTGGATGTCAACCACGAGATCAGAAGGGGGAAGTGATGGAGCAACAGCACAGGAATAGTCTAAGGTGGAAATGGTGAGGAAAATCTAAGTGAAGAGTTTTGCATTCTCAGAAGTAGAAAAAGCTACAGAGTCATCAGGGCAGAAAAGAGGAAGGAAGGATTATGAACTAAATTTGTTAGAGAGGGTTTCAGCAAGGTGCCAGAAACTGCATGAAGAATTTGAGCCATAGGGTTCAGACATTCAATACAAATGAAATGATTCTAAACAGTGTGAAGAACAGACTTAGCATGGTGCCAGGCAAGGACAGAGAAGAGATGAAATTAAGGGTTGGGCTGGCTCCAGTACCTTTTGTAAGCTTTTTCCTTGTTGTGCACAGCATTAGAACAGGCGTGATTAACTTTCTTTTTTCCATTAGTCACAAGATAAACGAAAGGCATGCATGCTTCCATGCCTGAGAGGATAACCTCCGTAATGTGTGAGGCATACTCAGATAGCTCTCGGCCATGGCAGCAATAATCATTCCAGCAAAAATAAAAGACGTACTGCTTGAAGGCCTCCCAATCAGCAGCTCCAAAGTGCCACAGCCGCCGATGCTCAAGAGAGTTCACAGGCCTTCCCGGAGCGATTGGACAGATTATGGTGAGAAGGTTGTGAATGGAGTAGCCCAATGGAGAGAGGAGATTGTCAGCGTAACAGAAGGGTTGGTTGTAAGGAAAAGGTTAAGTACGTCGGAACTCTCTCCAAGGCAGTCAGGGATGCACGTGGGGCACCATACAATCAATTCTACATCATTAAGGGTAGAAAAGATGTAGGCTTGTTCACCAGGTAGATCAATGAAAGATGAAGACACCCAAAGTAGATGGTTAAAAATGGAGATTTCAGAGAATGGAGAAACTGAAAGGATAAGGTCCAGCTTAGAAGTAAGATAGTCAAAGAATTTTTCACAGTTGGTAGAGTTAGGGGACATATGGATACGTCACCACATTTTGTCACGGTGTCACCTGATCATGGATCCATATGTTTTGCAATTGCGAGGGACCATCATTTGCACATTTTTCAAGTTTGGCGTGTGATTTTTTGGTAGCATATGTGGGAGACCTTCCTCTACCCCTCGTCAGGCAGGGATACTGCCTGGTCCCGCATGACCCCTCCTCTCCCCCCACATGCCATTTTCTCGGCAACTCACCTGTTAGCAGTGACCTGGCCAGTAAAGACCAGTTGCACCACGGTCTCTCCAATGACGAAATTCAAGGCGAAAATTATTTCCAAGATGGAGGACAAAGGAAGAAACAAGCCAGAGGAAGAAACAAGTGGAAGTGATGAGGCGGTAACATTGTAAAGGAAGGTAAGGTATGTTGATGTGTTTGGTGAGAGAAACAATGCTTATATCGCCTATATTATCCTTTTCATACACGGGGGTCCGATGAAGAATCCAACCGCTAACATTCTTTCAACGCTGGATTCGTCCAAGTGATATCCAACCGCTCGCACTCTTTTGACTCAGGATTCGTCCAAGTGAAATCAACCGCTCACACTCTTCCGCTGTAGGTTGAGTCCAACCATATAATTTGTGTCGGTTGTCTGATCATCCAAATCGACTGAGAAGAGATCTAAACCACTCATTAGAGGTGATGGTGAAAAGGAGATGTGTTAGCACCAAGAAGGGAAAACGCAAAGATACAAAGTACTGGTGAGTAACTTGTGACATTCCATTGTGTGCAACATGCACCGATGTTTACCATCGTAAACATCAGTACTGGGAGGATTAGCCACTCAGTATCCCCCTCCTCCACAATGTGTGGGTACTGTACTATGTCAGTGAGTAAATGAATACATTACTGAAAGATAAAGTATGGTGTTTTATAACCTTTTTTTTTTTTTTTCATTCATTAGGAAGATCATTTATTCATTTATAACATGTATCAGTTTCATAATAATACAGTTAAAAATTAGGACAGTGGAATGAAATGATTGTAATAATTTTTCGAAGCCGCACAAATCACTGAGCGAGGAACGTGGGGAGCATGAGTTCTGGGCTAGCGAGAATGAAATGATAGGAAACAGTTCACTCAGAGCGGCCAGGCGTGATGAGCGACTATTGTTACTCTGTATGCTATAAAAAAAAAATTCTAGTATAGCTAGAAGTGTAATTTTTTTTACGAAATGGATCGCAGATAAATGCTCTACAATATTCTGTAATCATTGCCGAAATGTTTATATGTCTGTGAGTAAATGAGCATTGAATAAATAAGTGAATGATACAATACCTGTATGGTAAATTTTTTTTTTTTTTCATTCATTAGGAAGATCATTCACTAATTTATAATATAAACCAGTTTCAAAACAATACAGTTATAAATTAGGGCAGGGGAATGAAATGACTGAGATCAGTTTCTGATACCTCACGCATCACTGAGTGAGGTGTGGGGAGCATGAGGTTTGGGCTGGCTAGAGACTGTCACTCAGTACTTGGAAGTGGTTGGAGTCAGGTGGCGTTGAAAGAGTGCGAGAGGGTTATTGTCTGAAAACCGAAAAACTCTTGTACTACATATAAATTCGTACCAAATAAATAAATATCTTACCTTTTATGAGTGGTTTGGAATTGTTACTCCTCCCATAGAAAACGTTTTCCCTGGAGCAGGGCCCACAGAAGACGGTACCAGGTATTCAGAAGGACACCTGTATAATACAATTATAAGCGCAGCTGAGCACTGTTATGGGCATTTTGAAATGTTTCTCATAAAAAGCAGAGGTTTTAGCCAAAAAAAAAAAAAAAAAAATCTGCAGGGACTGAGGGACGGTCAGTGGTGAAAAATCGGTTGGGACGCAGCGGGTTAAAGTGCTCCACCAAGTCTGAAGCTACTTTCAAGGCACTGGATACAGAATCCTGAAATTTCAATGCCCAGTAAAGAGAAGGGAAATGCATGCCTGTTATTATCATCACCTGCTCCCAGATCAATGATAGAGGAGTCGATCGATGGTGTGACAGCCACACCATAGGCTCTCTGTGAGGTATGATGTGAATCCATTGACAACATGCAAATGCCTTCAAATACTAATACTAAATTTTAAGAAAGGTGATATGAATATTTTTCCTATAGCTCTTAATAATCTTTGTAGACACTCCTTGCCAAAGCACACTTCTCTTTCCAGCTAGGCATCGGCCTCCTTGAGAACTTTCCCACACGTTCGAAAAATAAATGAAAGAGTAGCCTTACATGCAATAGACTGCATCATCAACACTGACTGCCATGAACACTACAGTCAAGACTACAGTGTTCTTCAAATTCTGCCAAGCTAACCTTTACTCAAACATCAGCGATGGACATGGTTCAGACACAAAGAGCAGGACTCCTTTACCACAATAGGATAATGGTCACTAGCGTGAAAGGCAGGCAAATTCTCGTGCAAAACTTCCAGTGACTACTCAGGGATGACCATTTTATGAATTTTCGTTGCATCATTCGTAATCAGAAGAAACATGTCAAAACTTCCACCAAAGTGCCAGAAATATCACCACAGGAGCTACATAGGCTATATTATAACCTCTCAAAGCATAACACCCTTTTAAGTCACCTATATGAACAAATGGTTTAGGAAGCTGACTACTAATGTGGTCATGATCGGCACATGAGACACGCACACAGGAAGGTAAACAATGACAAGAGAAATCTGTAACTCCTCTCCAGGTGTAACAGAACAGTCACTGACTGAAGAGGGAACTGCACAGAAAAAGATGAGTGGATTATCTGTCCGGCACAGACCAGCACAGACACCTCAGTACAGATCACTAGAGGTGGTGAGGGGAAAACTGTTTCTCCTCATGTATCAGATCTGTCTCTGACCATAGTCTCTTGAGGGCAGATACAGAAGGGGTGAAAATCAGGGAGGATCTGTGAAATTTGCTACCGAATACCTCTAACACCTCTCCAGTTTCACTGCAGTGCAACATTTACTGGACCAGGAATGGTTGGTTACCCTTACACCTTAGTGGGAGGGATACTTAACCCTCCTGTACGAAGAACATTTACTCATGCTGTACTGGATATTCATTAGTACGGTTCTGTTAGAAGTAGGAGGCACAGGATTGGGTGCCATAACATTGATAGAGATAGTGGTACATGGTGCACCAACCCCCAAACCAGCAAACCTCCACCTCGTTCATTTTAGAGGAACCTTCAGAAGCAGCAGTGTTAAGCTCCATTTGATTGGCTTCCCTGGCACAGAGTATACTTGGACGATCTTCGGCCATGTCCGACTCGGAGGACCCTCTAAATGTTTTGATGCAGTAGGCAAATCAGTTTGAGTTGCAAATTTATGCTTGGTAGATGGACGAATATCCACTGCATAAATAGACTTGGCTACTGCTCTTGGTAATTTGTCACTTCCTGGTGTTGTATGATAGTGAGAATTTTATTCTTTCTCTCAAGACGACTTGGGGCTGAATGATTGTGATGACTCATGAGAATCGTAGATCCTACACTAACAGTAGCAGGACAGGATGTAGCAGATGCCAAACAAGCAACAGAAGACAAGGGAGTAGCAAACTCAGCAACTACAGAAATTAAAGCAACGATGGACACTACCACTGGGGATGATTCTGATATCCTTGCAGTATGAGCCATTGGAGGATGAGGCTTTGCTAAAATTGATGCATAAATAAACATCGAGCGTGGGGACATAGACAGGACTCTCTTCTCAAACACCTCATATGAAATCTCCTTGGCAGGAAGGAAAAGAACCTCCTACCCTAACTTGTACCTGTCACAAGCCTTTGTGAAAATGCTGTGAAATTCACCTCAGTGAACACAGGAAGGAGAGAAATATTCGAGAGCGTCACTGATACCCCTACACATGACACATATTTTTGGCAGGCCACTAGCAAGGTGCCTGCAATTGTGGCTAATGAGACCAAAATATTGGCAATGGTAGCAACGTCTCGGTAGAGGTACACAGTGTTTCACCTTGTAGCAATGCCATGGACCTGTCAACACATGAGGCATATGGACCATATTATGAACTATGAATGAGAGTGGGCACTGCAAACAAGTTGCCATTTACTTTCTATGGAGACATTCAACCTTCACCACTACATGACCAGCTAGTTCCTTCTAAAAGACTTTCACATAATAGCCAAGGAGGTAGCTGGCGTAGCTTTATGAGACTGGTTCAGAGAATCAAGAGGACAGCACGAGACAGGGAGATGATCGGCCTTCGAAATGGTCTGAAGGCGTTCACTCTGCACAAAATCATTAACCTCAACCATAAGACTGCCAACATTTGGGGGAACGAACTTAGGAGTAGCACTACATGCCAGAGAGAGAGAGAGAGAGCACAATGTGCTTTGAAAGAATTTTGCTGATGTAGATTCTGGCCAGCAGTATTACGGACAACAGTAGACCTTGCATGGGAAGTGGACCCTTAATCATCAGGCAGAATTTCACTAACACTTGCTGAGCACTGGACCAGCCACGCCAAAAAGCAGCAATCGATCAGTGGTTTACAGGCACACATACCTCCAATATGGCCAATAGGGAGGAGCAAATTGATAAGGATCTGAAAACTTTAATCGTGGATGAGCCGAAAGTCGCCAACTGAGTCGTGTTATCGGCTGGGCAAGGAGACAAGAATGTGATATCAGCTGGCATTATCAGGGCTACAGAAAGAACTGTTATAGGATTTGTCGATAAAATGCCACAATCTGTTCATGGTACAATGGTCTCAGTCACTGATATCAATGAAGGCTGACTTCCACTTGTCCCTCTCCTACCATTCATTGTAAGAACCATTAGAGAAGCAGGCAGAAGTGTGAGCCACTCCGGTTGCTGGGACAAAAACATACAAAGATGCTATCC